>NW_020884949.1:4933-405683 GCF_003945725.1 Corapipo altera
GACCCATCTGTCTTCCCACCCTGGGGAATTTCTCTTCATAAAACCAGGCCCACAGCCTATGAAAAGTGGCTTACCTCTGTTTCATAGAAAGGAAGTAACCTTGCATTACTTTTGGATTAATCTTATTAATAATCTAAATAAGTACACAAAAGAATGTAGTCCCTAGCTGTGACTCTGCTCAGTGAGGAAAGGGGAAGGAATGTCCCTGCATTGCTGTGTACTTTCTGTTGTGGCTGCTGTTCCTCTCTGACATACCTGAACTGGGGTGGAGATGCAGGCCATCTGCTCTGGTTAGAAAGCCAAAATTCTTCATGGAGAAAATGATCTCTGGGGAACTGAGGACCAGGCCACATTTTATGAATCTTTGGCCCATTCTTGCAATAGGACAGCTATTCACCATTCCTCAGATAAGATTGCAACAAAGAGAATGTCCTTTTACATATTCATCAAAAAACAGTCCACAGATCCTCTGAGATGTGGACTATTTATTCTACAGTAAGCGCAGATTAGCCATTTTTGCTGTAAATTTTTGGCTAAATTATGATTCTCTGAGGGACTTAGTACAGTCTTAGCAAAATAGATACCGCCGTAGAAATGGATTAACCATAAACTGACACTATTGACATTTACCAAGATTGTTTCCCTTGGGAAAAAAGTGGGATCTGGCCATATAGTGTGAGAGGAATATGAATTTTAGAGTTGATTGTCCATATTTTCCTTTAAGTAAATTAGTTTTCCCTGTCTCCCATTTGCACACACCCTTTGTCTGTTCCCTCTCCTCCACAAGTTACACTGCAGTTACTACGGTTTAGCAGTTGTGGGTTATAATTCAGATTTGTGACTAATATTTCCTAGGAGTTTTTGCAGAATATAATTCTTCAATCAGATTTAGTGATTTTGCTGATATTTTCAGAGAATTTATTTTTTTTGCTAAAGATGCAATTTTAGTATCAAGACTTTATTTAATGACTAGTGAAATGCTACGTGGGTAGTTGATTTTTTTTGGTCATCTCTCAAATAAAGAAAAGAAAAAGATTATGTATTAACATTTTCTGTTATGTTCTTAGAATCTTGATATGTTTTTTTCCCAAACTTGTTAGGAAAATTCTCATCTTGAACAAAAAAAGACTGGAATATTTTGCGAGGATATTTCTATCACCCCCACAGACTGATTCTGTGGTGCACATGTGGCTGTTCAACCTCTGGCTACATGTTTAATTGAGGAAAAGTGTAGCTACAAAGTTTAAGTTTTAGAAGGTGATAGGAGCATATCAGTCTCGCCAACCATCTGTACCACTGTGAAACTTCTTGGTTTGGAATTCAGACTAGCAAAGGCGGTTCCACCCATAGTTCCCTACAAAAGTAGCCTGTATCATCTGCATTTAGATGTCTGTAACCGTCCACAGACTGCTACTGTTATTTCACATGAGCACGCTATAGTCCTCTCAGATACTGCTTGTCATTATTGCCTCCAAAAAATATAATCCGAAAAATACACTACTTATGCCTGCAATCAGTTATTTCAAATGTCAAAATAACGGAATCCTGGGGGTTTATGTTTCTTGTTCCAAAAGTGTAACAGGGTGAAATTTGGGCTTTGTATGCAAAGACAGCGAGGGCTAGTGTAACTGTGAGCTGTTGCTGTACTCAGTCATGGGGATAATGAATCAGGTTGGCTGCCACAGCATACGTTAAATGGCATTCTTTTCCATTATGTGCTAATGAGATTGAAAGAGACTAGACCACTCCCCTAAAGGCTACCAGACTGCAGCTCAAGGGAATTAAAATCAAGGCTAGTGATGCTGCTTTTTTCCCCAGCACTTACTAATTGGCTGAATTTAGGTGGAATTTGCTACTGTGAAAAATTGCAGTGAGACCAGAGATAGAGTGTTACCTGGAAAGAAGCATAATGATAACTGTCTGGTACAGATTTATTTTTCAATTTTGTTTTTGAAAGCTTCAAACTCCCAGTGTTCACTGAATGGCAGTGAAAGGATGAGAAATCCTGAGAAAGGATGAAATAAAATCTGGTTAAGAAATTTAGGCTTTCCTTCTCAGATATCTAAAATAAAGAACACTCCCCTGAACCATTTCTCTCCTGAAGTGTGACTGATCTGTGCAGAACTATTCTGAGTCTCTGAAATCCTTCTTATGCAATTGGATGTTTGTTTCCCGTGCTTCTTTCGCATTTAGCTAAAACACATTATTATCTCAGTGAAGGCTTATTTATTAGAATCATAGAATCAGCTGGGTTGGAAGGGACCTCTGAGATCATCAAGTCCAACCCTTGATCAACTACCACCATGGTTACTAGACCATGGCACTAAGTGCCACATCCAGTCTCATCTTAAAAACCTCCAGGGACGGAGAATCCACTGCTTCCCTGGGCAGCCCATTCCAACGCCTGATTACCCTTTCTGTAAAAAATTTCTTCCTAATATCTAACCTAAACCTCCCCTGGCACAGCTTAAGACCATGCCCTCTTGTTTTACTGATAGCTGCCTGGGAGAAGAGACCAACCCCCACATGGCTACAACCTCCTGTCAGGGAGTTGTAGAGAGTGATGAGGTCTCCCCTGAGGCTCCTCTTCTCCAGACTGAACAACCCCAGCTCCCTCAGCCTCTCCTCATAGGACTTGTGCTCAAGTCCCTTCACCAGCCTTGTTGCTCTTCTCTGGACCTGCTCCAGCACCTCAATATCCTTCCTGAACTGAGGGGCCCAGAACTGGACCCAGTACTCCAGGTGTGGCCTCACCATCCCTGAGTACAGGGGCAGAATCCCTTCCTTGGTCCTGCTGGCCACACTGTTCCTGATGCAGGCCAGGATGCCCTTGGCCTTCTTGGCCACCTGGGCACACTGCTGGCTCATGTTCAGCTTCCTGTCAATCCAAATTCTCAAGTCCCTCTCTGCCTGGCTGCTCTCCAGCCACTCTGTGCCCAGCCTGTAGCACTGCAGGGGGTATATTTGTGGAGGCAGAAGGTTCTGAACTTGGCAGATTTTGTGTCAGTAACGTTTTTTTCAGCATTTTTGTGAGGAAGTATCTGGGCTGGTTGTAGCTGCATGAGGAGAGAGACAATGATTTCATTCTTGAGCAAGGTCAGTTATCAGTTCAGAGGAGGATATAGGTAGTGGATTACTTGGTGCCCTCTGGTTTTAATAAACCTTCTTTAGCTACAAGAGCCAGTGATGCCATCCATCTGTCATACAAAGGAGCATGTTTCTTCCAGTCTATGTGGATACAATTTAAAGAAGATCTGCAATTAATGCTTATGTTCCCCCTTTTCTGAAATGGTATCTACAAAGAAAAGAAACCATTTCTTCCTTTTAAACAAACACACTGAGAAGTACATCTTGGTTCTCATATTGGCCAGAATAAGGGACACGTGAATGAAATCTGATCTCAGAGGTGAAAATAACTTACTGCATTCAGAATCCCTGTGCACAGTAGAGTAAATGCTTTGGTTTTCTTTAAAGCTGTAAGGTTAGAACTAAAGCAGTGAGAGATCTTAGAGAAAAGCAGCTGCCATTACATCATTGCTTTATTGCTTTGAAAGTAAATGACCGTAAATAAATGCTCCAGTAAGAACAGATGTTTTTATCTACATCTCTTTTTTTATTGCAAAACAATTGTTACAGAAATTTCAGAAAGTTCTACTGTAGTAATTGCCAACTTCTGCTCTTTATTACGCATCTAAACACAGTCTAAAAGTGCATTGTGAATCCAGTAGACCTTTGGAAAGGACCATTTTCCCTAGTTATGTACATTTAGACAAATTATACTTGAAAAGCTTTGTATTAGTAGGAATTTGTTTAAAATGACATTTTAATAATTTTTATCCCTTTATAAATGATTGTTATACACTTAAAAATGATAGCCCAAATAATAAACGATTAAATAGCTATGAGTATAGTATATTGCAAACACTGTTCCAGACAGCAGTAGCAGCAAATAGACTCTCCTCATGTACAACAATTGCAGCGGTGGAAAAAGGATATAACTTTAATACAATTTACTCTTGTACAGGCATAAAACTGTATTTCACATCCAATTCCCTCTTCTGTCCCTTCCCCCTCCCTCCCAAATACTAAAATAAACAAGAGTTATCACTTCCCTGCAGCAGAAACAGCAGCAATTTAATAATCAAATGTTTTTTCCTAATAGCTCTTTGAAATAAGTATTGTGTGGCTCTACGACAGATCTGAAAGCATACAGCAGAAATTAAAAGGTCAGAGACTGTTTCACAACCAGTCTGGCTCAAAGGCTCTGTCATTAGGCTTCCAGCCTGAAGATAATTTAGTGTAACCCATGCTATGGCTCAAAGTAATATAGAGTTAGAAATGCAGAATAAATCCATCTCCTGACAAAAGTCAGAGTATACCATTCAAATCAGTGGATTTTCTGCAGATTTGCACCAGCATCAGTAAGACCATAGTTTGTAGTCAGTCTTGGAGAAGAGAAACCTGTGTGACCTGTAGTGTTCACCGTATGACTGGCTATAAAGCAGGGTAACTCTCATTGGGGTGCAGAAACAAAGTCCCTCCGCATTCAATACTACTGCTTTTGTGCCAATGTGTGGCAAGGACAGTGAATACCACCTACAGTAATGAAGGGCTTCAGTAGGTGAGCAGACACCCCCAATACTTTACTTCATCCCAGCTGGGACTGTGTTTTCATTTGAGGTGGCTGAAGGAAAAATCCATGCTAGGAATCTTTCCCATCTATTTTGAAGAAGATGATCTATGCCTACTATCTTTCAGCAGAACTGAAAATGTGGCCTTTCTTAAAACAGTTATGCATATTGTGCAAAAATGCAAATATCTTATCATTTTTAAGCAGGGGAGAGACATCACAACTACTTAAGCATTCCCAGGGAAATCCAGGAATGACCAGCTCACATTTTCCCTTCTGGTGATTATCAGATCCTTTTAAGTGCTTAACCTGAGCAACATAACAAGACATTTATGCTTGTTTTGAAAATCTGCACCACGAGTTTACAGAGCATTTTGTTTCACTGGTTCAATCTAATACCTTTGATAACTAATGCTCTCAGGACAGATACTTGTTTGCTCTGACTGCAGTCATTGGACTAAGGCTGTGTGCTGCTACCAGCACATTTTTTTGAGCAGTTATTCATGTAGTTGCATTTTCCATGCACTGACAGTTTCTAAGAAACAAATCATTTTCTTCTCATACAAAAAATATACCTAACTAAGATATTTATCCCCTGACAAAAGGCTATCCATTCCACAAAAGGTACAAATCAGTTTTGTTGTTTTTCTTTTTTTTTTTACCAAAAAATCTATAAATGGAAAATTAAAGAAAAAAATTAATCTATGTCTGGAACCCAGAGGGATTTCCGTACGTAGATGAATGTATGTTTTGGTTTTTTATTATATTTTCAAATTATCCCCTCACTGCCATTTGTTAACTGGCACTTGTGCTAAGAACAATTATGTAGCACCTTATCTCTTCCAAAAAAAGAGAGAGCCAAATGTCTGAGCACTGCTGTAGGTTCGCATTTTGTATTGAGTATTCAAATTTCATAAAATACAATTGTCATTTAAAAATAATAAAAAAATCACTTACTTTGCTAAAGATCAAACATAATGGAAATAATGTAAACATCCAAAAGTTTGAATTCATTCCTAACTGGATTCATCTTTACAGGCAGGCAATAGTAAAATGTTAAGTCTCCTAGTAGTCCAAAGAAACTCATGGAACAATGCATGCATTTTCTTTGACACAAAAAAAGACTGGACTGTAAGAAAGAGAAATTACTTCAGTCATATCACACTGTTATTGTGAAAGAATATTGTGCTATAATACAATACCTAGGACAAGTGTATACCCCAACTGTAGAATAGAATCACTTAAACCGGAAACAATAGAACAGATTATTATAGGAAAATATTTATAAAATACTGCACACAGCTTCCTCAGTCAACCAGCATATGTAAACAAACAGCTAAGCTCAACTGAGTTTCAAAATATGATTAGAGTTCATTTATCTTATAATCTTTTGCATAACATGCCAGTTCATCTTTCACACCATCACAACTCATCTGTCATGGCCCACAGCAGCTCATTAGCTGTTTATACATCAGCTCATACAGACATTTAAGTGGAGCTATACAAAGAAATGTGTGAAACATACCAAACTTACACATTGTGACAAGAAATGCATATTCCATATGTAAGCTAATAATTGGATAGTGAACTTAATGCTTGATGCAACATGTGCTATTTTATTGAATGTTACAGATTTACAACAAGACCATATAATGTAATATTAAAACTGTCCTGTAACGTTCACTAATATTACCACATGTCACAACTATATATGTGTCTACTTTATAAGTTATCCTTTGATATAGAATATGTCATATGGCACATGCTATAGCTACACGATGATGGATGATAAGACTTCCACTCTCACTAAATGATCATAATATTAGGAATGGGAAGTCTGGTCCCACTGCAAGGAATAGGTGTTTTAGCATCAAATTGAAAAAGGAGCAGTTTGATGCAATGTGTAAAAGCAGGTGAAAACAAAATAATCTAACATCCATCATAATATATATTCTGTAGAAACCACATCATAGAATAAATGGGAAACATTCAGGAACAGTGGTGTTCTGACATCTTGCAATCACACTTTTAACATCTGAATTTACATTTTATACATAATGGCAAATTTTAAGAGGTAAATAAAGTGTCCTGTTTCATTTTACTCGGAATGTGTGCTCCAGATCAATAAGGTGCTGTATCCTAAACATTTATACAGCTTCTAGGTTTGGCAAATTCCTTTACCCTGACAAACTAAGCGATGAAATCTACCCCAGAGGAGAACCCAATGCCTTGAACTAATTCACTAAGCACTGATAAGGAACTTGTAATGAATCTGAAATTCCTCTAGAGTAGGCCAGTAATACGGTGAAAATGAAAGAGTCCACAATAGTTTTAGCAGACATTCATAAAAGTAACAAAAGAAAACAAAGTGAGAATATCCCCCTCTACTCACCAAGGATAGATATATTTGGAGAAGCCTTAGGAAAAGGCTGCTAACAGAAGTTGGCACATTTGAAGCATATTGTTAAATACAAGTTCCTTTGCCCTTGGGCATTTTGCTATTGTTCAACAATCAGCCTGCCACAAGCATGCTTCATAATGCACAGAAAGGTTTCTGACCTTTCTTGGTATTGCCATGTGACTGTAATGCTGCACATGGGCTGAAAGGCAATTGCATAAACACACTGTCTTGGTGGAGTTTAGCTCATTGAAAGCCTGAACAAATAGAAGAAAGCAAGGAACACACTGGTGCAGGAAGTATGAAGCACTGTTCTTAACATCCCCTTGCTGCATTTCTTTGTTTCCTGAACTTTCCAACGCAGTGACTTGTTAACTAAATGTTTTCACCTTCTTTGCCTCTTTTCCTGAGGCTGATGATTATTTTCTGTCTGGATTTGTTGCCTTTCAGACTTAGCTTTCAGATGGTGCTCAGAGTCTCCCAGTGTGAGGACTCGGTGAGAAAATGTCAGCCTGCATTCTCAAAGGTGCCTTTGAAAGATAATTCCCATTTAAATAATGGGAAGTATGTACCCCACTCATGTGTTCATTTTTAATAACAAAAAGGAGCTGGTTCTACACAGCTGTTGGTAATTGTACAGATATTTTAATTTTTAATAGTACTAGCTTCAACTCTTTAAAAGCTTAAATGTTTCGCCTTCAAAAGTATGTGAAATTTTGATCCAGTTGCAGTTTATGCTTCTCTACCCTTTTCCAGTCTTCTGCATACCCTTCCACCTGTGACCTGGGACACCTTCTCATGAGAAGTTTGAAAGCCTGGTTGACATTGTGGACCCTTGGGTCAGCTCAGTGGAGTTACAGCTGTCTTCAACCAAAACTCACCACTGCACCACCATTCATACACACTTCCTCCTATAAAAAATGCTCATTGTGTCATAAGCTGCTGAATGGTGGAAGCCTAGTCACAACTGATGGCTTTTGCTCTTTACAGACACTTGCAGTTTCACTTTGGTTCTTTAACTTACCTTAGAAGCATATAGAAATTTTAGTGTTTTCCAGTCCTCTGACAAAAACATTTTCCTTTAAGAAACTTCAGTCTAATTACATGAATCTGGATTCAGATTGCTTGATAATTCTTGTATACTTTGAAATGTTCAAATACAGCTATGTACACATGAAAAAAAAAAGATATATATTTTTAGTTGAGGGAATGATGTGAAAAGTCGGCAGCTCAAATGGAACAGTAAGAAGAACCTGATAGCAGTGTGGTGCATAAATCTCCCCAATTTGTGTACATAATTAAACGGAGCAGTAAGAACCTGACAATATTACCATGCTCTGCTCTGATAACCCTCTTCTTACTGTTCCATTACATCCTTTGATTTAGTGAGACAACATGTGGTAAAAAAATAAATATATACTATTCCGCTTAATTACATTCATCCTGAGCTTGCTCAGCTGTGCTAGAATCTAGAATGCCTGTTTTATACAGGAAATCACCTGATATTTCAGCATAAATTCTCCTTCTGTTTAAGTTGCAGTACTAAAGGCATTTCATTTCCCTTTCTGCTCTTCAAAATACGAACTTTCTGTGGCACTAGAAGTTGATATAAAAGGAGACAAGTGAACATTATGGTTGTCGTGTTCACCTTTCTTCATTTCCACAAGTGTGGGATGCAAGGGACTTGGGAGTCTTGTTTGCTGCCAGTTCCTACAGAAATAACAAATGCTTTTCATCAGTCATCACAATGGTGAAATAGATGAAAAAGAGGTTGTGATTGAAACTTAGAACATTTAAATTGTACATCTCTTTTTGCCAGTTAATTTCCGCATCTTAAAAACTTGAATAATGATCAAAGATTTCAGGATGCCTTCAAATAAAAGGCAGATATTTATTAATTTATTTATACCTCTTAATTTATTTCTTCTGACTTCAAAAAGGGGGATTGTTATTCCTCTTGTTTGCTGAAGTCTTTTAAAAGCTTTCATCCCTCCCTTTTTCCTTAAGTGCAAATGTCAACTAGGTCAAAATGCAGTACCTCAGTGGGCAATACTGAGATTGACAATGTGCTCCCTTGACCGGTGGCTAATGCCAACTGGAGTTGACATTTGGTAACGTGAAGGTTTTTGGTTTTAATTCTGCTGAGAAAATGGACTGGAGAACAGATGACCCTTTGACTGCCGGTGAGCTTTGTCTAAGCCTAGCTGTGTTTGCTTTCAAAGCTGCAGAAGGCTCCTGTTCTTGACAGTCTCCTCATGGACAGGTTGTCCCCTCTGCTCTCTGGCCTGGAGGACTTACTCCTCTCAAAGGGGTTCCGCAGGCCTGTTGCGTTTCGCTGCCTGTCGAGTTTGTCACTGATAGAGTAGCTCTTCCGCGTGTGCTGAGCGTACAACATGTTGGACTCCTCTGCAGAGTAGCTGTTAGCTCGCTCTATTTTTGGAAGTGGGATGCTGTTGGCCAGAGTTCTTGCAGCATTGCTGTCTTGAGGAGATAAAGGGATTCCCTTCTTTTCTTTGGCCTCAATGTCTTCATGATCAGAGCTTGGGTGGCTTAGTTCAGCTTCTCTCTCTGGGTGGCAGCATCCCAAGTCTTCCACTTTGCCCCCAAGACTTCCTGGGAAACTGGCCCTCTCCGCGATGGCCTGGGGAGCACTCACACACCTCGTGTCTATACAATCTGTAATACTTGTGTACTCTGCTGTTTTGACTGGGACTCCAAGGCTGCTGAAGTAGCTCCGAGATGGAGAGAACATAAAGCTGTGAGATTTCACAATGGGCGTTTCCTCCAGTATAAATGGAGTTGTAGCCAGGTAACGACTGCTTTTAGATCGCTCTAAAGTGTGATACAAGGGAGGGTCTGAATCCCAGGGGATTTGACAGTCGGTGATTTGTGAGTAGTCTGAAGAAAATGCCCTTGTTTCTATTCCAGAGGTTTCCTCATAATCAAGACTCCTGCCAGAAATTTTTTCAGCAGGTGTACTGCTAATGTATGCACTGCCAGCTAAAAGGGAAGAGGCTATGTGAGCCTGCAGAGCTGCATCTCCAGGACCAAGAATATTTATGGAGCTCTCGAGAGGTTCTGTGTCAGAATGCATCTCATCCATGGCAGAAACATAGATGTCTATACAAGATGAAGGTCTTCTGGAGTCTGGGGCGATTGACAAAGTGCTTGTAGGGGCTAATGGAGTCTTTCCTTCTTTTGCTATTGAGTGGGAACTGATTGCCCGATGCAGGCTTGGAGATCTTTCCTTAAAAATGCTTTCCAGCTTTTCCAGCCCACACTTGTCCTTCATATTTGTTGCATAGAAAGAGTGGCTTCGCATGCGGGGTGTGATCGTAGGCGATGTTGGGGACATGGATTCCTCTCCTGTGGGATCTATGCTCTCCTGAAGCTTGTAAGCGTTTCCTTCCTGACTGTTGAAGCTACTCTGTCTCACGATGTAGGCTGCATCCGTGCAGTCAGATGAGGTCCTGGATCGTATCTTAGTTGTCTCACCTCTCTCTATGCCAGTCATTTTTTCTAAGGCAGTCACCATCCGTCCCATCATGTCTTCCAGCTGAGCAAGCCTGATGTCAACGGTCTGCAGAGAAGCCTTCATGCAGTGCTCTCGCTCATTTACTTCTTCTAGTCGCATGGCCATATTCTCTACCCTTAAAAAGGGAAGAATTAAACAGGTTAATTTCTACAAAGCAGTGATGTTCAGCTAATAGGTCACCAAAATTTTTGGCAATGAAGAGGTCTCAAAACCCCAAGGCAATCTACACCACCTCATCTGCTTCAAAACCCTGCTAGAAATTCCACAAACAAATACCACTGGCTCGGGAAACTGCTCCAGTGTGTTAAACACGTGACACCTGCTGCATAATGCAGAAAGGGGGATTGGGTGTGACTTATCCTAGGGACAGGACATATTACATAAATGTTACCATGAATTAGTGCCTCTCTTCTGTCACAGCTTCTACTTAGGTTGTTATGAATGAATAATACTTATAGCAGATGAGACGTCTCCAGTTGTGCCATGGGCAGGACCACTGCAGCTAACTGCAGAACTAAATGAAGTAAGGAAAACAGGCAATATGCCATAGAAAGTGGCTAACATAATATTTTTTTTCTGGTATTTGCCCCAGATTTACACCAGTTAGTGCTATGTGGACCTAAGCAGATAGTTTCTTTGTTTGCTGATTCATTTTTAGCTCAGATTTATAGAAAAAATATATCAGTTATTTTATTGAATATAGATTATATCAAGTTAAATATGCATGAAAACTGCAGGAAGAGAACACTGATCAAAGCAAATACCGCCTACAACAGGACACACACACACACTAAGATTGCTCCATTACTGTGATAGTGCTTTGGGTAGTCTCTGGTAATAGCTTAGGGATTGAAATGATGGATTTTAAAGCAATTTTTTAGCTGCTCTCTTAATATATATATAAAAAATTAGGTTAAAAAAGTAAGAGGTAATTGAATGTAAGATTCAATATATGTAATTTAATTTAATTTAAACTTCAGTATATGTTTTCTACATTGTTGATCTGTCTCATTTTAAAATGTTTTCAACTTTAGGTGAATTGTGTACTAATCTATGCCAATGGCCTTCAACCATTTCAATTCTCTGGCTTCTAAAATGTCTCAAGTGAAGGATTTATGTGGAGTCTGACAATTTTAAACAATGAAATTCCTTTAGCACATATGAATTTTCTTCGCATAATTATTTTTCTCTGGTTGTAGCCCCTATGGCAGACTGGGACTTCCACTATCTGCCAAAAAAGTACTAAAAGCCACAAATTTATGTAGTTATCTTTGACTGATAGATTACAATTCTGGTTTTCCACATTGCTGTAGACACTGGAAAATGAAGAGAGAAGCAACAAATACCAAATGGCACAATTTCCACGGTTTTCTCTTCACAAGTCTCTTACACTCTGCCTGTTAGAGCAATTCGTGCTCAAATGTTAATAGGTACACTGTCTGTTGATAGGCACACAAATCATTGCCAGGATTTCTGATGGTACAAAAATAATCTTCTACTACTGCTAGTTAATTTTTCAACAGGACAAGTGATCCGATACTGACAACACCATAAAGTCTCTTATTTGCCCAGAAGGAAAACAGATTTTAGCAATGAATGAATATTGTGTAGCGTTAATGCCCTGTTACATAATGCTCACAACTTTTGCTGGTGAACACTGAAATCTGACTACGTTGGGGTGATGACCAACAGAAACCTGCCCACACAAGAGAGGACAGGTAAGAGTGTGACTCTGCTCTCTACAGCAAGTTGCATATTCCTGTGAGATACAGGCTTTTTCTGTTGAAGTTTGGAAAGCACAAGCGCAGCAAATCAAACAGCAGTAACTGTATTGCCATCATCAGACTTCAACAGATGAATCATCAGGTAATCATTGCTAAGAAATCAACTGGTAGCTCCAACGAATCTCATTCTTCTCATTATGATTTAGACACCAGTCTGTTTCTAGTTCTACCAGCTTCTCTAACAAAACAGATTAATGTTATTACAAGTACAGGATATAATTCCATTGTGAGAGCAGTTTATATGAGAAGCAGCTGAATTTTCCCTCATGCTATTACTTATCTGAACAGCTATTTTATGAAAGCAAATATACTTCTGAAATATTTATCAGTCAATAATTAAGTCCTTCACCCCACATTCATATTCTACAACAACTGCTCCAAGATGATGAACAGACAAAATTTTAGGGCTGTGACACATAAGAAGCAATTTGAGAAACCTCTGGATTTTAGTGGAGAATGCTCAGATTACAACAACAAAAAAAACCCCTCTGACTGCAGCAACAGTTACCAAGAACTGGAATAAATTTATAATGTTCTGTGAAGCTAACTGGATAATCTGGTTTTGACGTTGGTTGTTTGTTTTTGTTTTTTTTTCTTGCTTTGACAGCTATAAACAAGCGAAATAACTTTCATACAGACACAGTCAGTTTGTATATGAGTAGAACAGTGAGACAAGTTTTGCATCCTACATTCATGTGGGGGCTATGCAACACTACTGAACAAAACTAATGCATCCTTAGGAGAACCTAGAGTCATACCTTGCTGGTACATATTCATGCGCTTGTTCTTCCTTCCCCAAACATGATCTCTCAGCTACTGTCAGAGGCACAGAGTGCAAGCCTGGTGGTATTGTCACAGGTAAGGTGAAGAGAGGTTTTGTGTTGTGTGGTCTGTTGGTTGCTATGGAAGTGACCATAGATGTCACTGTATTGATAGTAGGGGAAAATTTATATAGAAATGTAACAAGATAAGGGTAGTGCAGTCTGGAATAAGAAACCAGAGTTAACCAGAGATGTGCCTAGAGAACTGAGAAATACATACATGTGTTTACACTTGATGAGCTCTGACTATACAATTCTAGTCACAAAAAGAAAGCTTGAGAGATGATGATCTCCTTCAAACCTAAAGCTATTAGTTTAATTTAGTCATCTTTAGTTATATATTGCATATGGTCACTCCAGAATTTTTAACAGATATTATTTCTTTTAGTGATATTCTCTCGCATTAATTTGATGTTCAGTTCTGTACTCATTCATCATACAGAACAGCACCATGATCTGAGAATAAACCTATTAGAAACATGATAAAATCACATCAGCCAAACACTGTGAATGTAGGAGAATGCATTCTGGAGAAATACAGCCATAATCTGGTTCTTAGAATTTTTGAATAAGTGTTTTTTTCTATTTTTGCATATTCTTGGGAAAATATACTTTCACTCAGTGAATAGACAGCTAGACCTGTACTTCCTTGAGGAACAGTTTTGAATTAAAATACTATTTCAAAATAAGAATGTCTGAGTTTTGCTTTGGATTTTTTTCTCCATGTATACTCAGGAGAGTATATCAACCTTTTAGCAAATCTCACAGTATCCATGTATAATGCCTCCTTTATACCTATGCTTTTCCTTACAGCAAGATTTAGTCAACTTATTAGAAGGTGCCAAGCCATCCTAACAGAATGAGAAGAGAAAAAGAGGAGGCTACATATAAAACATGCATCAAGATGTGCTGCTGAAGCTCAAAAATTTTTAATAGTGAAACAAACATGGACTATATGAGGACAATATTCAGTAACCAGGAAAAAAATAAGAGATCAGAACTCAGATTTTATATTACCTGTTATGAGCCTTTTCGATTACAGTTTGAGAGATGATAACTTTTCCTGACATTCATGTCGGCTTATTTATTTTTAACCTTTGAACATATGTTTACTAGTAATTTAATGAAAATCATTCTTTAATGGGAGTAAGGCACTCTTTTCTGAAGTGGACCTCTTAATTGAATGCTAGAATTAGGCTCACAAATCCCTCTGTCTAACTATGTCCATTTTTAAGGCATCGTTTATACTTCAAAATCCTTTTCAACCACCATAAGGACCGTGGACACTGAAAGTCACTACAGGGCTTTTGATAGGTGATTGCTGAATGATTTTATTTAAATAAAACATAGATAGCAATTCCCAAGACTGTAACAGGGTATTAGTACTTTACCTGACCTCTTTTGGTAAAGCAGTGCTTACATGAGCAGCCAGTTTTCCCAGGTGCAGTGGTTTCTGCAGGATAAGGATGTTGGGTTGTCCTGGCTGCATTCCCATTGGAGCCTAACACCACTTAACTCTTTTATGACCAAAGAGAGATGTCACTAGATTCACAGACCCTTCCTGCTGTCATTCTTTATGTGTGGGTGGATCTTGTAGGCTCAGTCCCTTTTATCAAGACAAAGCTATTTCTGTGCACTTCTGCCTGCCAGCTCTGAAATCAAGGTAATAGCTATGTCATCATCCACACGGATGCTGTAAGTGTAATTGCATTGCAGACTGTAAAGTGCTGTACTAATGGATACCACAGAGTACCAAAGATGACATAATAATATCTACTCTAGCCAGCATATTTGCTTTTCAGATACTGTTATGATGTGACCCTGCTCCCTTTGCAATCAACAAGAGGTTTTGCATGGGCTTTGAAAGAGTCGAGACATGTCCATGCAGAACAAATGTTACTAAAGAGATTGTTTCAGTGGCTTCATGCCAGATCAAGAAAAACAGTGCAGTCTTTTTTGATCATACATGTCTCTGTGTTGGTCAAGATGTAACACAATGATTAGAAAGGAAGATGCTCAAGGAAAGGTTGTGATTCTTCTGCTCTATTCTGGAACAAGGTGCTATAAGATTTTCACTTAAATTAGAGATAAGGACTCTTTCCTATAAAACAGGGTCAGCACAGAGTGCAAAGGCAGCTTTTATTTACTAATTTTCAAGGACTTAGAGCATTCACATGATGTAAGGGAGGACCCAGCTGGACTACTTATCATTTACAGATCTTCAAACATACCTCTTCCTTCCTTTCCCACCAAAAGGCAAGTTATGCCCAGATATTTGGACCAGCATCTATGATTTTCAGCTCAGTTCTGTGACCACTGGACCATCAGAACACAAGAAAAAAACTACTCGGACCACAGACCAATTTAGCCCACTATCTTAGTTTGAAGGATATGTAATTCTTTCTTCCTTATATTCTCCAGTTTCTAAGCATTTTTTGCTCAAAAACTTTATGGGCTCAATATAAACTCTATGTATTTAGCAGTCCTTACTGGATTACTTTTCCTGTAAGCTTGTCTAGTCTCTGTTTGAATGTATGTAGCTTCTTTTAGACCTCAAAAACTTTCAAGAAGAATTTGTTCTGTTCCACTACTTACTGCATGAAAAAATCACCTATTTTTCATTTATTTTGAATCTGGAATGCTGTTAAATTATTCTATTGCTCCCCTATACCTTGTTCTGGGAGTGTTCTGGGAGTGACAGCAAACAATTAATTTCTACTCACCCTCTCCTTGCACTCATAATTATATAGACCTCTATAATTTCATCTCTCATTTATCTCTTCCAGACCAGTAAAGCCGGATTCCTTGGCCATGACAAGGATATCATTCCATGCCTTACTGTCTAACTTCCTGTCTAATATCCTTTTCTAAAATATATGTTTTAGGAGTTCTCTGGTTTTCAGTAATGCAGATGATTAAAGATGATTATCTTCCAATCTTGCCCTGGTATAGATTTATTTCAAAATCAAATTAACAGCATGTTTCCTTGCCTACAGAAAGCATAGTTTAGGCATAGCTGAATTAGGGGCAGCACTAGAAGATTAACTGTAAGGAGGAGAGTGTTATATCTGTGTAATCAATGAAAATGACAACTCACCTGACCTCTGTTATTCAAATTAAAGTGGAGTTTTCAGCTAGTGGAGTATTCATTAGTTCATAAGTTTTATGAATATCTGACAGGATAAAATATTTATTGGCAAAAGTGCTAAGAATCAAACACAAACTCTGTCCTCAAAATCTGAGCTTGGCAGTGTTCTATAAAAGCATATAAGCACCATGGCAGATCAACAGAGTTTTTAGGACTGACGGATTTGAAGACTGGCAACTTCCACTAAATTAAGGTAGTACTTTTGTCCTCTGTGCATTGTTATAGGTAAAATGTCCTGCTCCATTTGAAATCCATATCAAGATCGCTGCTGGTCTCAATGAAACTAGCTTACCTAGCAAGGCCCTCCTGAAACAAGGCTTGCTCCTTATTTGAATGGCTAGTGGGTGAGAGCTAAAGTATTACTTTTTGTTGAGGAACTCTAATTTACTCTTCCATTGTGTTCTGACTGCTTGTACCTTAAGTTCTGCTTTAAGAACTGAAATGCAAGAATAAGTGGTGTCTCTCACTACATGAGGTATTTTCTAACACAACTGGTTAAAAGATTAACTTTTTCAAACTTATCGTGCAATGATTTGGGTTGGAAGGGACCTTAAACATCATCTAGTTCCTGCCTCTGCCAGGGAAACCTTCCAGTAAATCAGGTTCCTCAGAGCCCCACCCAACTTATCCTTGAACACATTTGCTTTAGCAAAAAAAAGAGAAAATTATTTCACCAGCTTTTATCACTCTACTTTTTAGTAAAGACTTATCAAAAATACCTCAGATTTTTCCCTTTTCAAGAAAAAGAAAGGAAAAATAAGAATGGTAACAGAAACACATTTCCAGATCAATTTATGAGAAGAAACAAAAAAAGTGCACCTTTCTGAAGTCACACGAATTCTTTCATCGTTGGAGGAATTGAATCTGTCATCCTTTTCTCTAAAATATTCTTCTATGCACTGTTCTTCAAAATCATGGACCTTTTTCAGTTCGTCCTCAGTTATGAAAAGCTCTGTGGAAACAGTTGAGAAATGTGAATTTGGCAAATATTAACATGTGAAATTAACTATATATTTATTGTGAAATTCATGGAGTAAACTTTCAAAAGCAGGCTTCAAAATTTATGTGGCATTTTGATATGAAAGCAGATAGATACTGCTAATTGCCAAATTAGTGGCTTCAGTTATTTATGATTCTGGAGACAGAAACACTTACGCAGGCAAATGGTGAGCAAACATGAATACATTTGGATTACATGGGGTCTAAACACAGCTGCTGTTCTGGCCCTGGAGACATGGTGGAAGCCAAAGCCCACCTGTAGTCTAAACAAATATAATGACACTAGCAGACTACTAGGACAGGAGTCTGAGGGTACAGGAGCCTGTTTGACATGTCAAGAACTGATATCTGCAGGTAGCAGCATCATGGGAGTGGGAGGAGAGCAGTCTAGTTGTACTTCCATCTCCACCACCACATGTGTCTCCTGCTCCTTCCTCGTAAAGAAGTGGACTATGGCATGGACTAATGTTGGGAAGAGATGCACAACCTCAGCTCCCTGCCTCTGGCATGTAAACTGGGGGAGGTGGAGATCTACTTTGAAGAGTTAGATAGAGAAGAAAAGAGAAAGTGTTAGCAAAATAATCTGACAGGTTTTCCATCATAGCTATGGGAGTACATATTAAAGTGTGTGGAGAAACTACTCCTCCAGTTTAAGTCAGTGTCAAAGAGAGAATATGTATACAAAATTTCTTTTCACCATCTCATCTTATGTAGGCAAAAAGTGTGCTGGGTGGAAGTATGTGCTGTTTGCTCAAAAAGTAGTAATGTTCTCTCTGTGTTTTCAAAAATAAAGCTGGAAGTGTGATGGACTGTAAGAAGAATTCCAGCAACAACAGACCTCTAGTAACGGCAAAATAAACACCCTTGATTTGAAGGACCAAATTGGGTAACACCACAAAAAAATCCAGAAACACACAGCCCCATTACCACTCCAAAGAGAACAAGGGGTTGGACAGTGCAGGTGGAACTAAATTCTTCAAGGAAGATTTTTGCAGGTTAAAGTTGCTCTTCTGCTCAAAAGGTTATCAAGGTGCTGGACTCACGCCTGTCAAACATTACACATTACCAATGGCATTGGGCAGTCCACTCTGTGAATTGTCTAAGGCTTACTTAATCCATAGTCTCTCTCATCTGGATCACTTTCATGCTTCCGCCATCTGCAGCAGAGGTGTTGGAATATCATAGTCATGTGGCTGAAAATGATCAGAGGTGGTGGGAGAACAGGTCTTTCGTGGAATGTCATGATTAGCTGGTATCTTTGAAACTTCCATACTTGGTTAGATATAGATTTGACTTCAAAAAATGTGTTGCTAGAAGGCAGGAAGAGGAAAATAACATCAGATTGAAATGGTTTTGGGTACTTTGCCGAAGTTGATATGACAACATCTTAACTAGACACATTTCACTAATACTGGCAAATGTTTCCTTGTCACAGAAATGGGAAGCAGAACAAAGTAATAAGTTTGTGCTTCGGCAAAGCACAGTGGTCATCAGCCTTTTCAAAGTATCTTGTTATTATGCATATCTGTTGTGAACAACCACTGAGTCTTACAGCAATCCATTAAGATAAAATCTTTTTATTCTTGTTTTCCATATTGGGAATGAATGATGTCATAACTGAACTTTACATTTTTTTGGCTTATTTGTTCTGATTCTCATCAGGTGTCTGTCCTTGGAAATAAGCACAATGAGAAGAACTTGGCATTTCTCTCATTCCCTGGAGACAAATTACTGCCTCTTTCCTTCTCACCCTCACTTTTCTGAAAGTGGCTCACTCTCTGAGCCAAAGCCTTCAGCTCAGCAGCCTTCACAGTGTATGAACAATGTGCATCCTCCCCAAGCCCATACTTTGCAATGTGTCACTCACTTGAAAACAGCAATGAGAAGGTTCACCAAAAGGATGTTTGCTACCAAGAGGTAACAGGCCATGATGGCGGGAACAATCCACGCTCCTGTCTTGCAGGGAGGTAACTGGATTATTTTGCCATCTTCTCTGGTTTCATTTTGACCACAAGGAGCTGGGAACAAAGATACGGGGGGAAAAAAAAAGGAATGAATCTTACTTTTTCAGTTCTTCTTACAGAAATATTTAAATATTTATAAAGGCCTGCCTGCCAAGACAACATCTTCCAAATAACAGTGGCATTGACGCTTTCCCCAAGAAATTTGTGCTTGCTATCACAGATTTTACAGGCTGCAGTTTTTGTTATTTGCTGTGTGTTATTCACTGTGAATGTCAAGATATTCCCAGCAGAACTTGCAGGAGACATGCCTGGTGTGAGTAAGCTGCCTGTTTGCATACAGCTAAAATATCATGGTAGTCTCGTGGTAATTAGTGGCTCTGCAAATGAAATGATCAAAATGTTTAATCCTGCAAAAAAACTTCCATATTATTTCTTTAATGGTGAAAACCCGGCCTTTTTAAATGGACTGAGAGGGATGCGATAAATAAGGAAAAGGCAGTATATGAAAGTAAATTAAAGAGTAGGTATTTATTGCTGTGCACTCTGCTGCCCAAATCCCTCTAGGACGTACTCATAATGACTTTCTGCTATTAAGGACTTTTGACTGCATGCCTAGAAACAGTGGGGGAGATGATAAAGTCTTTACTGTATCAGGTAAAGGGACATGTAGGCAGCAGAGATGCCACCTGTTTCTTCCACAAATATGCTGGAATAAAAATGTTCTCAGTATTAATGCTGTAGAACTGAAGTAAGGGGAGAGAAAACATGGTGAAATAGTTTTCCCTGCTTGTTTTTTAATATGTCCTCATGTGCTGTAGTAGGTGATCTGCATTTGCAAGCATGGGTTCAGTTTATGTCTTTCGAGCTTCAGTCCTAGTAGTCCTATGTATCTCTCTAATCAGTTCTTCAAGAAAATAATTGAAGCAGCACCTTACACATACGAACCATTTTAAATGGTAAATTTTGCACAACCCTGCCACTATTTTCCTCTCATCCCCATCAAAAAGAAGTTTAACTGAGAAATTTTCAAAGTGCTCAACACTGATGCAGTTCCTACTGATATCGATGACAGTTTTCCACTCACTTAATGAAAAACAAAGTTTGCTGATGCTGTACGTTTTGTAAAATTTCATCATATGACAATAAATCCTTATTTCCAGTACCAACTACTGGACCTTCTCAAAAACGTTCTTCTGAACTTGGTTCACAGAGCTTGAAATTCAACTGTGGATGTCTGTACTGGTAACCACATTACACTATGTGTGATTTGGGTACTTGATTTATAGGCACCACACATAAATGTTAGGCTATTACATACAGAAGTATTATAGTCATATGGGATGGAAGACTACAGGATAAATCTGCTTTGAACATGGGATCTCCAAAAATATTCAACTCACAGAAAAAGAAATTACAAAGTCAAATACAAGCAATACTGATTTTTACAAGCAGCTCTGTTGGGTCTGGACACATGGCATCACTAGTCCTTCCTTCTTACAAAAATACATTTTTTTATTGGAACAGGCTGAGAGTATGCATTTCTTTATTTTTCAGTAAGCATCACTTTGCAGATCATTTTAAGGCAGTGGTAATTTCATGCTTCCCACACTGCTCCAAGTAGCAGCTTCATTTAGACATTGAAAATGCCTTCAGTGAGCTGTTGTGAGTGCAGGACTATGTGCACTTAGCTTTCACCCAGGAGAAACTGGGACGTTCAATACCTCTTGCTATTAGCACTCAGTGTGAGACTTAATCTCTGTTTGTCTGGAAACACTAACTTGCTCACATCTTGAGTCAGATCTACAAAATCCAACACAACACAATATCAAAACCCAGCATGATTTCACCAGTAATGGAACAATCACTATATCAGTTGATGAAACCTGTTTTCCTTTTGTGTGCTGAAAACAGAAGAAATAATGTCTTCGATAATGAGAGAAATTTATGAAAGACACATTTTAAATGTTAGAGCAATGAGATAAAAAATGCAGCTCCAAATCTGGTTAAAATTCTATTATCTCATATTTTTCTTTTGTTTCTAAAACACACTAGAATTTAATATGAAAAAAAAATCAGCCTCAACAGCTAACAAGACAAAAAATATTTCTCTAGCTCTACTTGCCGACGACAGTTGGTTTATGACACACAGTGATGGCCAAATTAGACTTCTTATGCAGACAAGTTCCCACACTCTATTCTATGCATCCATTGCTGTTCAGCTTGTCCTGAAGGTTTGCAAAAGTTTTTCTCTTTTGCACGTTCTGTTGTGGGTACAGTTTTTAAATAAAATGAGAATACCCACCGCTTGCCTTACTTTATGGAGAACTAAGCCATCACTTAATCATCAGATCTTCAGCTCCATGAGAAAATGTACGATGTGTGTCCAAAAGGCAGAAGCCTGTGTTCCACGGCACATTGCTGAACATGTTCATTCATCTTTAAACTATAAAGTTTATTTTAAAGGATTGTTTCGCCCAACTATTAATTAAAAGTTTGTTTAAAACAATTATTCCCAGGAAACCAGAAATTTCTCTCTCTGTGAAAAAGGACAGAGGACTCTGGCAGGAGGCTAAAGATAGCAATGATACTATTTTTAGATAACGAAGATCCTTGTTTATATTTAAGAAATTAAAATACTGTTTGCATGGTGTGAGAAGACTTCGTTATGGTAACCTGGGACTGTTGGCCTCCCCCACCCGAAGATGTAGAGTCCCAAGCACATCTTGTAGATCACTCCCCCCACCCACCTCTGCATGTACACCTGAACGGGTGCCAGCGTGGTGCCCGGCTGCACATCCCACAATCCAGGCAGCAGCACCTGCATTACACCCGCAAGGTCCCTGATGAGCAGAACAGAATGTTGCATATGCGTGGCTCACTAATCGGTGCCAGTTTCATGATCCACCCCTGTGGTGCTTTCCCTGAGCCTGATTTCCGAGCAGGGCTCCACTGCCCTGTGTCTCCATTGGATCAGTGCCAGTGTCACAGGGCTCCAACTGTGGTAATGCTACGTTTTCCATAAAGCCAAAGTTTTCACTTGCTGAGTGCTGTGCCTCATCCCTGAGGAATCCCCACTTGCCTTTCACGTGTAATAACATTTGTCCATTTTAATTATTTTTTGAGAAATGAAGTAATTTTTGTGGTATGTGCAGTAACATACTGTGATAACAAACTTTCTCAAAGCACAAATTAACATGTAGGAAAACTTAGTTATCTGTTTTAAATTATAACCTTGCTTTAACAAATGACACAGAGTACTTAATTCTAATGAAATGCTTTACTGAAGAAAATTCTGTTAGCATAACAATATGCCAATCTCATGTAACTGAAAAACCCAGCCACTCTGATACTTACAGGCCATTGGATAAAGTTTGGACATTATGTCCTGAGCTCAGGTTTTAGAAAATTATCAATGGTTGGAGTTTTAATTTCAATTACATGCATTAACTTCACGCAGATTTCAAGCATTGTATCCTGATACCTGTAAAAGTACATAATTTTTGCATCTTGTTTCATTTTTCATATCTTCTCCTACACTTATTTTTCCTTCTTGACTCTCATTTACAGTTTCCTGTATGGGTTCCTGCTACATGCCTAACCCTTCCTGTTTCCTGGCCAGAAAATACAACATTAACCCAAGTCTTTGTGTGTCTCAGGCCTAAAGCAGAGGCAGAACTCAGGAAGAACTTGTTTCACTGCTGGCATTACTGTCATGACATGGGCACTGCTCATTTCTACTGTGTATTGGGTGGAGGGTTTGGGAAATAAAGCTTGTGGATTTCTGCATCATGACTTTTCTCCCAGCTGCACCCTTCCCAAATAGTTGTGGGAAATAATGAAGAGAGGGAAGTGCATAAAACAAGTTTGTCACTGAATAGCTTTTTGCCTTTGATGTAAACTTGTCATATATGAATCCATACAACTTTTACAATACAAGTTGATTTGTTTGAAATCACAAGAAACTGCTGCATGTTTTCTTATGATCTAAAATAATATGGGAACAAATAAGTGCACCTTCCAATTTTGATCCACAATTAACTCAAAGGATGTGAAAGCATTTTAAGATTTTTGAATCAAATGTCTAAGCTTGCCAGACTGGTAAATATTGAAAAAGAATCCAATAAATATTAAGTAAGCTGCCTAGAGCTATCCACTTCTTCCCTAGAGAGAAAGTACCCAAATCTGTGAACTCTGAATTTCCCACAATTGCTCTGTTCATCTGTAGAAACATCCAGGGTGCTGAACAGTGCACTTCAAAATTTTCTTCAAAATTACTTCAAAATTTTCTTTAACTACAGCATCCTGACCTTACATGTCTCTTCTTGCCCCAGGCCACATTAAAAGTGTATTTGAAGGTCTCTTCAATCTACTCGTATTTTAATCATATTTCACAGTAAATGCTTGTATTTTTCCTGTTCACTTTGGTGCTTTTTACCTCCTCCTACTCCCCTACTCCCCCATTAAAAATAGCCAACCAAATGGAACCCAAAATATAACCTCAGAAGTGCTAAGAATGGAATAATGCTGCAACTCTGGCCAGAGAAAGTTTCAAAATGGTTTGTAGGATGTGCAAAAATTTTATCCACTACCTTTGTCTAACAATGTTAAAAATATTGCCACAGGTATGATTTATCCTGTTTTGTGCAAAGCTGCTTTGTTTGTTCTAATTCCAGAATGATCCATGCAAAGGACAGGCCTCACAGAAAGCTCCTGTCAAGTAATGAAAATCATATAGCCTGTAAGATCATAAAGAGTTTAGTATATAATTTCAATTTATACTACAAAAACTTTGAGAACTATAAAAAATAAATAAACCTATCAGACTAAGAAATTTAAAGAATTTTTAAAAAGCTTTTGTAGTTATAGTACTTTCCTCTGAAATTCACTGGATAGTTAAAACATTGTGTATAATTGTCTCTTATCATCTGAAACAACTGCATTCTGGTTACTTGATATTCCTCCAATAGAACCAAAAGAGAAGGAGGCCCCATCTTTTTCTCCTAAAGTATGTAGGTTTTTCCAAAAAGGGAGTACACACAAGAAATAAACACAATTCAGACTGATCTTCAGATTCCAGATGGCACTGGAAGTGCTGTCAGCTGGTAAGAAAATACAGATGGAAATTTGATATGTGGGACACCAGGCAAATCTGAAAAGCTGCCCAAACCAAAGAACTTGAACCCATGTTGGCTAACAGCAGGTTCAGTGGCTTTGACTTCTGCATAGAGGAAACTGTGAGGCCTAATGCAAAAACCCAAACCCATATAGGCTAATAGCAGGCGCAGTTGCTTTGTCTTCTGAATATAGGAAAATGTGAGGTCTGATTCTAATTTTCTAGAGATGACCACCATTTATGTCATCTATCTACATTTTTTTACCAAGCAAACTCACCTTTCCTCTTCAGTATTTCCTATATACTTCTGTATCCATAGTATCCTGGAGGGGCAGATAGTTTTGGAAGGTGAAAACAATGTTCTTCACATGTGAGAACCATGCTAAGAATTTTTCTGGCTAGAACTGCCAGCAATAGTGCCAATGTGAGGTGAATTGAGGCAGAGATTTTACAGTGTTTGTGGATTTCCTTCTGGACAGGCATTCACTAAAGCAGCTATGTGGCTGGCTGCTGCCCCATGGATCCCATTGGGTAGCACGAGGCTCAGATGTATTAGGAAAGGCGGCATAAAGACAAGAGAGTGGTATGTCCAATCACTAGTTCCCTGACCCTGATCCTCCTTCCCCAGCTATCAGTGGATAATAATATATCTTTATTCAACTATGTAATTGATACCAGTCTAATTTTTTCAATTTATCAAGCTCATTATTATTATTCCTTTCCTGAAATATATTAATGTTTAATTTGTCAACCTTTAAATAATTCATAAATTTTATTAGCTTGCCACCTCCTTTCAATTCTCCAGTCTAAGCCTTTATTTGAATCCCAAGAGTTGCTAACTGGGATTCTCTAGTCTCAAGTCAAAACTCAATAGCCCAAGGTGGCTCCAGTCATTATTGATGTTTTGATAGGTTGCACTTTTCCATGAAGTAGCTTTGCTAATCTCCGGTCTTGCATAGTTCCAAAAGTTGTTTCATGTAATTGCTAAAACTTTCTGAGTAGACAACATGGTACGCGTAACCTTCTGTCCATGTCAGATCAGCTAAAAAGAATTAGCTGAATAGCTCGAGATAGTTGGAGGAACAATATGGTCTAATAAATCTCAATTGTGCCTCCTTTGTTTACAGACCATACTCTACTCATTTCCTGCTCAAAACCTGGAGGAAGACCATTATGATTGTACTGTGACAGTAAAGTCTGTCTTTTCTAGTTTTCCATTCCCAAAGTCCTTATGGTGCTGGGTTGTAGACCTTATGAGTAGCTGGGACTGAAAGGACATCAGGAATGCAGGATGTCTCCATCATTAGCAGCAGTCACTCTTCCATATGTTACTGTCTGTGGTTGCTCCCCAGCACTATCTTAGGCATACTCAGAAGTTCTTACTTTTCACAAGCTTCATTCAAGAATTGCTCAAGCTGGCCATTGAAGTTCTGCATCTTTTTTTATGAAGTACCTGCTTAATACGACAAGATTTTTGGAAAGTGGTGGTCCTGTCTATGATGAACTGATAGTCCAGGAGGAACTACTTTGAGACTGGTTTTGCTGTTTTTGTTGAATTTACCCGGAAATTTGAACACAGCAGTAAAAGATTTACTTTCCTTTCCCACCTCCCCTTCCTCCCCTTTACAACTGGTTCATAGTCAGGAATTTGTAGATATGTAGTATTTATGTACATCACTGATAATAAAGACAACTGAATAGTGTATTCATATTCCCACAAGTGACGACATAATCTGTCCTCACTTTTGAGTTGAAGGTGAGATCACAAGCCAATAGGACACTAACACATACTCCAGTTAACATTTCATTACAAAATAAAATGAAATGTCTTAGGACAAGATGGCACAATCTTAAGCTCTGCCAGGGGAAGTTTAGGTTGGATGTTGGGAAGAAATTTTTTATGGAGAGAGTAATCAGACATTGGAATGGGCTGCCCAGGGAGGTGGTGGATTCACCATCCCTGAAAGTTTTTAAGATGAGACTGGACGTGGCACTTAGTGCCATGGTCTGGTAACCATGGTGGTGTTGGATCAACGGTTGGACTTGATGATCTCAGAGGTCTTTTCCAACCTGGCTGATTCTATGATTCTGTGAATACAGAAATTATGGGTAAAAAAAATCAGAGTAGATCCATTGGATCAACAGGCTGCCAGTTAATGAGATGGATCCGGAAAATGTATCTGTCCAGCCTTAACGGCATGCTTCATAAATAAAATAAAAATAATACATAAAAAAATTTTAAAAAGTGAACTAGAAATTTTAGAGTAGCACACAAATTTTTTTTGTTTTTACATTTCTCAGATAATTTCAGACAATTTCAGATAATTTCCAGGGGCATGGCTCAAATCAATATGAATTTCCATAATGAGCACTTTTGCTGAATCCTAAATTTGCAAATCATGTAGCAATATCAAACACCAAAATATAAAGAAACTCACAATGAAATCTTTTTATTTTGTTAAAATAATACTGATTAAAAAAAAATGTGCTCCAAGCTATAAATTGCAGTTTAGATGTAGCATAACAATTTTAGAACATCTGTCTTATTTGACAAAGTACAAGCACTGCAGCACTCTAACATGAGTACAGTGGTTGATTTAGCTTAGAACAACTGGAAAAATACATATAACAGCAAATTTTCAAATAGTGAAAAAATGTGAATATACTAGTAAAACCTTCTGGGTGTCGATCGGGCCATTTTGAATTTTACAACAATGTCACCAACCATTGCTCGTATTTCCAGTCTATTCAACAGATAACATTTTTGAGACAACTGAGCCCGAGACAGACATGACATTGAAGCAGAGCAAGGCCTGAGAAGCGAATGTGATATAGCAGAACGAGAATTAGAGAGCTAATTTAGAATCCATGCTCTGAGCAAAAGCATAGAGAACTAAGTCTTAGGAACAGCGGAGATAATAACTCATTAAGGAATGCAGGACACATTGATGCAAAGGACATAAAGTAAGCACACAGGAAAACAGAGAGAACCAAAAATGCTAACATACACATAAAACAGGCATATGGAGGGGAGACAGAGGAAGATAAGGAAAAAGAGATGAGCCAAGGCCTAGGTACTCTTGCCAAATATCAGGAACTTCTGCCAAATGCACAAGGAAACCACCCAAAGTAGGGAAAGGTGATGAAGAGTAGGAAAAAGACCCTTCAGGAGGCCAAAGAACAGGAACTACCACCAAGTTTCTCCCCAAATTGAAGGCTGCGCCCCTAACTCTGCCTTAACTCCACCTGTTATGAATATTAAAACTAGATGTTGCAATATTATGAATATTCATGTATAATGATGCAATTGCTTAGCAAAAATTATATAAAAGGATCCAGTTGTTCACTGCTACTTTGGAGCTCTTTTGTCCAGCGGGAGCCGGGAGCCTCCCCAACATTGTATTGCAATAAATGCCTCGCTACTCAAAGACCTAAACTCTGTCTCTGAGTGGTTTCTCCATGCCTGTTTGGGGCATAAAATTGCCATCAACATATTATATTATTTTGTGCTGAAAGAGTGGTAGATTCTAATTCTCTGTGTCATCTGAGGAAGGAGGAACTAGATGCTGCTTTTCATTTTGACATCATCACTTTTGCTGCAACTCCAGTTTCTTTGACACACAGAAAAACAACTTGTCTATATTTAGAGCTGGAGTTGAAGCCACCACGAATTCTGCTTTCCCTAAGATTCAGAAGTGATTACTCTGTATCTTTTTGCATGATTTAAATTCTGGGCACCTGAATAACACACCAGACTATCCCCAAATTCTCATGCAAGGGTGTGGAGATTGCCGCTCTCTTTTCTTACTTAAATACAATGCTTCATTCAAAGACCCTTTAGTTTTTTAAGTTTCCAGGTTCTAAACTGTAATCAGCCCTTCATTAAAAATAAACAAAACCACGAACAATTTATTCGGCCAACCACCATGTTTGTTGCACTACGGTAGTTACTTGGTACAGTATCAATAAATGGCCACTTGTAGCGGGACAGACGGAATTCTGCTTGTGGAAGGAAGTCATAGTTTAATGGTACAAACCTTTATCCCTCTATTATGCTTCAGAGCAAGATGAAGTTTTATATTCCCAGCAATTATGCCTTTGGAATGAAATGAATTTTTAAAAATAAAAGAGAAAAGGATAAAAATGAGGGAACTGGGTAAAGAAACACAGTGATTTTAGGTATTTGTTTACTTCCTTGCATGCCACTCTGCCTCTGAAAACAAAGTGGGGAAGTAAACATAAAAGGGAAGCATCATTTGTATCCATGATAATGATTCTGTGCTAGCCAGGAAGAAGAAATGAGCATGGAATGGCTGTAATATCTGCCATGTGATATATATACATCTGACCATCTGAGACTGTATTAAAGTGAGTGGATTATTTGTGATACAGCTACATTTATTACCTTTAAACAGCTCAGGAAAAATCAGCATCTTTTTTCCATTCAAACTTTATCGATACTGAACAAGCAGTAAATAAATTTTGAAAGCACTGTCTTTTCCTAAGGTGGTACATATGATAAAAAGAAATATCCTAAACAGAGCTTTAATGGTTGTCATCTGCCATTGGAAAAGATAATGACTTCCAAATGCTGCCAAGGCTTGCACATAGTTAAGTAGGAATGATGAACATCAGTTTCACAACAGTTTTTGCAAAAGATACATTGTTTGTGTTTCTTAGTTTGTTCATCCACTGCATAATTTCTCATGACCAGCCTTCTCCCTTGGTGTAATGAACAGAGTGGCACCAGAGGGTTTATCTAAATAGAAAATCAGCGTTTTCCTGATCAGATGAATCCTGACGAGACAGTATATTAAATATTTGCTCTTGTTCTGTCTGCACTGGTGTGAGCAGAGCCTTGCCTTCTAATAAATAAATATAACAATATTCTAATAGTGGATCTACTGTCCCCAGAGAATTGCATCACAGGGGTTAGTGTAAAGGTGGTGATAGTGAGGAGGTAACAGAGAAAGGAAAACTTATTAGATTACATCCTCATGAAGTACAGGAACTGAAATGTCTAACCCAGTAGTATTAGACATGACGCTCAGCATGAAGTTACGTCTGAAATCAGATTAATGGATGAGAAAAAAGGAGTGATTTTTCTGTTCCAGATATGCCACCTAACCCGTGGTGGATAGCTGGAAGGGGTCCCTGTCACCAAGCTGGTAAAAAGGACCCATTTAAAATATTCTTTATATGCAAAATAATTTAGCATTACGGATTTCCAGTTAAATGATTGCAAAGTGATGCCAGAAGCATGTTCTGAAACTGACACCCCAATATTAGCTGACAAAGTATTTTTGTGACCATTCTCTCTGTTGAAGAGTTCCTCTGTCTGGAGTCATTTATTGAGCAAACACACATGATATAATAGGACATCATCTCATCAAAGTTGGATACCTGACTTTGGAGTATGAGAATCATAAACTTGCTTACGGTCTATCTGGTCTGCAAACACTTCCCCATAGATCATCCAATAAGGCATGTAAAAAATATTTTTCGCCAGCTTCCACGAAGGCTCCTCATTGGGGAAGAGAATAGCCTGTCTTGCCACACCAAAGCTCATCAAAACCACCAACATGATGATGACAAAGTACATCATGTCTATCATCTGAATGTAATGACAAGAAAAGACAGAGAAAGAGAGAGAGAGGACAAGAATTAGAGAAATTTATTTGTCCATATTCTCATTATTATACACTGCAAAAAAAAAAAAAAAGGTTTGTGAATCTTAGAAACAGAATTTTCAAAAACAAATTTTGAAAAGCCATTCTCCCTTTTACACATAAAAAATTTCATTTTCAAAGAAGTGAAATGGTATTATTGTGTCCTTGGTTTTACCTAGTGTTGCTTTTAAGAACAATTCAAATGTTATGAATAGGCTTGAAAATGCAAGGTACCATCTGGTCACATCAGTTGCCTCACCAAGAATATAGGTTCAGTGAGATCAGCAGCCTGGTCTGGGCAAGGGTGGTGAGATGATGTATTGTTTATAGGCACCAAGAGGCAAAAGGACTGACATGGATAATTTTATTCACTGATAGTCATTGTCTTGGAGCAAACGGAGCTGCGACTAACATAAGGAGTAACGGGTGGCAGAACAGTCTGTTACTGCAACGTAAGGGACACCACGATGGTAACCAGCGAGAAAGGAAATCTGTGATGCTGGCTGGGCTAGAAATCGGCTTAGTGGGGGAGTCTGACAAACGACATATTAAAAAAAAAAAAAAAAAGCATATAACAGGCAGTGAACTCTGTTCTTCTTTATTGTTGAGGGTCTCATTAGCATATGAACAAGATTAACTAGTGCTTGCAAACAGTACCCACTCATTCAAATTGTTCCTGAAAAAAGTGGGACAGCAATCCCACGACTTGCTGAATAGAGTCTGAGGATTAGAAGAGGTACTGTGCTAGAAAGACCCTCAAGAAGGCAGAACAATGGGCATCCAGCAGGTACAGCAGAGGTGCTTTATTACCTAAAGTAAATGTTAAAAAAATTGGGAGTCCTTAAATTCCCTAGTAAGATCCCTTTAATTCTTTTACTTACAGGCTTATTTATAAAGCTTTGCTCTTTAGACTTGTTACGACAGAACTGTTTTTCACAGCTTTGGACATTAACTTTTGCCTCTGGCCGAAACTCAACCTAAAACTCCTCTGAATCTTATGAGTTTTAATCCCTTCAATCTCTGCATCTTCTGGCTCAGCTGAATTCAGCCTTACAAGAGAGCTGCGCAACCAACCTGCACCTCAGCTGGTGGCCTTATTGCTCCATGTGGGACCTGCTGTAGCTCCAGAGTAGGGCTGCTCATGACAAGAGCTGGTGGAAGAAGGACATAGCTGCAGCAGATGGATCTGGCACTGCTGCAGGGGTTCTTCAATTTTAAACAAAAGGAGAGAGACCCGAGGTCAAAGTAACACTATGAAAGTATCTAACAGAGAAAAGAGAGTGCTACAGGGTAGCAAAGAGAAAAAAAGGTATTCTCATGTTTACTGAGAGAGAGGCACCTGCAGGGCAGGGGTCTGGTAGAAGAGACGCAGGAAGCTGGAAAGAAGGAACTGACGACAAGTGAAAAAAAGCAGGGGAAAGAAAAGTCTTGAAGTCCATAAAATTGCAGAAAAGAAAGAAAGAAAAAAACCTTGGGGATATGAGAGAGGAATTAAAGAAATTAAAGAATTAAGAAGGAATTAAAAACCAGTGAGGTCAATCACCAACATTCCTATGACATTCAGGGCATTAATCTTTCAAGAAAATACTCTTCAAAAGAGGAATTCCAGATCACTGTACTTCAGAAAGCAGTCTGAAATGCAAAAGCTGCATAATCATATTTTAGTTCTTACTGCTTTTAGGGATGGAATCTGGAGATGAAATCTGATTCCTCCTTTCTTGTCTGATCAGACATTGTTTCAGATAGAAATATACAACATGATACGTGTAATATAATGACTACTTTAAAATGTCTGCAATCAAAGAAACATAATGAGTATTTTGTGGCAATTTAAGGCTATATCCTAAATGCTGTTTTTGATCAGAATTCACACAGGTTTGACTTCATGTTGCAACAAATAAAATTTTCAGTGCCATTCTCCATTAAAGATCCACATTAGCTTTTCCCTCCTTCAACTGGGTATCTTCTAAACCCTCAGTAGCTTGTCTAAAATACAGTTAAATAGATGGGCAAGTTTCCCTTTAGCCTGCGGGGTCAAACTACAATTGCTATTTTAATAAGGCAATGACCATTTCAATTGTTCTGAAGAACTTGTTAGTCATCTATTTAAAAAACTGATAAAACAAGGAACTGTTAGTACAGTTTTATGAATAAGCTGGCTCTATTTGCCCTTTTGTATTTGCAGAAAAGCTAAGAAAATGTAGACATTTCCACACATTAAAGGAACTGATATATCTGATTCTCTTGACATTCCACAGTGATGTCATTTCATTCCTGAATAAAAGGGAATTAAATCTATCACTTGTGCAGAGATCAGAAAAGCACATTACAACAAACATATTCTGTTACTGAAATTAGCATAATAATAAACTTGGTCAGTCAGTTTCCTCCTCGTATCTTCAACTTCGCTTTAACCTATTGCTTTAAAACCCCTCAAGACCTATTCCTGCCCCTTGCTTAACCTTGCTTGCATATTTGTTCACAGTGCCCAGACGTAAAATTTTTTACAGCTATTTTGTCATCTGCAATGTAGAGGCTGATGAAGAGAAAGTTCCTTAACACTGGAAAGATAGAAAGAGCCATCCTTTTCCTTTGGAGTCTAAAACATACAACAGAAGCTCTAGAAAAAAAGTTCAGGTGTTAAATATGGTCTGTTGAGGACCTCAGTACTGTGATGGGCTTACTCTGTAGAAATATGTGTAAGCCAGCTTGATGTTCTTCATAGTACTGAGTGGAACTTGAAAGACCATTCAGAAGACAGAACTCAAGGAAGTAAAGAGACATGTGATTTAAACAAAACTACACAAGGGAGCCCATTGCAGCCTGGATTCAGCAAGTGCAACTCTAAGGGAAGTCTGTGCATGAGTTGGGCATTGCACAAGAGAATAAGTGGGTCAGAAAATAGATGTGAGAGGCTAATTTGTGTAACTTGAGCCAGTTGGGCATTACACGTGTGGGCAAAGGGGATCTGTCAAAGTTGCTGAGTGCATGGAAAGTTGGATGAAGTATGAAAATCAAGCAACAGGAAGGCAAAAAATAGAAGAATTTCCCTCCTTTAACAGTTGCCCACACCTTCAGAATATGTAGACAGTTAAATTCCACACCCTTTAAGTGTGTGCTGAGCCTACAGAGGCCAGTGATTTTCCTGCATTTGTTTCCCATAGAAAGTGGAGTGAGGTTTGATTTGTTGTCATATGTAAGAATGACAAAGGAATGAAAATTCCATTTATTTCAATCACTTCCCTTCTGTGTTAACTCCAGGAGAAAAATAAACCACTTTTTATACTTCTGGTGGAGGTGGGCTCCTAGAAACCATTATAATGCTGACTACTAGAAGTTTGTTATTCATGGCCACTCTTTATTATTAAACTGATGCTCACATTGCCTGTGTTAGCACCACAGCTCTTAAACTTTTAGTGCATGTAGCTGTGAAAACTGAAACAGAGTGTAAAGGTAGTTGTTTTTTTTAGAAGTTTTATACACTGTGTATTTTGCACTGATGGAGAGACATAGTCTAAATGGGGCAAGGAAGAAACATGATAAGACAGTGATTTCCTTTCGATTTTTGTTCCTTTCTTGGGTTCTTCTGTCCATTCACAATTACCTCCAACAAAAATTGTTGAGGGTTTTGACCTCTGTATTCTGGAGCTCTGCAAAACCTCAGGTCAACATCCTATTGTTTCCTTGAAGGAAGGACATTTCAAAATCCTGTTTAGAGGACATAACAATTCAACAGTCATTTTCTTTTGTATTTTCTGTTTTGCCCCTATCTCTATTTTCTTTTTTTCAGTAAGCTGTTCTTTCTTTGTCAAACCCACTATGGTGGGCTTGCAGTTGAAAGCTGGTAAATTGAGGGGATAAGACAACGATTCTCTGGTCACCTGTTGAGTAGGGACTGTAACTGGACATATAATTCACATTTCAGTTTTAGATCTGCTCCCTGAGCTTGTTGTGACTAACGTAAGACCAAGGAAGGACTGTAGTCCATGCACTCATATATGCACCTTGTTCCTACGATGGTGAGGATGGATGAATCTTTTCTTCAAGGATCATCATAAGACAAAACAGACAGCCTGTTTGGACTTTCTGATTATTGTCCACATACCACTCAGACAGCAGTAGTATTTCCATTTAGAAGACCTAATATTCTGTTTACTTTTTTAACCAAATGCACAGCTTCAAGGGGCTTTTATTCTATTTAAAAATTAATCTTAAACCCCAAAATGCATGAAACAGACATCATTTACACAAACAAAAGCTGGATAACTGCATATAAAACATGAACACATATTAGCTACATGTGCAAGTATTCAAATATCAGGGATACGTGCATGTGCGTCTGTAAATTCAGCCGTTTTCTTTAATTCAAACAAGCAAAATGCTGCTTTAATGTAACATTTCTATTGAAACATAAAAAGCCAAAAAGTCAAAAGTTATGCACGAGGCAGCAAAACTCAGTTGGTTAGAGTGTGGTGCAAATAACATCAAGGTTGTGGGTTTGATCTCCGTATGAGCCATTCACTTAAGTGCTGGACTCGATGACTGATCCTTGTGGGTCCTGTCCAACTCAGAAGCTTCTGTAAGTCTGTGATTCTGTAAAATATCTCTTGGTTCCTCCTGTATGCAACCACTATTACATAAGCTATTCATACTGCTGCCATGGTGTAAACATGTGATGTGGCCAGGGGACAGAGGCTGCACTTATGTAAATGGATTTATCATCTCACAAGGACACATCTGAACTTGAAAGATGGAAGAGCATATGGGTATGGAGCAAACTATAGAAAGAGTGGTCTCAGTCATAACCACTGCTTTTGAAGACACCACAAAAATTACAACACATTGTCTTTTAGAGTCTCAAGGTACTAAACAGCTGAACACTTTTTTTTTCCAACCTTAACAAACCACTTTCCTTTACAACTACCATTCTCCCTCTGCACTTTCTGCAAATGAGGCACAGAGGTATAGGATGGATGGCTCTGTTGTTGAAGAGAGATCTCAGAGAAAGACAAACAATACATCACTTATTAGAAAGTCTGAATTCTGAATTCTGGGGGTCTGTGCTGAGGTTTTGGTTTAATAAGGCATTATCTTACACAAAAATACTAATGTTTAAAAAAAATACAGGTAAAACTGCAGCAATGTCATTGGCCACAGATATTGAATCAAGAACATGCTGTTACAACCCAGAAGTACACCAACTTCTCTTACCATTTTCCCAATCATCATAACATATGGTCCCAAATACTTGTTTACTCCGAAGATGTCTAATAACCGTATATACCAGTAAATGATGTTAACACAGTATATCACTCGTCCATCGCTCCGGAGTGGCAGATCTTGCAGACGGAGCACCATCCCAACAGAGAACAGGAGGATAGCTATAAGGTCAGTAACATTCCAGTACTCTTGGAGCCAAACTTTTACTTTTTGTAACAGTTTCCCAGGCTCGGACATCAATATCTGAAGGATAGAGGAAATGGAGAAGAAAGGATATGAGCTGTTTGAATGTAAGCTTGAAGAAATCTGTAGTAAACAGATAGATATGCCACACAGGCCAATATCTCATGTACTCTCTGATTTTTTTTTTTCAAAAATCTTCCATTTCAACCATTGCTAGCATGTATCTATGTGCAAGATACTTCAAAGGACAAAGTGCTCACTTGGCCTAAAACCCTCATGAAATTGGAAGAAATATATGTATATATTTCTCTGTTTCAAATTTATTAACCCTACTTAGAGTCTTGGAATAGAGGGAGAAATATAGAAGGATATTTCATCAGAAAATTCACATTTAAAGAAGGTGTAGATTTAAAGAAAATTATTCTAAAATGTATATCAATGGCCAATAATAACCATAAAGATCTGTATTATAAATTTAATCTACAGAGATACTAGCTATTACTTGGATCTGTTTTTGGAAAATAAGTTCTACAACCAGCAATATAGTTCACAAAAATAATTAATCTTACCTTATGAAATTATCACCATTCTATTTGCAAGATCATTAGTGAAACTTGATTGTTTTCCCGAATTCCTCGTAAAACTATTCCTTAAGTGATGTCTATGAATAAGTCCTAGCTTTTAGTGAGTTAACAAGCTATTGGTTTTAATTTTCTATATTTAGCTGAAGAACATTTGAGTAAACTCATACAGTTCCTTAAAAACTATGAATGCCACCTTACAATTTTCTTATAATTAATTTTCAGAATGAATTTTGAGCTCATCTGTGAGTCTCCAACATCTACTTTGAAATCCACTGTGACAAAAGTTCTTGAAAAACTTTTGTAGAAAGGACAATTTGGGGTGAATGATTAGATGAAAACATGGCACACACAGTTCCTATCTGCAGCCTTCTACCTACTGAGCCAGTGGTGGATTTTCTCCATCAGTTTTGCAGAGTCCTTGTGTAGCTATTGCCTCTGTTTTCCTTTTTCCTTTGGTTAGCGAAGTATATTCATAGGCCTCTCAAGCAGTATCTTTTCTCTGTTCTTTTTCTTTATAAAGTAGAGTTTACAGTTCAGTGTCTGAAATGCATCTTTGAAGCCTAAGTGGCTGTTGCAAGTCCATTTTTAGTCTAGTGCTCAAAAGCATTTACTTCAGAAAATATGAACATAGCTGGTAACAGATTCAGCCCAAGGGTACAAATGTGCTGTTTCAGCTGATGTCAGTGGGACTTGCACCCACTCCCATTAGGGCTGAACTGGGCCACTGGTGTCACTGTGGTACATTTGGCCAAGTGAAAGGGCACAGCATCAGCTGCAAGAGGGAGAGACCAAGAGGGGTAGGGACAGCAGAGCCACTTCACTCTGTCTATAGATTGAGTTCCACCTTAAATGCTCTGTCTCTGCTCTATGTGTCTGCATTCACATCTTTAGGGAGATGCATGTTATGGCTTGCAGTAATTAGCAGAAAAATTTCAATATTAAAAGAGAAAAATACTATTAGAAATGTGCTGCAGTATTCAGTGTGGACCTAGCTTTTCTCCCAACTATGTGTCGTTTTATTTAAAGCCCTTGCATAAGACACTTGGATGGACAGAACAGACGAAATTTTGAATGAAATCTATTTGTAGTGAGGTGGGTATTTGAACATGGGCTTTTCAGTTGTCATGCTATCACCATGTCTCTGTGTCCATTCTATTTAACCATATCCACTTTTCCTCTCCCTGAAACATACATCAGTTTCTGAGCCACATTTCAAGGAATTTAGCTGACCCTTAAGATTTTTCAGAAGACCACCCTGTACTTGTGACTGCTATTAAATATGCATCACACTGAAATATGAACATGGAAATTCTGTGGGAGAAAAAGGAAGGAAGGAAGTAAATAAGGAAGAAAGGAAGGAAGGAGAGAAAGAAAAAAGAAAGCAAATGTTCATTTTAAAATGGCTGAAGATAATTTTTTTTTACTGCTGTTTTTTTAACAATCCATCTGCCTTTCAAAGAAAAAAAGGACAATTGTATGATAAGCTTGTTCATAAAAAAATATCCTGAGAAAAATAATAAAACTAGGTACTAAAATTAAGAAGAAAAACAAACAACAAACCAAACCCCTTGCTTTTTCGTTTTTTATTCTCTCTTAGTTGGTATGATTTTACCTCTCTCATCTTCTCTATTCCCAGAGTAAAAATATATGAGATGACAATCCATTCCTGTATAGATGGCCAGCGATCCATCTTCACTAACACTATATAATTGAACAGCATCAAGTAGCCTATGTACGCCAGCTGTAAAGAAACAAAAAGAACATCAATAGTCGCTATATTTATACAACTGAGCCAGTTTCTTCATTTGATATTCTTGATTCTACTGTAACCAGAGTTAAACAGACAAAAGATAAATAAGACAGTGTTCTGGGTTGTCTCAAAAAATTCACATTAAATCACACACAGTGTAGGATGTCCAAAATACAGTCACAAATGTCCTTTCCTCCAGCTACATCTGTTTCCTCAACAAAATTATATTAATGCAGTTCCCCTGGATCATCCACAGTTAGATGGGAATTCTAATAACACTATGTCAACTACCAAATTAAGTCACTTATGTGAAGATTTCTTCCTCATCTGTTTCTAACAGCCTTTACTCCTCTAACACCTCTCCTCTGTGTTTTTTTCCTCTGTTCACCTAGTCTAGGCTGACTCTGGAATTTCAAATCCTTTTTGCCTAAGGTTTAGAGGTTTTCCATGCTGGTGTAGTACTGACCTAAATTGTACAATGTTTCCTCCCCAAAACACCCAGGTATAGCCATGTATTCATTTACCTTGTATTTTTTGCAAGTTTTAAAGTGTGAGTGCTTTGCTTTTCCTCCTCTAATATATCCACCTTCCAGCCTAATTTTTGATTCAGTGGGAAGTGTGAAATAAGTTTTAATTTCTTTCTCCTTTTTTTGACACGCTGAATGTAATTAAATGGTCAGTCAAAAAAAAGAGAAGACAGGCAAATGAAATCAACTTTATCAAAATCAGAGAAATCCAACTGTCACACTAGAGCATGGACTGTAGCATGAGTTTGTGGCTGGGATCTGTGGTGGCCAGAATCCATCTACCTGACTACATTGTCTTTCAAATAGCAGCCCTACAAGAAAACATATCTGAAGACAAATTTAAATCAGAGAAAAGATGACTCAGCTCGGTGCATGAACATTTAGTCACTGTGGCAGAAATCTGTATTCCATACATCTGTATTTTAATTCAGTTCTTCTCTCTGAACTGTGTGTTACTCACATCTACTGTAGACTTGGGGTCAGATGTAAAATGAAACAACCATAGAGGGCCTTGAGACTTTTGGGTAGGATTATTTCAGTGTTCAGCACATCACAGAATAGAATTTATAGTCCTACTGTATTAGCTAGAGAATATTACTTCTGTTCTCTGTAAAAGGATTTTGGCTTTTGTTCCAGTGGCTGGTTGAGAACACTCAAGAGAATTCTTTCTATTGGTCATAACTACCAGTATAGAGAAGCCAGACAGTTGGAGCATTACTTCTTGTCTACATAAAACAGCAGGGGAAATGATCTCACTTGTCTTTTAGTTTGTGAGAGATGTTGAATTGCAACACTCAGGTCTACAGACTGGTCTTCCCCTAACACTCCTAAAAGAAATGGAGAGCAATGTTGACTTAGTCAGCATCTAGAGTTACATCTGAGTCAGCAGAAACTCTGTCTGGGCAGGCAGAACTGAACACATGCCTCCCTAGCTGAAATAACACCTTCTAATATAGCACAAAAAGTCAGGTGATGCTGTTACCTAATATGCCTCCTTTTAGACCTTATTGATTACTAATTATCAGAAAATCTAATTTGGTCTGATTCAGCAGCCTTTGGCGAGAATTAGCAGTGAGTATGGCCAAAGAATAGGGACATTAAGGTTACAAAGGTGACAGAGTCACTAGACGGTTATGTTTCTTCTTGGTTTTCTTTCGAAATGTTGGCATTGCTTGGCTTTGGTGTTTTTTTTTTAATGTCAAATCAAATTTACTCAAAACTGTGAAAAGTTTTTGCTTGGCAAAAGAAAAACAAGATCTTGATTTGTGAATAGAATGATTCTGAAACTTCTCCACTTTAAACAAGAAACAAAACCTTCAGATAGTGAGTGACACACTCCTTCTCCATCCCCAGACCTGTAACTTGCTACTGCCTTCCAGGAGGCTATCTTTATCTCAGACTGTGGTCAAACCTCAGAGCAGCTGCCCATCCTGGTACTTGGGATTCTTTTAGAGTGCTACAACACAAGTAACTGAACCCTCTTTTTTTTGGCTTTTACATGGTTTGATAAAGACTAGGAGCTGCCATTGTCACCCTTGAGGGCAGTACCTTAAGAAAATAAGGAAATGAATGCCTGCTAAGAAGTTTCTAGGGTTGCTCCCTGCCCTTCTGTGGATGCAGTCCCATCCTATACAAAATACTTGAATACTCATTATGGTAAGGGACAAACCTGGAAATTGTATGAATAGATTAGTGCTTCAAGAGGGAGATCATCCCTTTTCTGACTCATTGCAATAAATAAATGATCATACACTGAATTGGTCTCAAAATGCAAAACTTAGGGCAAAGTTCTTCTGATGTTCAGAAGATGACTCTTACTCAGGGTCCAATTCCCTCTGCAGTTTTCCTCCTCAGAAGAGGTAGAAATGTGGCCTCACTTCCTGCTAGCATTTCAGTTAATGCTAGTAGTAGGGGTAATTAAAAGGATAAAGCCTTCCTCTTCTCACCAAGCAATCTGTCAGATGAAACATTTGTGTCATGGTTTCCAGTGAAACAGCCATGAAACAGAACAGAGTAGTTGACTTTTGAAATTGCTGCATGTCCAGAGAGAAAGGCTGAAGCTGGGTTCTTTTTGTGTTTGGTTTTGTTTTGTTTTGTGGGTTTTTTTGAGAAAAAGTTATTTAGCATCTGTTGAGCCAAAATGATACTTACTCAAACATCCCATTTAACTCACTCTTGTATATTTTGAGACTGAAGGTAGATATAGTTATATAGTAATATATATATAGTAACATGGAATTATAGCATCCTGAAAGGGTGGTCAGGGCAAAGGAATGTCCCTGAGAATATCCCTGGGCTTGAGTATAGATGGCTGGCAGAAAAGTAGGGAATGAAAGGGAGGATGGACTCACAAGCCTCTCGGCAGTCATCCTAGGAGAAGGACAACTCTAATTCCAAACCCGGGCAGATGGAACTCGTTTGGCCCTGTAAGGTCATCTATCTAAGAGAAGGATACTCTAATTAAACCTATGTTCTGAGGAACTCGCTGCCGCCATCCAAGCTCGCTAGGCCCTGGTAGATGAACCTTAGGATTAAAGGGTGGGTCCAGTTCTGTGCATGCTGTGTCTCACCTAAAAAATCCACTGCGCAGGCTCGAAGGATTCATTCGTAAAGCCCTGTAGCGACAGGTGAGGGATGAAACAGCAGGTGATAAGGTGCACTGGAAGCTGCAGACTCAACCCTGCATGCAGGAGGTTCAGGACATTGAACCTGAATGGTTCAGTCCTGTCTGAGACTGACCCCGGAGATGACAGTCTGTTTCCGCAGCACCCTGAATGACCAAGCAGCCTTTTTCAAGGAGAGCACTGCTTGCTCCACACGGAGAGGGGCCTAGAAAAGGTGGCCTAAACAAAGCTCATCTCCACCCTTCACCTGGTTTGTTAAATGCGGCCAAGGGGTATTTCTGATGCGGTCAAACAAAGATTAAGAGATGGTGAACTTGCCACCAGCTGCCGCAAGAGAGGAGCCCTGAAGAGGAGACACAAGGACTCCCTGAAACAACATCTCAGCCTTGGCCATATTGATTTTCATCACTGGTCTACTCTGGCCTCCAATCGGGAGGTCTGGAGACACACCATCTATAACGCTGCTTATTCTTTTGAGAACGCACGCAGGAGAAAAGAGAACGCAGAAAGAATCGTGTCTTGCCGATACCATCCAAGGAGTCTTTCCGTTGTGCCTTTTATAATGGGACTTGTCCATCTCACATTGGCCCTTTTAGCCACCAGCGTGTTTGTAGCAAATGTGGGTAGAGCCCTTCCCTAATCTTCGTTTGCGAAGCCTAGCCATGATGATGATGATGATGATATAGTAACAGAGATAGGTAGATGCAAAATTATCAAATTATTTTAAATGATATAAAATAGCCATAAGTCTAGTCCTTTTACTTGCATTTTGGACTATGGAATGTAAAATTGGGAGGATTTCTTTTGAAATCTATGACTAATATTTGTACCTATATGCTTGTAAAAGTATGGTAGGCTGTGCAATTTTAACCCTTCTCTGAAAGTTGTTTTGCTTTTAGTCTCCAGGAGTTTCCCAGTATAACCAACTGGTAAGCATTGCAGCCAGAATCCACCTTAACTTCCTCTTTAAGTTCAGTGTAACCAAGATTCAGTTTTAGTAAATGACCTTGACTGAGATTTGCCTCAGGACATAAAACTGTAAAAACAAGCCTAAATGAAAATGCACTATTGATCTCTATCTCCCATTTAAAAATTGAACTAACAGGGAAAGCCAGGATGCATCTTTCCATTTCCAGTATAAAGACTTTTCTGGTTGTGCCTAATACACACTGGAATTCATACTGAGACAAGGCTGCTGATAAGCAGTTTCTAGACTTGTTGGTCTGATTAACATTCAGTGGCCACAGAGTTCAGCAAGTAGAGCGTCCACCACAGTTCAGATTTAATTGATGTGAGTTGTTCCCAATGTGTGTAGATGTATTGCCTGGATCTCAGCAAGAGAATTTTTCTTATAAGAAAGTAATCTACAGAAGAATCAATTCTTTGTGATTTGTTGTGCTTTCAGCAGAATAACGGAAAATATAACTTGGAAGGACCACCTGAAGTCATCTGGTCAATTCCATTGGGCTGAGGCAGGACTAATTCCAGTGCACCATAATGGACATATGTTTTGATAAGATACGTTAGTAATGGTAAATCTACCATGTCCTCACACGGTTAATGACAGTACTTCTCGGAGCAGTTAGAAACTGTTTCCTAACTTCTTATCTAGAACTACCTTGCTGCAATTTAAGCCATTATTTCTTGTCCTATTCAGCAAGGATTTGGAGCTACTTACACATATTTGAAAACTATTATATTCCTTCTGCAGGTTTTTTTTTTTTAACAGAGAAAACAATCCCACTTTCTTAAATCTTTTCCCTTAAGTCATGCATTATAGACCTCTTGAAATATTTTTCTTGCTCTTTTTTTTGTCTCTTTCAAACCCCTCCATACTTGTCACGTGATGCTGTAGCTGAACTGGGATAGAATATTCCAGCCAAGAAGACTGAAAAAGATTACTTTCTTGTGATCTTTTTACTTTTTGATCTCATTCTTTCACATTCTAGTGCAATTTGCAAACTTAAAGTTTGCATCATCCAAGATTTGAATGAAAATATCAGCATCTGATGTAGGAGAGAACCCAATGGAATAATTTTCTAACCCCTGCTTCCAGTTTGATAATGAATAATTATTATCTACATTTGAGGACTAATCATCAAAAAGATTTTTATCCACATTGTAACTTTAATATAGCAGTTATTAATTTAGCTGTGAGAAAACCCTGTGAAGCTTTTCGTACTCTTCTACTGTAGTCAAAATACATTACATTTTTTCTGCTCCATCTGCAAGGTCTGTTTACAAGGAGATCATACTGATTTGACATAATTTTTTCCTGAAAAACGTACATAAGCTGTTGCTCATATCTTTGATATCTTGTGGGTACTTATGCGCACATTTTCTCTGAGACACACTCTGCAGACTAGTCAAAACAGAAAAAACAGAAAAATGTTCCAAGGAAAGATGTGTTCTATCTCCTTCTTGTTTTTTTTTTCCCCAGAAATTATTATATATTCTGATTCGGCCCAGCCTCGTCCTGGCTTACTACTGGGAGCAATCCTATCGCGAATTCTCCTATAGGGAATTCCTTGGGAGCACTGACTGAAGCAAACTGCCATTTATTGTATTATCTAAAGAAAGATGTACACAGTCATTCAAACTTCAGCCATTAACTTCCTGATTGAAATGGTAGTCTTTAAAAGTCTTAGAAAGGTTTGTAAATGCTAGCAGAATTTCACCAAATATTTTTATCAAACTATTTATGGGCAAGCCCTCTAATACATGCAGATGTAGACTTCGATGAAACACAAAAGATGAATCCAATTCCAGTATTTGTACAAATATTAGTAATATAACAGGAAAGATTACCGTGTAAAACCAAAATTTAACGATGGGAGCATTGTAAAACTCATAAATCTTTCTTCCAATAGGGATCATTCTGTGCCTGCTCTGAACTTCCTCTTCCTCCTTCTTTCTTGAGGACTCGCCATTCCCTCGTCCCAGCATTGCCTAGAGGAAAGGACATATTTGTGTTCATTTCTTTGTGAAAGGCAAATTAAACTATTTTTTGAAATGTCAACAGGAAACCGTTCAAAACTTTTCTGATTTCTTGATCTTTAGATAAAACCAGGTGACTGCAGCTGGGTGTAAAATGCTTTGTTCTCAGATTATCTTTTTTTGCAGGAAAGCTGCTGTTTAATATGTTGAAAACTGAAAAAGCCATGCTTTGGCCTCAACTCTCAGCTTCAGAGTGAAACTCCTGCATGATGAACAAAAGATGAGATGTGGAGAATATTTCTCCTTTTCTCTCCTATGGACAGAAACATTTTTACCTGGCAACAGCTTTTTGTCATTTACTTCTACATAATAAATAGAAGGAGAGAGAAAACATATAAGTTTTGGTTTTAAACAAGGAGAAGTTCATAAGGCTGAGACTGAGAAAGAATAACGAGAAAAGATGAGTTGGCAGTTTGCTGGAAAATGAAGCCAGTGTCTCCTTTTATGCTGATCACTGGATCTGACACAAGTTATGATCCCACAGTGAACTCTACATGGATGTAAGAGCTAGGATAGCTCACAGCTGCATTGAGGCCTTGGATTGAAATATCCATGTACGTGGTTGTAGCTTGTTCTATAGTGAAGTTCCAGATTGCTCATGCAGTGCCTCTGTTAGGCTTGATCTCACTGTTACCACTGCAATTCAGACCCACTGAAGAGCTATGCTGAGCTCCAGGAACACACACTTAAGAGGTCCTCAGGTATAAGTGCAAACCTAACAATCAAAAAAGGTAATATTTTGTTTACTCTTAATTTTGTGGTCCACTGCAGAGGTGGAAGAACCAAACTATATAATCACTGAAGTTAGCGCTTAAAAGAAGGTGATCCTTTGTAATTGGAATGTAACATGATTTATTAAATGTTCATTCTAAAGCAATTATTCAGTTAATAATAGACTAAGAGTGGATTTTAGGTCACTGTGCCCTGAGCAAGTTCTTACTGTTTAGTTTGTGGATGCACCTATGGAATGTAGCATTACTGCACATGGAAGCATTTGTAAGAACTGAGACATGACTGTCCTAAGTATGCATGATGATGCTTTTATTTAAATGTTTCTATAATGTTTTTCTACAATAGACGAAAGTCCTTTCTACTTATGTTAACTGAAGCAAACTTTCACCATCTGTGAAGTTGTTCTCATCTGGAACTTAAATATGTGGAAAACTAAGAGAACAATTAGATGCCAGACATAATGTCTTTCAATAACAAGGTCCTTCTTTTGTCTATCTCTGTGCTCTCTGATTCAACAGGATATTCAGCATGTACTCAGCTAACCAGTTTCATGTGAGCTATTTCACCTTCTAGACCTCTGCAGGAACTGGTGATGCACTTCTCACATATTCAAAAGTAAGAATCACCATCTAACTTTTTCTTCCTTTTTCTACCCAGTGTAAAGCTATACATATACATCTTGTTCCTGTGAAACAGTAATTTGTAATGATAAGCTCATGACCATGTTTTTCTTTCTTTCAGTCAGTACAGGTATTTGTAACATTATTAGGACTGTGTTTGGTACAATATGGCTCCTGCCTAATATTTCTCTTTCACTTCTAAGTATTACTACTTTCCACGTGGACCCTTATACTTTTGAATTTGACTATACATGGATGTTGCCCTGCACATTTTTAATAAAATACAACAAAGATTCAGACAGAAACTAACCTGTTGGGACCCTCTCAAAACTATAGCCTGCTTTGATGCAGTTATATATTTCCTTTACCTTTTAATGGCTGAAGACTTTTAAGTTCATATCCATATATGCAGATAAACCAATAAATATTAAAAATCTAAATGCTCCTCCTGCTGGTTTTCACAGAGCACATAAAACCCCTTAAAAGTCCATCAAAATTTTTATAAAAAAAGGAAAAGGACAAAGTGGCTGTTAAGCAGAGGAGAGGTTTTCTTCTAGTGAAGCAGATAGCTTGCAAGAATATGAGACTTACTGAATATAACTACAGTAGCAGAAGTTATACAACCGCCACAAAAGGTATCACTACCTGAATGCTACAAACCCAAAGTGATTCTTTCATCTATAGTATGGATTATTTATATGGGTGTGGGGGGAGGGGAAGTGGAATAAGATCTGAATTTAGGAAAATTATAGCCTAAGAAGGTATTAATTTCTTTGCTTCTCCCTACCTCCTGATACTGTTCAGGGAAAGCTGCCATCTGGAGCTACAGAGTTACTGGTGCTTTTCCCAAGGCTTTGTCTCTGCTGTCCTCTGGTGCTCAGGAATTTTGCAGCAGAGTGAAAATAAATGCTGGCTACTTTAACAAATGAGCAATGCTGTGCTTTAATGTAAGGGATTATTTTGAAGAGATCAAATCCTTCATAATTTTACAAATTTACTGATTCTGACACAGATTTAGTTCTCAATGGAATCAGAGAGTTGCGGATGTTTTTATGGTAATGCTCTTTCAGTATCTGGATTTATGCTTTAGCTCATGAATTCTGATTTCCTATTTGCTACTGCTTTCTTGTTGATAATGATGCTGTAATTTTATCTCATTATAATTATTTTTTAATTAATTGTATCATATAATAATATCTTCTCCCCTCCCCCATGCTGCAGATGGGGAATTTCTCATGTGGATTAGATTCGACCTGATCTTCCTGACTATTAATTATACCTCAGTATTAACAAACTGAAAAGCTTCCCCATTAGAAACATTCAGAAATATCCTAAGTAAATGTGTCAACAGAATAACTGCAATGCCAAATGTGAATGAATGTTTTCCTTGGAGCAGGGTGCAATAGGATGGGAATAACTCAACACACTGCTCTGTGTGGGCGGCATCTCTCTCTCTAATACACGATTTTGTCCATGATTCACCAATGAGTCATGCAAGGTAAATTCGTCAGCAGCTCAGCCTCATTGTGAAGTACAGTACAACTGCATCATTTTAGCCTGAGGGGATTGATGTGCACAGAGTCCTATATGGAGATTTTTCTAATCAGGGTTTTTTGTTGTTGGGCCAGATTTTGTAGTTGAGGACCATTTGCTGATAAGGAACCAGGATAGTTTTAGGTTGTGCATTTTTGCATTAATATATGTTAATTATCCTAAACTATATTTATTTGTTCTATAATTAAGTAACAGGAATTTCAGTCCTGCTAGAATGATTATAGGCTCTTCCAATTTCATCCTAAGTAAAATCTAGATGCTATATAGAGAATTACCCCGTGTTCACACAGAACTGGTGTGGAAACGGTCCATAGCTGAGTAGTTATATCTCTGAGTACATTCTTCTGTATCCTACACTACGTATGAAAGTGCTGCCTCCATGGCAGTCGTTCTGGGGTTACTGTATTCTGCTTTGAAATACCAGTAGAAAAAAAATTTAATGCCTTTATTTAAAGATGTGTAAAATTGGATTTTCCATGTGATTGGTGGTTCTTCAAGGTGAATACAGAGGAGCAGGGCTAAAGTGCCAGAAGTTCAGTCTTCCTGGCTGCTGAGCAGGGCAAAAGACACAGAGAGTGCCAGGGCTGCTGTGTGGTGGTGCTATGGGAGGGTTTCCAAAATCCTTGGAGAAAGACAGAAATCTCTCCTTATGGAGAGAGTCAGCACTTCTGCCTAGTGACCACCAGAAGTGTCTCCCTATTCCATCTTCCAGATAAGCTGAAAGGGTGCCTTGCTGCTGGCATGTGAAATGCTATGAGAGTTATCTTCCATTGGGAAGGGTAAGTTTGGCTAGGGCCACTCAGCCTTTCCTATGTTAAGAACTGTACTTTTAGTGATATAATATTTGGTTATTTCTTGCCATGGAGCAAAGGCTAAGCATACATACTAGAAATGAACAGTGTGATCCCACAGGTCAACAGAACTAACTTTGCTGCTGCTGAAAAGTCCTAACTCAGATTCCTAGACACGCCCATGGAAGTCCAAACTTTCTATTTATTGTGGAAAATTAGAGCAAAATGAGCAAAACAACAACTGAAACATCTTCTAAAGGACTTAGATGACTTATTTGTGTTCTGAAGTAAAACAATGTACTGGGGAACTGTAATACACAAACAATAAGGCACTGAATAGGGTTAAGAATGACTTCCAGAATCAGGGTTATTTTGGGAGGTGGGTAGACTGCTAGGGTGTCTGACTGACCTAAAATCATCCGCAGTTAAGGCCTTGATTAGGACATTTTAAAAGCAGAAAATGTCCCTGGCCTTTAGACTTCAGCTCCCTTCTTTTCCTCTGTGTCTAATATTTAGGATTAATGACTGGCAGTTCCATGAATAAATTGTGGTAAATTCCTTGGTGCTGAGGAGCATTGATGAAAGCAGAATTCAAGTGTTTTTGTGAGTAGCCACTATAAGTCTGTTGCTTAGCACCTAGGTGTTAAAGAAATGTGGGCCTAGCACTCTTACATATCTGTTATAAAGTTTAAAGCAGGTGTGAATAACAAGTAGCTTACAGTGAATAAACACATCTTCATAGTATATCCATATGTTGAGCTACCCAGCAGACCCTTTGAGAGGAGCACAAAGCAAATACATACTTGCATGCAGATGCATCCATGTGCAGACTTACTTCGCTGTTGCTGTAGTCTATGTGATCACATTATTTTGTGCATATGAGATGTAAAATAGTGAAAAGATCACTGTAGGCCTCTAAGTCATGCAGTCTGCACAAGTACAGTCCAGAAGAAGAAATCGACTCTTTGGCCAGTCTTTAATCACCTGGGCTTAGCAGTGCAAGACATACAAGTCTTCATAAGAAATCAGTGAATAGACTTGACTAGATGAGATCTATTTATCTTCATTTTAGCAGAGAGAATATGGATGTAATATAATAGGAATAGAGACCTGAGAAGTATTCATTGGGGATAACTAGAAAGAGAGTTAGGCAGATTGTTTCAGTAATACTTTATTTGCCAGAAAAGGGTTTTTAAGGCGACTAAAATGATTTTTAATATATTAATTTTGTTTTTTAATCTTTAACAAAGCTCAGAAACCCAAACCATGGAAAAATTTTAAAAATATTTTAGACAATCATTCACCAATTAAGTAAATGAATAAAAGAAAATTGTATTAATAATAAAAAAATTGTTTGGTTGTCCTGAAAAGAAAAATACACAGGTCATTCTGAATACAATAGTTGCAAACTACAGTTAGGGTGAGTGACTGATCTGTTAAGCCAGAGTTCAGCAATGGATTAAATGTTTATAACATCACAATAAATTGTTATTCTTAATGAACTACAAATAAGGTACCCTTAACATAGTAAGGGATACTATAGCTAAAGGAAAAGTTCACAAAGCCACTATCCAGTCTTTCAGGCATTCTCTTATCAGCAGAGAAGAAACCTGACCTAACTTATCCCAGATCATTTGACTAAGGTTGGAATGACAGAAAACTTCAATCCAAAATATTTTCTAATATTTAAAACATGTCAGGTGACTAAATGTAACTGCCTATGGCACCTAACCACAGACATTCAAAGATCTCTTTGCTAGCAATTATTCTCTCCTCACCACTGAGGAGCACCTGAGCAAAGAACCTGTGTTAGAAGCTCTATAGCACGGTATAGATTAAATGCAGAAATACTAAGTCAGCAGTGGTGTACCAAAGATAGTTTTCAGTCTTGGTGGACTCCAGAGGAACATATCTTATTTACAGAAAAGCCTGTAAAAAAAAAGTGTTTGAAACTTCATTAGAATGACACACTAAATTTGAAGGAGTTCAGGGTAGAGTCAGTGACAGAAAAGAGCAATAGGACTGTCAGCACATGGAAGGGAGAAGAGTGGGAAAATCTAAGATTCATCTGGAAAAGCAGGTCCAGTGCACATATCAGTGCACTCCTTCTTGGCAGCAGGAGTCAGAAGGGAAAAAGGAAGCAGTATTGTAGACAAGAAACCAGGAGCTAACTGCAGAGAGATGGAAAAGACATCTTCCCCAAATTTCTCCCCATTGCCAAGAAAAAGGCAGCTTGCAAAGTGCTTATTTGATTTGAATAGGCACTTTATAAGTGGATCAGAAGCCATGGATAGTAAATTGCAATCAAAAGCTAATGAGCAGAGAATGCCCCATTGCTTCCATTGCTGTTATTCTGACTTCTGGTCCTTCCCAACAGCTGGGTTCTTGCCTGCAAACAGGTCCTGTAGGTGGGTCTTGTGGGCTGCTCCTTCGGCTTTCCTGCATATTGGGTCCTGTAGGCAGGTCCTTCTGCCTGCCTGCAGTCGGAGTCCTGTGGGCAGCTCCTGCTGTTTGCCTGTGGGAAACAGTCTGGTTTTTTTTGTTTTTGTTTTTGTTTTTTTTTAAACTCAGCCAGGAAAATCCCTTTTACTTCTATGCCTCTATCCTGACCAGCTGGGACTGAGTTTTAAGCCTTTTCAAAGACATCACAATCAAACCCAAACAAATGCAAAACAAACTAAGCTAAGGCAGATCTGATAGCCTGTATGCTACTTGCCCAAATTAAAAAGTGTCAAACAACAGAATAAAAGATTGGAAGTAGATGACTTGTATAATTTTCAAAGCTTTAGTTGTTTGATTCCCTTTGTGGTGCAAATTATTCCTCTGAGGCTATGTTATTAGTACAGACTAGTCCCTCCTTACATAAATCTGCTGAGCTGCAGAAGCTGAGCTGTCTAGGTGCTTGTTAATGTCTTCCATGGATTAAAAACTGGATGTATGTTTGTGTGAGAGGTAATGACCACAAATACAAAAGGAATTTTGAAAAAAGTTTTCATAATTTTTCTGGCCTGTTTGCACACTTACTTGCCCTCTAATGAAGTTAACTAAAGGAAAAGACCCTCTGGCTTCTATGAATTATTAGGCATTTCCAATAAAAGGTACACTTCACAAGCTCCTTTTCCACCAGAGAGGACCATATATCATGACTGAGTGCTTCTGAAATCTCATTCATTTATTTCAGACCATGTGGCATCAAATTGAGTCAAATTACGAGATATTACACCAGAACATGAGGCATCAACATCACCATGCACTGCTGCAACATCTAGACAAAATGATGCCAATGTGTATGGTTTGAGTACCCATGGAGGAGAGAGGAATGTGAAGAATGATATCCTATCATCTGCTAAATTGAGCCATCAGACAGTCTGCAATGCCTACAGAGGTAGGAATAACAAATTGACAGTGCTGAGGCTGATGATTTATTGTCAGCACTTACAGTGAGTTCCATGTCTTCCTCATCTTTTTCTTTCACTGGCTTCTCTGGTTCTTCTGGCTCTTTTTCTTGAAGATGGATCTCATTGGCCTGGGACATGTAAGGCATATCATCTTTGTTCTTGAACTCCAAGCTGAGGATTGAAGGAGGAAGTAGAATTCCTAGAATTACCTAAAGCAATAATAATAACAATAATCATCACAGAAAGTAGATATGGTCATAATGGTTACTTAGCATCAAATAGAACAACTCCCCTAGGACATTCAGGAAAAGAAAGATGCATGCATGTGAGTTTCTACAACAATATAGCATATGTCATTTGGGATAATGCTATCAGAGTAGTGAAACAAAGCATATAACTTCTACTAGTGTTGTTGTGAATGCTCTTGAATATTTTATCTGTTTGTGCCTTATCAGATGCATATTGCTACATACTAGAATGTATTTACAAAGTATTATATAAGGTCAGTGGTAGGTGGGACCACACAGGTGTTCAGACCTTGGACCTGCAAATTTCTGAATTTTACATAATAGAAAATATAAGTGTAAATTACACACAAACAGTATTAGTTTCTACATAGAGGATTAATAGGTCTCAAGCTCTCTGTGTCCATATTTAGTGCACATAGGTAGTCAAAGTGTGTGTGTGCTGATGTTCTTAGATATGTGGTCCCCTTGGATTTTGCTTCAGTAACCAGGCAGCTGTGTAATGGTCATGTTAATGCCAGGTCTTTCCTTTCTGCCTTCCCTCTCTTATGATACAGGAGTGTATAAACCACTAAATTACCTTGTGTGTATATATAAGTACTGAACAATGGTTGGGGTTAAATCCTTAGTATAACTAAATGGATATCATAATAACACAAAGAGAAGTAGCCTGTCTGTATTCATATGCACAAGAAATCTCCAGGCTATGCTGCAATCTCTTGGAGAACGATTTTGTTATAAATCCCTCCCTAAATGACAGTGAAACCAGATAGTTAGCTTGTTGGTCAGGGAGGATGACTGCTTGTGCTCATCATATCAGCAGACAGCCTGTGTGTTGTTGAAACCATTCAAGTATGCAATTAGGAGCAGCTAATGAATGCTGTGTCCTGTCTCAGAAGAGCTACTTACACTGCTCCTGCACTCACAAAAGCATGTGCCTAGGGAGAGGGGGTTACAAGCAGACCTGGTTTCACAGAGAGGCTATTTTTAAGAACAGGCAGGATTAAAAATTGCCTCTGCCCCTTCCATTGGTGTTATACATCTCCAGCAAAAATCTAAAGGATTACATTCAGTCTTCCTACCATTTGTCAGTTTCGAAGGGAGAACCTGGTTCTTGGAAAATAAACTATGACTCATGCTTGCAAATTTATTTCTTTGCCATGCTGCCTCTTACTCTTGTAGCTTGTAGCCTGCTTTAAATGTGCCCTGCTAATGAGCCTCAGTGGAGTAAAACACAGACTAGAAACTGGATAAAAGACTCTTGTGAAGCCCTGATGTTACAAGAAGCTGAAAAGAAAGAGCCTGTTACCTTCAGTTATTCACTATGAAAGAAAGGTCTATTTTATGGCTCAAGAGATGTATACTGAAAAGAGGAATGCCAAAAAGTAGGAAATCGGTTGCTGCACTCTTCCCTGTGCACTGAGGTTGAATATCTGCAAAATCAAACAGGGAACAAAGCAGCTGTTCCTCTGAAGGGCAACAGGCCTGTGAGTTGTCAGAAAATAGGTAGTAGAAATGTCTCGAAATGTGAGATTGTTTTCTCTCTGTAGCAGAAAAACAACATGTACAGGTCCTGCAGGAGGGTGATGAGAATGCTATCAGCTACTTGTTCTCATTTGTCGCTGTCACTGGATTAGACCCAGTATGATAATGATACATGTACTCCTAAGCGTTCTTGACATTACTAAACATCTTTTCACACAGCAGAACAGCTGAGCAACTACTGCTTTTCATACATCCAACTAGTGCAGGAGAGACAATCCTTATACTGAAAATAGTTCTCAGTGATCCAGGAGGAAGAGGCAATTCCTGGTTATGTTCTGACTGGTGACTACTTTGGTGAAGGTGAAATGTGGCAACCCATGGACACAAATTAATCTCCCAGAATTCACTTTGCTCTGTTAGCAGTTTTGTCAACTGTGGAAGTAAAGCTTAAATAGCTTTGAAAATTGAATTGTCCTCTAGAGCCTCTAAGGTAGACCATTCAGGTCAGTTATCAGGAAGATTGGCAAGGGATTGCAAGGAAATTTGTGTTGCTTGCTTTTGTCTATTCTGGGGAAGGTTGTTAGATCAGCACCTTTCACTAGAGGTTAATTCACTTACACATCCTTTCCTTTGTCTCTAGAACACTTGGTTAACTCCTCAAGTATACAGGCAGGATGACACAATGATCTCCTGGCTCAATTCTTATTCTGATAACCAGTGCCAGAGGGGACTTTGAGAAAGGGAATGAAAAAACTAAGCAATGTGCTTTGAACTTAGGTTTGAGACAAACTCCCTGCTGAAAAACTGAACACAGGAAGAATATACCCTGCTTAATGTCACTGCAAATAAGAACCTGAAATATGGTTAATTGAGACAGTTATTACTGACTTGTTGTGAGCTCTGTCACCATTTATCAGAACTTCTCTGAATGTTTATTTTATTTTAAAACAGGACTCACCTTTAGGCCAGAATTTTTGCGCATCCGGAGGCGACCCATCCACATGTCTGTAAGCAGCATTTGGCTGCAAGTGTGAGCAATGAAGTCCCTGTGTTTGGCTGCCACTGCAAGCTGCAGGCATGTGGCGTTGCTCCAGTTCTTCAGCTCATAGGTCAGTAGTTTCATTGCCAGTTGTTCATCCTGCTTGTACGACTGGTCCAACAGCTCCACAGCCAGTTGGCCGAAGTCCCTGCAACAGGGGGACATCCATTCACTCCCTTTAGCCCACGTAGGTCTATGCAGAAAACACCTCTCTGCAACTGACAGCCTCTGTAAGGGGGACATCACCTTCCATCATGCAAATTGTGATGTCAGCTGTACATATGGAAACCCACAATTTCAAATATGAGTGTCTAATGTTAGGCATATAAATAAGTGCCCTGACTTAGCTGTGATGAACACCCACACCTACCAGCTGTCTGCTCCCACCTTCCTGCCCACCTCTCTGACATTTTCTAGCTGAAATCCTCTAATTATCTGCAGCCTAAAGGATTGCTTCTGTGCTGTTTGCCCATGGCTTCATGGTCAAGTCTCTCGGAAAAAGGAGCATCCAATATCCCTTCTTAAATTCTGCGCCTCTGACTTTCAACCTCAGGAAAGATTCTTTTGGAATCTAGTATCTTGCCTTGCTCATCTAAGTGTGAGCTCTTGGTTAATTAACACTTTTGCCTGACTAGTATGTTCCTAAGGATTTCAATAACTGTTCTGCTTGGTATGTACAGAGAAATATTGCAGCCTGATTCTTGAGCCCACAGGGAGAACACATAAACAACATAGATATTTCACTGCCTTCTTGATACCTTCTCTTTCAGAAGTTACACTGCTAGAAACTTTGCTACTCTGGTAGACAGATTGTTTAAAGGTCATTTAGATTTTCTCTAAAGGGACTGCATTTTCCCTACAAGTTAGAAAAGACAGCCAGGTACAGATAAGAACATTTTAGGCAGGTTCCCCAGCCTCTCTTCTCTCTTCTTTTTTTCCCTCAGAAAAGTGTACATGAAAGGAAATTCACCTGGAATTATGGTTCAGCTCTTGGGATATGTCATCCACCATGTCATTTTCTGATGCTTCGTGGGCCATGGCTTTGCAGAGTTTACAGGCCACCAGTGCTTTAGCCATAGCCTCTTCCCCATGTTGCCAAAAGAAGAGAGCCATCTTTTGACGTTTCATCAGCACAGCCCACACCATCAGCTCGTGGAATGGGAAGGGAAAGTGATTGATCTCAGGGTCATCCATATCAATATCAACTTCTTCTTCTTTTTTCTTTGTTGTTTTCCTCCCTCGACGCAGAGGGACATCGTCCTGTGAAAATTTTAGAGAATTTTTTTTCACGAGTGAAGGAACTGAATCAATTCACACAATTAATTGAAGTCAGTATCTGAGATGTCAAATGCATTTTCTGCAGACCATCCCCTTCATTTTTTTTTGGACAAAATATTTAACATAGGAAAATGATAAAAAAAGCATTGTTGTATGCACTGTAATTAAAAAGTCAGTAACCCCATATCTAAACACAGGGATAAGAGCCTTGAATTGTCACTCTGAATTGTTCCTTCTCCCTAATAACACAGAACACAATCACACAATATTAAGAATCATTCTGGAAAAGCCACCATTAAAATAAAAGTTAAGAGTTCACTCCAAGTATAACATCTGCTGTAATCCATCTGCCTCATTCCACCTCCAGAAAGTATATATCCAGAGAACGTTCTGGTCTGCTGAAGATTCCCTCCATGCTTATTCTTTTGTTTTCCCCCTTTATCCTCTTACAAAGACAGCAATCTCCCTTCTTCTCGCCTATTCTGCATATTCATTCCTTCTTTCTCCATCTCTTTATTGTTTCTATTACCTTTAGTTTCTTTCTTATTTTAGCATGTTGCTTTTATCAGATGAGTGGACCTATTCTGAAAACACTACTATCTCCTTGAATCATTGGGGTAGCCAAATAGTGCCAATAAAACTGAGAGAACTTTGGCCTATACAAAGATTTCTGCATCATTCTCTGCAAGTATTTAATTTCTCTGAATATGTTTTGACAGTATATAGATATCTTACTGAAATTCTGCTTGGCCTGACAGACTGAAATATTTTGTTTAATCCTCATGAAAAAAAAAGATCCCTAGAGGGCCAGAGCCCTCTTTTCCCTTGTCTATCTGCTTGACTTTTATTAAGAAATGTTTCTTAATCTGGCCCCTGTGTAAAGTAGTTATCTGGGTGAAAAATAAAATTCATGCCTTCATTACAGTGAATTTAAACATTTTCTGGATATAGCATATATTTGTCAAAGAAGGAAAAGATATTAAGATTCATCACAGGTTGCCTACCTCCATTCCCAACAGTTTCAGGGCTTTTGGCTGTACAAAAAAAAATGGAAAAATGTTACTTGTCCCAGAATAGTAATAAAAAATTACAGCTATTTGTGCACAAATATGTACATACATGTATAATGTGATGTAGAATACAGAATATAATATATATGTAATACAATGCAATGTAATATAATATACATAAATATAGCAATCAAATAATTGTATATATATAGTTGTATCAAGCTTAAGTTCGACCCTATTTCACCAAAAACACAACACAAGACATACATTTGGATTCAGGTAGAAATTGCATCTGGCTAGGGGCTGCTCTAGTGGGAAAGAGAGGAATTACTGATAAGGCACGAAGGGATTTCTGTGGAGTATATCAGTTTTGGCTATTGCCCTGGCATACTCTTACTGACTGTTGTGGAGCTGCTCTATGTGTTGGTTCAGTATTTGTGGAATCAGTACCCAAATGCTTTTCTTGATGGAGTGATTATGGGAAAGAAGTCTCTTCCAGTAGCTACACTTACTGTCTTTTCTTTCAAATGTGAAAAATATAAGTGTAGGGAAACAAATAAACCCACTTCAGATGGATTTCACAGAGCTGTTACTATTTATAGACACTTCTACATCCAATGGTGTGTATTGCTAAAATCTGAACTGAGACAGAAAATTAAAATGTGAGGTAAAAATACACAAAGGAACTACAAATCTTACTGGGAGAAGCTGAGCAGATTTTTTTCATGCTGGATTGCATCAGTGGCAATAAACAACTTTTGTGCTCTGGAGAGGCAGTAACCTTACTTTTGATTCACAGTGTTGTAATCTATTGAATACAAAACCCACAAAAGTACTGAACAGTGGCTTGGCCACGAACCCACTGACTATCCAACCAATAAAAACAGTTTTCAGTTAGGGGTTCCTTTGCCCTGAGACCTTCATGCTACATTAGAAGATGAGCCATGAGATAGGAGATGCATCTAACAATGCACAAGTTTTTCAAGTCTAACTCAAATGTCCTATACTATTATTTGTGCAGGTCAAAAGACCTGTCTTTTAAAAGCTGTTAATAGTCATAATTACAGATTTTAGAGTCAGAGGAGAGAGTTTGATATGCTGGTCTCACCAGGGCAGCAGAGCCCAATAATTTTTTCATTAAATTAATAAAAACCATAGTTTGTATCAGTGCCTGGCTTGTGATGCATTATGGTGAGATAACTGCTACCTACATTATGGAAATTAATCTGTAGACTGCACAGTGTGTGCATGTGGATCCACTCTATCTGGAACCATATAAGAAGCTGTGGTAATCCCTGCTGTGGGTACAGTCATGCAGATGGCAAATAGCTTGTTTCTTACCCTCTTGGGACCAAACAAATTGTGATACAGTGTTCTGAAACGCTTTCGTGTGTAATTACAGCGATATGCTCCTCCCATCAGGTACTCTATCACCAAACCAATATCAATCAGACTTATCCGATAATCAGGAGGTAAGTTTCCCTGTGATAAAAAAAAAAGGATGGTGGGAGAAGAAGAAATGCTTGTTAATGGAATTTTTAAATGTACTTTATAATGATGTTAGAATAAAAAAATTAAAATTAAATATTTAAAAGCAGGAATGTTATGCTGGTTAATTAATTCACCTGAAAATAGATCCAACCGAAACCTGGATATTCTCGCTTGGAAAGAAGACATAAATTAAATAAGAAGGTGAAGAACTTGTTGTAAGTAACAGAAGATAACAATACACAGTACTCATACTCTTCAGCTGGGGAAACAAGGAACATGACTGCAGAACAAGAAGCATGAGGATTGACACACTTGAAAGGTCAGGCACAGTTGCTGGACTCTACTTCTGCAAGATAGCACCTTTGCTGCATCATCTGTCACCCACAATCATCCTGGCATCTCATATCTCTTCTAGCATCTCATTGGACTGCCTCATCAGAACAAAAAAGTCATGGTAAAGGGACATCATGCAACATCTTTTGGTCACACGGAACCAGCTCCTGTGTGTGATCTTCCCATTCTGTAGTGTTTCCTTCCCGTGTTCCAGGAAAGGAAGGGCAGGAGGCAAGAGTGGTGTTACCATCTCTAGGAGACTTAAACAGTGGATGAGCTATTATTATTATTATCTAGTTGCTAGATGCAATCAGAGTCTATCAGCATTCATTCTGGGAGTGATGTTCAAAGAGCACCTATCCTAGCTTAAATTCCAGACCAAGAATGAGGAAAGCACCTGTATGTATGAAAGTTGCAATAAAACTGTGGCTAATTATTTTGTGGTTTGTTTATGAAGAAAACTACAGTTCCAGCAATTTTCCTAGATTGTTCCTACTTGAGTTCCTGATATATTTTATTTAAAGACCCTCAAAACATACAGTCTTGCTACCTAACTTCCAGCAGAGCCATGGAGATTGTCTCCCAAGAGATGAACTGTGTTTGTGGCAAGACTCATTAGCAGGATCCTGGAGAAGATGCCAACATAATTGCCCTTCCATTTATTTTTCTTTATTCTCCTTTGCCAAAATGCATATATGATGTCTCCAGCATGTACCTTTTATTTTGAAAGGAAAAAGAATGAGTACATCCACATCTTACTGCCCTCCCTATGTGAACTCCCTCGCAGATATCTTCCTTCTCTTCACTGTTAAGCCTGAAAATGGCACCACTAAGTTTATGAATTCTCCGGTACTTATGGCTTGCAAAACTACAAACAAAGATTTCAGCAACAGATTGTCTTTTTCTGACTTTGCCTTTGAGCTAATGGGGTATTGCTATTCTCCAGCTGCAGTAAGCCCAATGGGACATCTGGTAGGCTAAAACAATTTCAGGCTGAACTGCACTCATGATGTGCTGGTGAAGTCCCTTGGGGGTCTCTGGCAATGGAGGAACAAAACCCCAGCATGGGCACACCTGCTCTTCTCTTCCTTCCCATGGAACTAACAGAAAGGAAATGGACACAAATGAAAGTTTGCTGCCTTCTCGAACTCACTGATTCAGAGTTGATGGGACAGTTCAGTGAGCAGCTGTCTACCAGAAAAGAAGGCATGATTCAGCAAATTGTAAACAGCTCACCTGGATCTAGAGATCTCACTAAGAACCTTGCAGATTTACAAAACCCTCTCTGTTCTCTATGTCCTCATGCAAAAGATGGGACTAAAAAACAAAGGTGGAAAGAGAGGCAAATTATTCTTCTTTGTATTGTGAGTGGTAGCCTTGGAAAAGGAGAATATTACTCTAATAAAAAAAAATTATCTCATATAGTCAACACTGCAGAAGGACCAGAAAACTGTAATAGTTAGCTTCAAAATTTTTCAGTGCACTGTAATAAAGTAATCTAATTTTCTATAATGATATACAGCACAGATTACAGTGAGCCTGTAGCTCTTTTTATGTGTTCATTAGAAGGTTAGTAATTCGCACGGAGCAATTTCATGACTGTCATGTCTTGCTGGAAATATCTGCGTGTCTGGAGATATCTGCTTGGCTTCTCTGCAGATGTGCTTATTAGATTCAGAGCAGAGAAACACTAATGGAGAGCAGATGGCAACTGGTTCTGCAGAAGAGAGAAAATGGATGCAAAGATCCTCCTTCCTCTTCTACTTCAGCCAGGAAGTGTAATTCTTATTTCCTGCCCTGCTGCCACAGTACAACTGGCATGCTGAAAAGGCTGAGGAAGGATAGAGGGAGGTGGTGCTGTGGTGTACTATGCCTAGCAATCAGCTGGGATTCCAAGATTCAGAAAATCAAGCAAATCTAGTGCCAAAAATTGAGCTGTTAACCATTTTTAAGTAATGTCTCTTAGCATATCCTTTTGCAATTTTCCTAATCTTGTCTAATTTGATGGGTGGGGGAATTACTATGCTTTGCAGGAATGCATACTAGCTTAGCTAATTTGGACAAAGAAATTTTTATAATGAACCATTTAAAGAAAAATAATATCTAAAATTTAAATGAAAAATAAATGTAAAAATTCAGTTTTAAAAAAATAGATCCCACTAAGTTCGTTGTTTTTCTCCAAAGGGTTCTTTTCTCTCCAGTATGTGTAAAATGACAGTTTTAACAAAACAAGAATGAAGGTGATGGCAGAAATGGGAGTTGTAGCTCCAAGACAGGGTTGTGGCTCAACAGACTCCTTCTGTCTTAATGTCTCCAGTAAAACTGAAAGCTTTCATATTATTAAGTGGCAAAAAATATTTGAGCAATTAAGAAAGCACAACAGGCATCAGGGTGCTACATGTGTTACAAAGCACAAGTTTCTTGACATAGTTCTGTTTCCTAAATTTTCATAGAAGAATTTAGATTAAAAAGTTCCAGTAGAGTAACTTCGATAAAAAACGCATCTAAACCTCCCAGATAATACTGAAACACTTCACTAAAGGAAACTCCCAAATTCACAGCAGAAATACATATGTTGTAAAAATAGACACATGTATGTCTCCTTGCTAACATAGTTACTTTTCCGAGTTGAGAAGCTCTAGTAAAGACAACTGGATCATCCTTGTGAAGAGGGGTTATGCAAGTGCCAAAGCATTTGCTCTATTGGCAGATAGCTCAAACCACCCTGGCAGCACTGAGGATGTTTGTGATTGAAGCACGGGGTTGCAACCACTCCAAGAACAGCAAAATTTGGATGAGCTAATTCTAGTATAGCTGAGGTCATCAGGAATGACAGAGGAGAAAGTTTGATCATTGGGTATGATAGGTGTCCTTGCTAATAATCAACTAATTTTTTAATGTTGTTAATGTTAAAAATGTTAATGTTGTTAATGTTAAAAAGCTCTTCAGTGTTAATGCATTATTCTTTTCCTGAAGAAACTTCAGCTTTTCACTGTAGCTAGTCAGTTACAGTATTCTTTTCACTTCAGGTGCATTTTTGTGTCAGCAAGTACCAAGCCTCTGATTTTCCACGCTGAGGAAAAATAATACTTTCAAAATTCTGTATATTGCTAGTTTGTTCTCTGGAAATGTAGATGTATGGTGGCAGTTCAAAACAAAACAGTTTTGGAAATATAAATAACCCCAAAGTGGAATTGAGGTATATTGATTATATAAAATTTTTGGACAAAAGAAAGAAAATCCATCTGATAATTTCCACTGATCTTCATCAGCTAGCTGAGGCAGGGAAGGATTAAAAAAAAACAACCAAAAACGTAGAGGGCAATCTCCACTTACAGATAGGGTGTCCATTACAGCCACTGCCTGATTCTTTCTGCTTAGCATGGGTGCATTGGCATGTATGGTCTATGGAAGGGAGCCAATGCTGTATGTGAAATTCTGGACACTTGACAGGGGACATCAAAAAGGCCATGATGAGAAAGACGCAGGCAAATTTGTCTCTGTATGTATTTATGGAATTCTGAGGACTGAAAGGTGATATGAGCACAGTTGTCTCTAAATTAGAGTCATTATGATGCATTTTGTCTTGTTAATACATCCAGAATTTACACATGTTTTGATTACTGTAAATTCTTTAAGACTCTGAATCCAGGCTTTTACAATATGTTGCCCAAGGTAACAGTCCTCACAGCAATATTTGGAAACACAAGGGGAAAATAAATTGTTGTATTATGTTTGTGCACACACATTTGTGTGTGTGTGTGTGTGGGCACACATGTGTGTCTGTAAGCTGCCACAAACAGGATGTGGTAATGCGACTTCTGTTGTTCTAATTATTTGATTTATTAAGCAGGTAAAGTAGTCTTTCAAACCAAACCAAACCAAACCAAATCAAACTAAACCAAACCAAACCAAACCAAAACAAACCCTTCCTACTTATTTATACAATTATATAGTACAACTGCAGTAAATTAAATACTGCTTCTATGATTTTAAACACATTTCCTATTGTGAGAATCCACAAAAATGCAAATGAAAATAATACATTGTATTAGCACACATACCTGCATCAAATAGTGCAGGTTTTAAAACTGAGACATATGCATAAAAGCATAGTGTATTTCATACACTTTAAGTGTTGTCTCAAGGTGACATATTACTTATTTTTGTATTTACATTTTGTGATGCTGTAATTAAATCAAAGAGGTTAGGTGAGAGGTTAGGTGTCTGTCATCAAAATATACACAAACTCAAAAAACTAGCATCAGCAGTGTGGTCTGTCTCTCATGCATGGTGGGCCATTTAACTGTCATATAGCGATATATCCAATAAGAAGTTATTTCCAAGGAGGTGTTTTCATTTAAACTGTTGTCTGATCTGCTGAGCGATTTACAGCTTGGTTGCCTGGTAAGGGATCTGCTCATTGGCAGGGCTGTGGTAAGCTGTCAGTTCTCCCTGTGAACGATGGTTTTTCCTCATCACTGACAAAATGAAAAATACAGCCCCAGTGGAGTAGTTTTCTGATAAAGGTGCTGAAGAGCTGCACGAGGCTGTCTGTTTTTAAAGCTCTCGACTATGTTTATGAGAGCACACGCTGACTTCATGTAGTGGGAATTACTGAATATTTTAGCTGTGGACAGAGGAAAGAAAGATGTATTTATGGAAAGAAGACCATGACCTAACACTTAGTAGTCACTGTGGAAAAAATAATGTCTTTGAATATAGTGAAAGTTTATTTAATGTTTGTCAATATATGGCTGTGAGTACCAATCGTCTTTGCCTAATTTGATTTTTTTGGATGATTTTTTTCCCTCCCTTGAAAATACATATTTTTTAGGGACTCAGGAAAAAGAGATTGATATTGTTTAGTTACTCAACACACAAGTTGCTATGCCTTTGAAGAAGGACTTGGAAAGGTGATTGTAGGGGAGAGAAGGAGTTTGGAAAAGTATATATTTTAAAGTATAAGATGCTTCTTTCAAACTCTTATAGGCATATGAATAACTGTATAGTTAGTAAAAAAAAATATTCTGGCAACTTGGGCTTCAAGAGCAGCATTTAGTTTAAATGCATTCCAGTTTTACTCTGCTCCATCCAAGAGGATTTGTACATAGGAACACTTTCAGTTTCTTTGTAGGCATTTCATGCTTTTCAGAGGTCACTTAATATACTATATATCATTGGACAATGAAGATGCCACATAACACAGTGACCAAAGAAAACCACCATAACCTCCCTAAACATAGTTACTGATTATTCTGTAGAATTATTTAATGGAAAGGTGTTATAGGACACACTGCCACTCTCCTCCCCTACTTGACTTCAGTTCTGTTCAGCTGTCACTGGCAGAAGAAACCACTAAAACCTGTGCTCTCAGAAAAAATACCCTTTCCTTTTTCAGTCTTTTATCTAGTCCCATGTACAGAAATATCCCTTCTCAAGTATGCTACCCTTGAGGTCCTACTTACATAATGTGCAAGGCTGTAATCTGCCCATGCTTTGGGAGAATATTCAAGCTGTTGAGGTCAGTTGCAGACTCAATCTCCTTCCTTGATCCGTATATTTAAAGGATAATGGATTTTCATTCCTTGCTGCTGCCGTAACACTTTTAATCCTGGACACATTGGCAAAGGTATTTGATATCTCCTTCCTGCCACTATTCCTTTCAGGGTTTCTGTCCTGCCCTTCTAATGGATCTTCGTAATTCAAGATGATTGAAATTAACATTATAAGGAGCAGGGGAAAGTTGCACTACTCCTTTTTTATATTTCTGCTGAGGAAGATGGCTACAATGTACCACACAACAGAGAATGAGGAACTGTTTCAACAAAGCAGAATCCGGCACAGGGATAAGGACTATTTTACAGGTTTGGAAGTAAACCAACAACACAAAAAGTAGCTTTGACAACAGTTGCAGGTATGGACAAATAGAAATAACAGCATAAATCCACACATATGTAAGAGCCTACAATTATACTAACAGAAGCACTATTAGTCAGGCATCTAAAACCACAGAGAAAGCAAGACAACTTGCTAATTGTGCCTTGTATGCAAAAAGTTCATATTTGGAGCATACAAACAGGACATTCTTTACTGGCAGGGAAAGGAGAAGGCTCTGACTGAAAGCTCATGCAAAGCAGAGATATGATCTAGCTACAGAAAAGCAATAATAACATTATTTTCAACCTACCGTCCATTGGACTCTTACCTTTTTGACGTCCCTGACTAGATGATGTAGAGTGTTGGATGGTCCATGTCTCTGCAAAGAACAAATGAAGGAAAAAAAAATATTTTTGCATTGTCCAAAACCCCCAAAAATGTAAATATAAATGTAAATCTTTCTCACCTTAGTAGTTTAGAAATCAGGGAGCTGAGAACACTTCAATTGTACAGTGTTATCAATTAAAAAAAAATCAATCAAAAGATTCAATTTCATCTGAATTCTCTTTTGTACAAAACCCTTCCATAAGAAACCCCCAGTATTGCCATACTGGATGAAAATTAAGGCCCTATATACCAGATTAGGCTCCTGGTTTAGACAGAGTAGGAGCACAGCACAACATGCACAACCTCTGGGAAAGAATGGAAGGAAAACAGCTGCTCTAGTGTCAGCCTTCTCGCACTCAGGACCTCTACTCCCACTGTAGGTGGCTCACAGAGATCCTGAGCCTGACATTGCATCTAGGCTGTCTCATTTGAAAGCCACTAAGTGCATGGACAGTCTGTGAAATTGTCCAATCTTTTTCTGACTCCACCTGACATTGCAAAATTATATCTTATTATTATAACTTATATCTTACTTTATTTTCTGCTTTGGTTTTGACTGTTGAAGATCTTTTAAGAGACTTTTATGAGACATCTTCTTGTAGCTGATGCTGGATGAGACCACTGCTTATGTGCAGAATTGATGTTTCCATATATACATTGCTCTGCATCTGTCAACACTTAATTTTATGTAACCCCATGTCTAAGCATGATGAGACTTTCCTTATGCTGCTTCAGATTTTTCCTCTATGAGTGAATCTAAATCATCTGCAAACATTATTGTCTCTTCAGTAGTTACCATTTTTCAGATCATATCTAAACAGATTTTTCTGAACCCATACCATCAGGAGTCATATACATCACTGAATAAGTCCTAACTTACCAGTTACAATCTTGCAGCCAGTGACACCTGCCTAGGTCTGTCCTACTGGAATTACAGTGGCAGGGAATCAACTGGTACTGTGTAGGGTTTAATCTATGCCCTACAAAATCTGTACAGTTGATTAAGTGGGCATGTTACATTATTTGAGAGACAAAGCTAAGTGATAATGGGAACTTATGGGAAATTCTTGCCTTGTGCATCATCATGTCATTATAAAACAAGTGGGAGCTAGAACAATGAACATAGAGAGAGAAAATTTGCCTTAGGTTGGCCCTACCGTATTGTACAGTTCCTCTAGCCGGGAGATGGTGAGAAAACGATGCATGCTTACTCCATTTTCTATGAGTAATTTCACAAAATCCACTCTGTCCAACACCAGTGCATCCAGCATTGCTTGCTCAAGGGAGCCCACCTGCAAAGCAAGTGATTAACTGAAGCAGTTCCTCAGCACAGCAGGCCTGTATCCAGCTGGTTCAGTCACCCTGGCACAAGCAAGGAACACTGACAAAATTCTGAGGGTTGCTTTGTTACACTTAAAATGGGATAACCACTGTTTTAGTCTATAAAGGTTTCCCTGGCTCAGGGCTGCACTTCAAAAACGAATGTCAGAGTGCTAAGATGAAAATACTTTAGGAAAACCAGATTAGGATCAAGGAACTGGAGCTCAGAAAACTGGTGACCACACCTTCACTCTATGCACTGTCTCATTATTATCTTTATTTCTTGTTTTCCTGTCAAACATTTTGTTTATATTGGATATATTTGTTATGTATACATACACACCCTTTAATTCTGTCTTTACTAGTGTTTTCCTCTGTTTGTGGTGTGAAAACTCAGGGAAACTTGGACACTCAGGAAATGGAAATAGCTTCATAATTTGCATTTCTTTGAAGGGCCAAATGCAAGAGGTCTCCTTACAAAAAACCTCTTCTTTTTATTTCTCGTAGGTCAGAAGGTGTCAGAATGATGAGAAATTATCTCACGCTTCCAGCTTTTAGCTTGCAAAATGATTGCAGTTTGATGCATTTATGCAAATTTTTGCTGTAATGTGGTGATGAAGAGATAACAGTAGGGGCAGTTTAGTACCATTAAAATCCCTCCTATGTTTCGATGCATACTTATGTCCAATATGGAAGACAAGATAAATAGTTCTATTCACTCCATAACTGAAAATCAAGGATTTTTGAAACTAGCTTTAAGGGGCAGCAACTTTCAGAAGCTACATTTAAAGCAACGATATTTAAACAGAAGCTTTTCCTATTGTTATAATTTTCCGAGGGGAGTTGTAGATGCTCATGTAACGATAACATATGAAATTTTAATGACTATGATGAAATAAGTGCTACAGTAGTGAATATTCTGATAAAGGAGATAAAGGTAGAAATAGACTCCTTCTGGTTTTTTTTTTTGGATGACTTCTACCACTGTAAAAACTGCAGCACAGTTTGGGAGTTGACTACTACTGTGCCCCACGCAGAGGAGTATTTATTTACAGCACTATGACTCCTGTAGAGAAACTCTTCCCCTGTCTTCCCTGGGAATGGTGTTGGCCAGGGACCCTGCCACTGGAGCACAGATGTGAAGTAGGTAGATTGATGCAGAGCAGCAGTGGGCACAGAATTAACACCACATGAGGTCTGGGGCACAGCCCATCTGTGGTGACACTGCTGATCAGCTCCTGTGATCGATCTGACCTCCAACATTTATGCAGCCTATTTTTGGCATCAAATCATCCTAGAATTCAGTATTTGCATATAGAAACAAATTGGTGGAAAAGCAATGTTTTGTTTTTCTTTTAATTTATAGCCTAATACTGAAACATGGCTGTACACAGACATCAGTTTTTCTCACTTGTAGAATCATTGCTTGGTGGTATAAATCTGGTACTTCACGTTTTTTTCAAAGATATGGTTTCCCACTGTTAAGGTGTCGCTAGATGTCACCATTTCCTTGGACAAGAAAAAACACATTAACGACTCTGCAACTGTACCTGCCTTCAGCAGCTGTGAATGGGAACGGCGTGCTTGGCTGTATTTTAAATTGTATTAAAACCACCACTGCCAACAGAATGGATGTACCGTAGCACAGGGTTTAAAGTTTTTCCAGTAGAAGATGCTGTATATATGTATATGCTGTATATATGTATATACTGTACCGGCCACTGTTGCCCGTAAATAAAGATCTGACTGCGAGCGATGTCTACTCTGTTCCAGGCTAGTGCTAGGCTCAGCTGGTCGGGAGCAGATGCGTTAGCCCCTTTGTATACAGATAGGGGTGCAGGCAGGAGAGAAGGAGAAAAAAGAAACAAGACATTAGACTCATTATGCCGTGCCAATTTCTCTTTCGTCAAAAGTCTCACAATGTCCCTGGCATTTCTACAACTGATCTCATATTAAAACAAAACCAAACATTCCATTGTCCCTGTAATAAAATACTGGTTCTCAAATCTGAATCTATGGTTCTCAGGTTGTCTTGTAAACATTAATTATTCCCTCATATCCCACTTCAAAATACAGCAGATACAGGCGATATTGGAAGATGCAATTTGTGGTGGAGTGAAATGGTTTCCCTCCTACCAGATAGGAAGCAAGAGAACAAGTCAGGAGGGATGCTGACTGAGCTTCAGGAATACACACACACACACACGCGCGCGCGCACACACACACACACACATGTATGCACACAGGCACACACACACATATGCCTCTAGCAATTATAAGCAGATTTATCTTATACAGACACCACCAATTTCAGTAGTTGTGCATTTTTTTGCACATCTTATGCATTCCAACTTCATAAGAAGCATAGGAATTTCTCCTCTATCTCTTTGTACTGAGGGGTCTTGGTGGGAAAAAAATTCTGTTCACATATGTAATAATCATGTAAGAAAGCATTCTATAAAGCTGGTGTCAAGGTATAATATATCTAAATTAAATAAGAAACTCTGCAGATGATAAGATGGGTTTGGAGCTGTTTGTTTTAGGGAGGGAGGATATGTTTTTCCCTGTAGTTTTAATGGACACTCTGGGACATTCCTGCCCTGCTGTGCTTTTTTAATATTTCATGGTTCTCAGCTGATTTGTGCTTCAGTATTGCAGGGAGAACTGGTCTGAATGAACTGATCAACCAAACAAATAAAAGGTCCTCTGACTTTTAACTACATATATGCTTGCAGTTATGTTAGGGGATTGTATAAAGGCTTATTTTTTAAAGACCTCATACCTCCACTGGTTTTTTTGTCTTATTAATTCTTATACTGCTATCATAGAGTGAGGATAAATAAAAGCTTTTCATTACTTCAAAGCATTTCTGTCTCCATTTCAGTACTATTGAAAACCACACACTGTTTCAGTTGAAAGTGGACTCTGAAACTGGGGGCATGGAAAACATTAATCTAGCTGTTGGAATTCTCTGTGAAGACCTTAATGAAAACCTTCACGAAGCTTAGCCTATAGTTTAATTTCATAACTCTCAACTTTGAAGATGTTGCCAAGTACTTGTCAATATCTACAGCAAATGTTTGGGAGATGGCAGACTGTAGATCATCCAGATCACATTCATACAGAAATGAGCTCTGATAAAAAGGTAGGCAGTGCAGGAACAGAACAACTGAAATAAATGAAGAAGAAAAAAAAGTGAAAATATTTCTGTGACTTCTGTGAGTAAGAAGTAACAGGAAGGCCCCTTTGCATAAGACACAACTCATTGCTATATACTACAACACAGATAAAAGCTCTCACAGGAGACCTCATGGGTGATGCCAATGACATCTGAAACTTTTGGAGTTTCTTACACAAGCAACACACAACATTCAAGAACAGAAAATATTTACCTTTGGGAAGGGCAAAAATGTCTCTACAGATTTATTTATTAAAACAGAAAAAAATACCCACAGTGAGTATGATAGTATAGATAGTAGAAACTAACTGCAGAGAGCAGTTCTTCCCTGTTCTGAAGCAAAAAAATAGATCTCCTCATTGGATCTCCTCCTTTCCATCCATGTGCCTGTAGAAGAAGTGAGAGCTTCAGCAGAGGCTCAGGCAAGATCTCTGGTGAGCCACTGAGGAGGCACATGGGTGAACTCTAAAACCCAGGGGCAGTGATGGTGATCTCACAGCCTGACGTCATTTTGCACATGCGATGAGGGAGCTCCACTTCCTCATTTTCCTAAACTGACTGCAGCCTACAGTCTGGGTAGGCAGGGGTGCCACCTGGTTAGAAACCAGAATTCTGGATCAAGAGATGATCAGATGGTCTTGGGGAGAGAATTGGGCTACTTACACTGCCCTCACTTCAGCCAGAGGTCAAGCGAAATCACAGAGGCTTCAGGTGAACAATTTCTGAGCCTTAGCAGGGAGTCTTCTCCAGTTTGCGTCAAGTGACCCTTCCAATCCTGGGCCTTTCCGAGCTTTAGGAAAGATCCAGCTGCTGAATGAACACAGGGCCTTCTGGTGCCTCTGATCATACGAAGGAGCAACTGGCATGGGGTATGAGATAGTGCCTGCTCAGCAGTTCATCAGAATTGTTTTCTTTGAGCAGGCTCATTGCTCCAAATACTGAGCAGAGGGGAAAGCAAGCCATGGTCCAGCCTCTGCCCTTCCCATTTCCCTCAATGGTGCTTAAAGGTGACAGGTTTTCCTGTGGGTGCAAGTGCAGTCCCAGAGTTGAGGTTCTTCTCAGTGCTTGTTGCCATTATAGTTCATTACACTGTCTTGCAGAGCACTGCAGACATTTGACAGCTGATAGAAATGCATGGTTTCTCAGGGCGATTTTGTACTTCAGGTCCAAACCAGCTAGGGTGTAGGTAGGTCTGCATGCTGGGTCTCTGATGCATGTGGTGGATATGTGATTCTAGAGCAAAGTTTCTTCCTGGAAAGCCCTTGCATCCTTCTCCTCTTTCCTGTCTTCCCTGTGGGGTTTTCAGGTGAATGTGGATTACACTGACGTTACTTAAGAGGAGAAGGAAAATAAATGCTATAAAATTTTGTGCAGAGCAGCATATGGGCTGTGGAGGCCTTTTAATCGATTTTATTCTAAGATGGAACTGATGACCTTTGTCTCACATGAAGAAGAAAGTATTCAGGTTATTTTAGGTGAAATTCTACCTAGTATTAAGAAATATGAATAATTCCATTGATATAAGAAAAACTCCCCAGAAAAAAAGTGAGATGGGCTTTCTTAAGACACTGTCTCCTTTCAGCCATTTCCTTGATTGCATTCAGTGCCATAGTACACGAATTTGAGTCAGTAAGAAGAATCCAAAAAGTGATCTCTCCAAGGATGCATCTCACTCATGAGCATCACTGTAATGTACCCAAATCAAAGCCAAAGGATATTTGGGAAATAAAAAAATAAGGTGGAGTTAATAATCTATTGCATTGTATTATTTTAATTCCTGTAGCATACTTACTGCATCCAATAACGTTTTAGGCAAAATGACTAATGTCTCTGTAATATTTACTCACTATCCTGGTATCTGGCTGATTGTAAGATACGTTTCTCAAAAGAATGTTTTAAGACTATGACTAATGTCTGCAGTGTGACTCTTCCTCACTTCATCTGCTCCTAGAAGAATAGTTACATTTGGGATGCAATGCACTGATTTGGCAGTTTTTGGTATAGATATTGTGGGACAGCTGTTAGTTCATGGAGATGGTAACTTTTACTGAAAAGGTTTTATATACTTATTACCAGAGGCTTTTGTACACTGGGTAAGGCTTACTGTGACCAATGTAAATCTCTTAATGATTCTCTGGGAATAGCCTATCACCTTAGTGCTCAGGAATCCAGAAAGCTGAAATGACACAAAACTGATCTGCCCAGACAGACGTGGTTGTTGGACACTCATTTCCACAGTGCATCTAAGCATGTCAGTGTCCTCTTTGAATCAACTTCTAAAGAAAAGAATCAGATTAGGGAAAATAGCAATCCTAACAAACTTTCTGCTCTGTGTCTCAGCAGGCCCTAGCTGTCTTCCGTTTCAGCAGCTGTTTAGTGAAAAGGCTGGGTCTCCACTGCATTTTCTACAAAAATCTCCCTGGCATTTAGCAAATCAATTGACAATAACAAAGCTGATAGCACAAACAGCTGTAAGAGCAGTAACCAGATATCTGACCTAGCTCTGAAACCCGTTTGTGTCTGTGATTTCCTGGCTGGTAGACTATTGCACTTTCTTCCTGGACCATCTGATACTACACGATGCCTATTCAAGAGTTATGAATCTTGACTTATTCACAGGCTGGAAAAATATGCAGAGACATCAGATTTGCATTAGCCTGACATAGGCTATCTCAGAGGGTTACGCCAGAACAATGTTACTGTGCATATACCACACAGCACCTCTTACCCAGTGCTAACAATTACACTGGGAAGGCTTCTGGAGCACCATCTGAAACATGGCTGGTGCTAGTCTGCTCCAGACGTTGCAACAGCTTCGTGAACTGGGATCTTTCATGCCACTTCAAAACAAGTATTTTTTTAGAACATCTCCATATGCTGTCTTTAACTTCCCTGTCATAATGCCTTCTGCTTAGCTAGCAGCTGCAAAAGGACAAAATCCATTTACGATTTGAGTTCCAACTGTTCAAGTTAAGAGAGCACAAACAGTTAAACTGTATCAATAAATCTGCTTGCTACAAATTCATGCCATTGGAAACTTACTTCCCACATTTGCATTTCTCTCAAAATTAAAAAAAAAATAAAAATAGAGGAATTCACAAACCATATGCTGTTGTGACATCCATGCAATGTAAATTGATAACCACTTTGGATGCCGTTCTGTAGTTTATTGGAGATCATTCCCAAAAAGGATAGATTTGCTGACAAGATTAAACAAGTTACTCATGAAAACAAACAAAGAAACAACATGTGATGCAGGGTTTGGGGTTTGCCGAATATCCTGTCCAAGATAGTTCTTGAATTGGTAGTGTGACTGGTGTGGGTTTAAAAGAGACTAGCTAATCACAAATTTTACACAGCACGTAGGAATGGTACCTCGTGTTTCTCAGTCCTTGCCCCCTCTTCCCTGACCAAATCACTCACACCAGGGTCGGATGGGTAATTAGCTGGTATGCTCCTCTTGCTCTATCAAGAACTGCAAATTCCTCATCAGTGAGACTGAGAAGAAGTTACAAATAATCACTCAGTGGTTTCATACTTGGCTCTGCCCCCTTTTTTCACACACTGCTGGAGAGTAGAAAGAGATTAATTCTTAAATCTAAATTTAAGAATTTTAAGGTAACTCAGACCCAATACCCAAATCAGCCTACTTATTTATTTTACTTATTACAATTATTATTTTTTTTAATTATAGAGACATGCAAATGTGATAAGTAAGTTTCCAATGGCAAGAATCCAATGGTATGAAAATTCCAATGGTATGAAAAAAATATTTTACTTATTACAAATCAATAGACAAGTAGTTCAGCATTGCTACCTTAGACTTCCTGATTTGATCAAAAACCCAACTACCCATCAGCCTAATGGAGTATTTACAGAAGGTCAGTATTTCTTTCAAAGTGGGACAGAACCTTTGTACAGAGATGTGAATAACTGTGTGAATAAGGACAGTTGACTTGTCTGAGACAAGGGATCTCATCTTTGCACATACTGATTAAAAAAGGTTATCTGGACTTTTATGCCTTGTGATCAGAAGCCTCAGGCTAACCAGAGATGTCTGATAAATCCAATCTAATGAAAGGAGATGTCAAAATTACTTACACAGATCCAGGTACCTCCTGAGTTAAGAGAAGTTCCCTATTATGTCTTGCACTATTAATATGAAGAAGAAAGGTAATTTTATTTTACTAGGGGGACAATAGCACCAATTAGGCACTTGCAAAATGGGTATTCCAGATCAAAGAGGACTAGTCATATACTGAAACAGCAACTATAGAACAGTTGCTCATGTAAATACTGCAAAAGAACATTCCAAATAGAAAACAATCCCTTGCAGGTCTACAATTTATTTTCTTCAGGTTCCAAGAGTCAGTTTTCAGAAGACTCCAGGGACCTATGCTGGGATTTAGATCTTGAAAATAAACCTAGAAAAAGTGGAATCACAACTTTAAGACATTTTGTATCTTACTAGTAGAAAAAGAGCAGTAGTTTCAGACATTGTCTTAAGAACAAATGTAAAGAGAATAACTTTCCAGTGAAAGAAAATGAAGGATTCAGTTTTATTCAAGACAAAAACGAAATCTGCAATTAAATTATTTCCTAAGGATAAAAAAGAGGAATTTGGTGATGGATGCAATTCTTGTTCTTGCTCTGAATTAATTTATCTTTCCTTTCTTCACTTTGATTTATATTTTTTCTGTGTGAATGCAGATGGCTAAAATTCCTTACCTCTGGGTAGCAGCAGCAAAACAGTCATGTTGGTTGTAGGACAAACAACTGATATCTTGATTGGAATGATCAAAAGAAGTGGAGTAAACAATACTAGAGAAGCTTAAAGAAACAAAAGCTACTGTAGCAAAGTAAGGATAGCTCTTTTCCTTGGTTGATAGCTATCAGCTTTCAATCATACTTTTGAAGTCACCAGGGCTTTACTTTTCCTGTTCAGACCTTTGTTTTAAATGTTTGAAGTAAAATTTTTTAAATGGGATTAAAATTGTGTAGAAGGCAAAATACTACTTTGTATGGTTAGGTGAATGTTACTCAGGCCTTCTCTCTTCATATAGTTTTTGTGAACCTGAACAGGAAGAAACTGAGAGGAAAACTGAGCCCTGGAACAAGCAAGAATAATGGCGATTACCTTTTGAATACTCAGTAAATCTATTACATTTTCTGTTGCGACTCAGATTCAGGTCTGACCCATCTGTACACTCTTATTCAGGTGACGGGGTGATCAAGAGCATACTGACAACTAACTGTCGAAGAGTCTCATGAAGTGTAAGTTTTCCTAATTACCTTTATAATTCCATTCCCTCATGTTTCTAAGATTGATCCTTAATTTTGTTTGGTATGTCTTATTCTCTGTTTTTAAAATCAGTATGGCCAGTACTACATAGTACAAACTAGTCAAGACAGCAACGAGATGACCATGGTGACTGATGCATGCAGTTTGTGAAAATCTCTTTTGGGGGAATACCATTCAAATGGAAGGCTAGAACCTACCAGTCATTGTTTAGGTGAGTACCCTTGACTGGGAAAATTACATGTGCTCTAGAGCCTTAAAATCTCACCTGTTTCTGTATTTGCAAGTAGATACTTGCAAGCAGATACTAAGTTACCTGATAATATAAGATTTTGAAGGAAGCTAAGCTAAATGGTGGGTCTGCAAGACCAGGGTCTATAAGGAACTGTAGCAACAGCAGATTTATTGTGAGAACTCTTCTAAGAGTGTAAGTGTAAAATGTAATGGCTTAGAAAGATTTAACAACCTGTCAAGTTTAAGATAAAAACCCCTACTACCTCAATAGCTGAATTCTTAACTCTACCAGTGATGCTGGAAGGAATCCCACACCATTTCCAGACTTTCCCAGGATAACTACAAATAACTTTCTACTTTGACAATAGAGCTGGTTTTATCTAAATGGATGTTTTAGCCATCAAGGTAATCTAAGTCTGAGAAGTTCTTAGGCTGTCTTCTTGTGAATACTAACCTTTTCAAGTAACTGGTGGGAGGTCACCATTGATGTTTCTTGTGACACATTTGTGATTGTAGGTGGAGAACAAAAATTCAAAAAGGAATAACATCAGCTATTTAAACACTAAAGACACAGCTGGGTTTGTATAAAGCCGTTAGGGCGACAGGTGTACTTCAGTTTCATGGTATAGATTTGCCATCTTGATAGAGTAGGTATCATCAATAAATGAAGGTTTCAGCACAGGACAGACACAGACTGGATTGATACAGACTCAATGTGGGGTGAAACTGTTACCTTTTAGTAGTGCTGTCAGGATAGCTAAATCAATATCCTGATGTCCTTCCGATCCCATGCGAAAAACTGTGATCTGAAATGTTAAAAGACAATACTGTTACTGAAACCTGAGTAATTTTTAAAAAAAGAACATGAATCAGGGCAGCATCACTTGATTGTCAAAATGTCCTAATGGCTACAAGATGATTTTACTTTATATAGGAGAAGCTTATTAGACTAACATATCAACATTTACACATGAGTATTAACATATCAGTATTTTTTATGACATAAAATTTACTAGAGAAATTGTATTAATGATCATACAGGTAAAGTAAGGTATTTATTGACACTAAAAGGGTGAAATTAGAGATGAAGCAATGTTTTTCTACTAAATAGTCATTAGACTTTGTGTTCCCAAGAGATTACAAGGAGGATTTAAGTATATTATAAGCTGTGGACCTGATGGATGGCACATGGCATTGAATAAGTATTGTTAATTGACATTAGCAATATATTCAGTGATTGACCTTGTGATTTCACATAGCAGTAAGTTAGATAAATAATCTAAGAATTATGCTTCTACAAGGTCCAGAAACATTTCTAGCCATGTATGGCCAGTGACATTTCACTGTAAATGACAGGGTTTGAGGCAGTGAGTAAGATACACAATTCATAAAGAATAAGAATGAATATAGTGCATCTGCTCTTTCTATCCAAATTCACTCTTGGTTAAGACTGCACTGAAACATATAGAAATGTAAATCCCTTTGCTCCTTTTGTTGCCATGGCAATAGTTGTTCTTGGGCTTCTTGCAACAGAGACTGTAGCTTTTCACTAGAGCCTTTCCTTTACTCACAAAAACTATGTCATCATTTTGATCTGAATATCTGTTATCTTGTTATATTATATTTTTTCTCCTGTCAGTATGGACTGCCTCAATTCTTTAATTTTTTTTTTTAATAGATACCTTTAATTAGGAATTGTGTAAACATATTTTACACCCATATTCAGCAACGTATGTTGCTTCCATGTTCCTAGATTGCTATTCATACAGCAGTGTTGCACAGGAGCAGCATCTGGTATAAAGCAAACATCAGGGCACAAAGACCTGTCTACCATCACACGGGAAGGAGATCTATGAAGTCTCAAGGCTAAGGCAGCACTTTGGTGATAAGCTTCAATTTGACAGTTGAAAAATGCTGCAGAGCATATCCCAGGAAATCCAGTGTAGCCTTCCTGTAGCACCTATTCTACCTTTGTTTGATCTTAGAGGTTCTGGGTTTTCAAAGAGAGCTAGGAGGATGTGGCATCAGTGACAGTAGTATAGCATCTTAAAGGCTAAAAAGGTAAACTAGATAAAGTAATAGGAAACTGTCTTAGCTCAATTAGTCAATCAATTTAGATGATGTCTAAAATAATTAATATAAGAAAGCATAAGTTAGGCAACCTCCCCAGCTAAAGTATCCTGTTTTCAAGTTAGACCCTTTAACGTATTGCTGAAACAAATCATAAATGACACTTTAATGAACTATTTTCTCTCTCCCTCCACAATTTGCCAAAGTTTCTGGCAAACTACTTAATGTCTATACCCATACCAAAACTTTAGAACAGAATAGAATAGAATAGGAACAGAACAGTTGGACGACACCTGCAACAATCACTTAGTCCAATTGCCTAAACAAAAGTTAAAGCATGGTATTAAGGGCATTGTCTAAATGGCTCATAAACACTGACACACATGGGCATCAAGCACCTCTCTAGGAAGCCTGTTCCAGGGTTTGATTACTGTCTTGTAAAGAAAAGTTGCATGACAATTTTCCAAATGTTTTTCTTATTTCCTCAATGACTGGCAATGAAGCTTTCTCAGTAGTGCAGTCAGTCTACCCACAGGTAATGTGAGTAGAAATACACATTTCTGCGTATTTCTCATCTCAAAACACAATCAACATGGGAGCTGATGAGGTCAGACTCTCTACTGTACATGGTCATGATGTGCTTCCCACACCACAGATGATGAACTTGGAGGTGCCACTACATGGCAAAATGTCCTTCTTATTCTTTAAGGCCAAAGGTGAGGTAGTCTGCACACTGGGGTCTGAACACACTGAACAACAGGAGTTCAGAAGAGGAATAAAGAGCACCTCAAACAAACACAAGCTCAGTGTAGTCCCAGATTAATAAAGAGGCATTATATAAACTGCAAGTACTGAAAGGCTTATCACCACAGGAAAATTAAAGGAAGTACTTTGTGTATATTAGATCACATATAACCTTAAACTTCCAATTTCTCTTTCATTCCTCTTCCCTGCATGCATCAGAAAAATAAACCCAATTCAGCAGAACAAAGTGTTGCTGTAGTAAAAATAAAATAGAACTAAGTAACTTCATCACATTAGGATAAAAAGCCTGTCTTTCCACAGCAACTGTTGCTTTATTATTATTTTTAAGATGCTTAGCATAACTCAAGTAGTAAAATAAAGAAGATAAACAATGGAAAAAAAAAAAGAATGGAAATTGAAAGAGTACTCAAACTCATACCAGAATTATTATAATTTTGGGATTGTGTCCAAAATTTAACTAGAATTTTAGACAGAATCAAGGAAAAATATGATAATTCACAGAATCATATAATCACAGAATTGTTTAGTTTGGAGAAGACCTCTGAGATCATGACCCAGTATTGCCAAGTCCACCACTAAACCATGTCCCTAAGTGCCACATCTACTCATCTTTTAAATACCTCCAGGGATGGTGACTCAACCACTTCCCTGCACAGTTGTTTCAGCTGCTCAAGATTCTCTTGACAGCTTGATAACTCTTTCAGCGAAGATTTGTTTCCTAATATCCAATCCAATCCCCCATCTTCTGCAACTTGAGACTGTTTCCTCTTGTCCTGTCACCTATCACCCGGGAGAAGAGACCGATCACCACCTTTCCACAACATCCTTTCAGGTAATTGTAGAGAGTGATGAGGTCTTCCCTGAGCCTCCTTTTCTCCAGACTAAACAATTCCAGCTCCCTCAGCCGCTCCTCTTCCGATTTGTGCTCCAGATCCTTCACCACCTCCATTGCCCTTCTCTGGACAAGCTCCAGCACTTCAATGTTTTTCTGGTCGTGAGAGACACAGAATTGAACACAGGTCTCAAGATGTGGCCTCAGTAGTGCCAAGTACAGGGCATGGTCACTGCTCTGGTCCTGCTGGCTGCACTATTGCTGATACAAACCAGGATGCCATTGGCCTTCTTGGCCACCTGGGCACATTGCCGACTCATGTTCAGTTGGCTGTCAATCACATGCCAACTTAATTTGAAAATGCTGTGAGTTTAGTATCTCAAAGGCTCAGCTGGTACTGTAGACTTTTGCCTTTTCTGAATGTCTGGAATCTTTTAGGACAGTAAACAGATATATTCAGGCTCTCCTTAAAGATTAGATAAACTGTAACTATCCATAGCTGCTTTTTCTCTGTGGCAGAAGCACTTCTCCTGTTCAAGGTAACCAAACTTTTGTCCAGGTATATGCTCAGCAAGTAGGACTAACCAAAGTTAATCCTGCTGCGTGAAGCTATCAGTGAGAACCCAGTACGAAACCCAAAAACCCACTCTGGCTAGAGCCTAGGCTGATAAGCAGACAAAGCTGCATGAACACAGAAAATCTGACTACGAGTTGACCACTTTACACTATAAATATCTGTGACCATATTTCACTATAAATATCTGTGACCGCTTTACACTAGAAATATCTGCAGCCATCAAGGCCTTTCGAGCTATCCCTCCACAGCAGTGGCTGGGTGGCAGCCATTTCTGCTTGAGCAGAGATGCAGGGAGATCTGTTACCTGTCACCGGACATTGAGGGGTTGATAAATGATATCTTTTTGCAAGCAGGTAAGATTTAAAATGTATATAGCAACCTTTAATTTTTGTATTCAGAGGCATGGGGAAATACAGACACATCCTACAGTATTTATGAAGACTTTACACTTAGAAATGTTCAATATCTCGAGGTATCAAAAAAACTGTCTGTCTTGCTGGAGACCTACCGTTCTGGTGTTTTCTTTTCTCCCAACAAACAGATAAGAATTTCATGTTTGCCATATGCTTATCTAATTTCAAAGAGTCATTAGAGTATCTCACAACTTGCTAGTGCCATTTACAGGTACATTGGTAGGTGAGCCTCTACAGAGAACTGAGAAAAACACACTGGTGCTGTTAAAACAGGACATTGACTGGAGCCCCGTTAGAATGGGCTACAGATGCTACTGCATTAAAAAAACTGCTGTGCTAAAGGAAAATATCTGGGTCAGTAACATCTATTCCCACCTACCTCTTTCTGGATGAATGTCTGCCACTGAGATGCAAAAATAATAGTAAATTAAACATTTAGAAACCCATTCAATAACTCATTACTAAGAAAAAGAATAAGCCATTCTAACACACAGTGCCTAAGAGCTTTTCACCTACTGTAGACCCTTTAAGCCTGTTGTTGGGTCCAGGACTTTGTACAACTTGAGTGGAAAAAAAAAAAAAAGAAAACCAGCATAATAAAGCATATATATATGGAATCCAGGACATTTCATTATAAAATAATAAATTCTTCGAAGTTCGTGTGGAAAAGTCATATATGTTTAAGACCTGCTTACCTTGCCAAAAGAAAACAAGGAATAAGAGTTGTAGTTTTAGTCATACTACCACTAGACATTCTTCTGCATTACTGTGGAAAAGGAAGATTAGTTTAAACAGAAATTTTCTCTATGCTGATCTGTTTCACACCGTAGCTATGAAAATGTTTTCTATTCTCCTGAGCATAATAAAATTGTTTTAGAGAGTATAACTACCATTTACCCTAATCAGCTATTTCTTTTGAGCCAAAAATCAATTTACAGCCAAAGAAGAAGAAAACCCCAAAATCAAGTACTCTTTTTCCTCCTAGGAATTTGGGCTAGAATATTATCTGGTATTTTCTGTATAGCTGGTATTTTCAATTGTTGATGTTAAACTCGATTATTGTAAAATAACAGTTTATTCTGTTCTTCTGCACCACTTTAGGTATTTGGGGGATGGTCTTTTTTCAATTTCCTTCTTTCTTTACTCAGTGTTCACTGGCTTGAAATGACTTTTTTCAGGTAATTACCTGAGTCATCTCAGTGAACAACTGTGATTTCCAAGAGAAAGCTCTTTTTTGAAACATATTTTCTTTTCTTCTTTACAGATATAAGAGAAGCTGATGATAACACCCCCTACAAATACAAAACTCTATTGCACTGCACTTGAAGAGTTACATCTTCAGATAAAGACATACCTAAACTAGATAACAGAAATGCTTCTGAATCATCAATAGAGCTGCAAAAATCAACCAGGTGCAAAAACAGTGTTGACAGATATCCAGATTCTTGCTAAATGTCTTGATTTCTTGGAGTGGGCCCATAGTGATCTACTTGCCAAGTACGGCAGCAACTACTTTCAAAGCCAGAGGCAGCTGGGCAAGGGCCACCAGCTCTGCGGCGCTCCTTTCAAGAGGATGTACTTGGAATCCAACAGTCAAATTTGTGTCATAGACTACCTTTCATTTGCTTCCACAAAAACTGCCTGAGTAAAGTGCATAAGAATTGCCCTGAAAAACACAAGGGATACGTGCCTCCCTAGCCCCCCTCCAAAAAAACCCAAAACTAACCCATGAACAAACAAACAAACAAACAAGAAGCTGGAAAGATCCTCTCTCTACCTCACTGCAGATTTTACCAAAGGATCCTAACAGGAACTTTCAGGAAAGTGAACTACCTGTCCTCATTCTTCCTAGGAAAATGTGGTCGGAAATCACTGAGCCAAAGAAGACCTTCTCTGCAAGCACAATGATTACAGCACACTGTGCTACTTGCCAGTGATAATTACAGCCCAGCAGGGCAGAAACCCAGTTTTCAGGCAGTGCAGGTAGAAAGCAAGTGAAAACTAAAGAGTCAGAAGAAAGAAAGCAGCAGGATAGAAAGCAAGGTGGGAGGGGGTTGAGGGGAGTGCTGAGGGAAGCAGGAGGAGGATATTATCTGACCTTGGACGATATCAAAAGCACCTGTTTTAAAACTGCTCTGCTTTCTGTTTAGAACCAGTTCCATTCTTGTTTGACAGGTTACACCCTTTCCCTTTCCTGTACATAGTTTCTGGCTCTGCAGGGTCAGTTTAACCTTATATGATTAATTCATTCATTTGTGAATGAATTATACTGCAGTATAATACTGCATTATACTGCAGTGCTGAATTATACTGCATTGAGCTTCTATAGGCTAAGTCAGGTAAAACTGTTTTACCTGAGAGCAGTGAATACCAAACAGACTTTCAGAGATTATTCACACACTGAGTGACACTGCCACTCAGGATTTCCCATGTTCTATACGAATGTAATTGCAGGGTTACCTCAGAGATTTAAATTACAGCTGTCCATATGCAGTCCATAATGGCAGCTGCCAATTCAAAGGACCAGCTAAGATAGGGATACTTCAAATAAATGCTGAGGAGGGAAGATGATGTGAAACAGAAGGCAAATGAGGTCATAGGTGAGACAGCCCCTGCAATGGTAGGAGCACTGACATACCTAAGAGAACAAATTACTGGTTGTGATAGGTTGCAATGAGTGCTAGTAATTCTTGAAACTTATTCCCCTACCCTCATTAACTGTTCACATTTCTGTCCCTTACAAATTTGGGTGAAACCTGTTGTGTGTGGAGACAGCAGGACTGGCACAGAAGACAGGCAGAAGCAGTGCTAGTGCATGGATTAGCAAGTCATATAGACCTATAGGAAATTCCTTTACAAAAATAGAGTCCTCTCTAAGCCAGCATAACTGTGTCATAGCTGGATATATAAATGAATAATTTTCATCAGTATGAGCTGCTATACTGTGAACAGCATGTACAGGTTTGTATTCAACATGGGCAAAGTTGATTTCACCCCTGGAATGAGAAACAAGAGTAATAGGGAGTAATAATTAACTGCAGATTTCCCAGGCCATAGGATTGAAACTAACATAAAAACCTGTTTTGAAATAGTTTAAAACAGTGTCCGGTGAAATAAATGACAGGATATAAAATTTTTTCCCAACTACCAGCATATTCCTCTTTTAATGCCTTTACTAGTCAAAACATGAGTCCTTGCCTCCTACCACAGCACTTTTTTTCTAGGATTTATTCAGAAAGACTCCACAGAGATTGAAGAGCTTATTCTGTTTGCGGCCAGTATAAGGGCCCAGGATTAAATTTGAATAGCTTATGCAGCATCAGGCTGCACTTGGTATTTTTAAAATATTCTCTTACCCGCCAACATTTATTTTTTACAGTACAGTTAATCTCAACCACTTCAGCGTATGAAGAGTGAGTAGAAATATGCTTAGATTTTTAGTATGTTATTTTTGTGAAGAGGGAGGAAAACCAACCAAATCAGAAGGGAAAGTGCACAACTGCACAGAAAGACGTTTTATCATCTGTCATGAAGGAGACAAGAGATGACGAAAAACTCAGACTGACAGTGCCTGCTGCTTAGACAATGGACAGCTGAAGCTGAAGGAAAAAAAATCAGGGTAGAAGTGATGAGAGCAGAGAAAGCAGCCAAGTATGCTTACCTTACATACTTAAGCATCCTAAGAATGCTGGAAATTATCCATGCTTTTAAAGATGGAGTTGTTTCTCCTTATCATTTAATTATGACATCAGTAGAAACTATATAGTGACTTAAAATAATTCAAAATTTTGTTTTCTGCTGCCTCCAGAAAATTTTTGACTGTCTTTAAATTTCACTTCTGACAGTAAAGAAATTTTTCATATGCACCTCAGTTACATAAGTCAGAAAGAAAATATCTCCCTTTTCTACAAAAATGCAGATGCAATTGAGAATGAAATGGGGAACTCTCCTGTTTTAGAACACAGGTTGATTCAGCAACATAGGCAATTACTTCCAGAGTACATGTTGACATTTATAATTTAACTAGGCCTACCTAAATATTTCAGAGGAAAATTACCCTGAAAAGATAAATGAGAGTTTGATAAAACAAAACATTAAAGGAGGTCAGTTATGCAAAGTGTCAAAATGGTTCAGATAAGAGGGGAAAGCATTTCCTTTTTTCTTGGAAGGAGTAATCCTGTTTAACACAGGGGAAAAGCTCCTTGATGTGAAGCATAACACAGATCAAAGTGAGCAGGTGAGTCAATGCGTAATACTGCAGAAGAAAGGGGATGGTCAAATAAGAGAAAATTCAGGAATAGAAAGATTAAAGAAAATTGTGTTTAGGGAAAACCAAAATTAAGTAGTTTGCAATTCTGAGGAGTACAAAAGAGAATTAATTCCAAATGAGGAAATACGAGGGAGCAGATATGAGGGGAGAAGTTTGAATGTTGTTTGCAAAGTTTTTAAATTTTACATCTCTTTCTGCATTGTGCCAGCACTGCAACATTTCATGTTTTAATCTTCCATAGACTGAATGTCTGGCAAAAAGCAGGGAACAAGCAAAAGAATCAGTGCTTATAAAAAAGGCAGCAATTCTGCAATTAAGGATCTGTCATTTCACACAAGTTACTGTAAATTTTTGGCTTCCCCTGTATTTGGTACCTTTTCTTCCACAGCTGATACACCATTAATGACTGAAGAGAACAGACTCTGGAAATCTCACAGCTTTGTCCCATTTAAAAGACTTTATATTTTATGATGTGCACATACTGTTTAAGTCTTACAGCACTGTCAATATTTTGCAATGGAATATGCATATTTTCCAGTGGAATAAATAACCAAAATGTTTTGGTAGTAAACCCATTTGTTTTCCCACATACAAAAAGTTTCATGTAGGTATGTTGGGACATTAATGACTCTGTTCAGATAGTGAAATACCAGTCCCTGATTTTAAAGTTGTAGATACATGGGCAAATATAAATTGTAGGTCACAAAGCATACAAACATGGAAATACAAGTCAGATGTTGTCCTTTAAATCACTGGGCTGTGCATATAAACATGCAGACTTGCAGTGTTGAAACTTGTAAAGAACAGCCAAAAAGAGAGAAATGGTTTTAAGTGCCGAGATAGACATTTTCATTCAACCATTGGTGTGACCCAAGGTCTTCCATTACCCTGACTCTGACAAGAAATGTGGAGGAAATGTAATGTAATGTAATGTAATGTAATGCACTTTCTGCATCTTCTGTTATAGACAGAATTCTTGGAGGTATTGGCAAGATACTGATATTATAGATATTCTTCTGAAACATGAAGTGACTTAAACAGGTAGAAAGGGACCCAAGCAGTACAATGGATAAGGTAATGAAGCTTTATCACCTGGAAGACTGACATCTGAAACCTAGAGTAATAGGAGTTCAGACGAATTGCACAGGTATATAGTATATAGGAGTTTATTAACCCCACTATCTCCAAAGCAGCTGTTGTCCAGAACCTTTGATCCACTGTTGATATAAGAATCATACCTAGGTTACAGCATATCCTGGGGAAAAGCATGAATAAAATGCTTTTAAAGGAGATATTAGTTGTCACATAACCCCATCAGATGGGTATTTCTCCCAGAAAGTGCTCTTTTGACAGATAAGCAAGCATGCAAGACTGGAAGGGTTAGAGTAAACTTCTATCTATGTATGTGCTTGAGCTCCTGAGTAAAACCCATGTGTGCACCATTTCAGCTTTATTTTTCATTTAGTACCTCAGTTCTCTCTGGTCTCTTTGAAGGCGGCTCATTCTGGGAAACAAAGAACCATCAGCAAATCACAGTCTTAGTTTCATTCTTGACTAAATGGGCTCCTTTGAGCACCTCGCCTTGGATCTGCTCTACTGTTAAACTAATAGTCCTCGGTAGGACAATTTCTGTATAAAAAGCAAAGAAGACTGCTCTCATTCTGGGCTTTCAGTGAGATAATTTAACCTGTAGCCTGTCTTTTGCTCACAGATATTAAGCAATGTAAAAATTAATTGTTTTTCAAGGCAAAGTTCAATAAAAAAGTCACAAGTTATGAAAAGAAGTTCATCACTGAGATGGCTAGACCTAATATTCTGTTACTTTAAGAAAACAAGAATTTGGTTTGGTCATTTCCACTGCTATATATACTGAAAAATTATGTCTTGCAAGTCACCACCCTAAAAAATGTTGTCAGCAGGACTTATACGCACACAGATGCCTTCTAATCTGAATTGAAAATGCTGACCTTAGAAGGAAGTATTGTGGGTTTGTTGGGTGGCAACAATATTAAGGTCAGGGACTCCTGCTCCATGTTAAACTGCAATATTTAGTTTTTCTTTGCAATAAATTTTCAAATAGTCTGATAGTGCATGGATGCCCAGATTGTTTTACTGTGGATGATGAAGACACATGTCTCTTCTGTATTTAGGTTGACAATGTCATGACAACACACAGAAACCAAACAGCAAAAATAGGCACAAACCATTAGTTTCCTAGCTGGTTAGCTGGTGAGACTAGGTAGGCAATTCTTGGAAAAGGTAGCTCACTTAGTGTGAGATATTTCTACAGGACAGTAAATTTGCAGTTACTGCATTATCTACAGAGAACCTGCATATTACACAGTGAGTTACTTGTCTATGACTGAGATATTACAGCAGTAGCGAATGGGTCTCAGTGCTCCATCTGAAGCTGCAAAAAGAGTAATTATATTTTCTAACAAAGACAAAAGAAATTATGACTTCCCAAAAAAATAGAGCCAGGAAGTAAGAAGGTTTCTGAACATTATCACGGAAGTTATAAACTGCATTGAACCCTTCCAATTTCCTGATTGCAAACTTTGGTCTCTATTAACTATTGTGGAATTGCTGTGTCACCCAGTACTGTTTTGCCTTCATTTTCTTTACTTGGACAACTGACAGAGCTGTACAATGATTCAGTGTGCATTTCCCAGTATTACCTGTTAATAGTGTAAATGAGGTAATGGATATTTTCACAAGTTTATATTTTTTAGAGGGAAAAAACCATTCTAAATTTAATTTCTGTAGCTGAAATTTTAACTACAAACTATTTAGGAAGATAGGAAAAGATTGGTAAAAAGTTGCATTAGTGTCTATTAGGTGACTACATCATATGCACCAAATGAGACAGAAAATATCTCCTTACTGAGTGTAAGCAACAAAAAGAATAGTGGTCTTCACAGAAGTGTGCTGTAGATGGCACAGCAGAGGTTCAGGATGGATGAAATAACTGCCTAAACTGTACTCTTCTGCTTCAGTGGTAGGTCTGACAATTTTGTAGTTTCTATTAGCAGAAGCCCTACCTCATCCGGTAGAGCTGAAAAGCAGAGTAGGATCTAAAGTTTTTCAAGGGTTCAGTGTAATACAACAGCTGTCTTTGGGGTTTTTATTCTGGTGTTTTGTGTTTCGTGTGCAGTTTTTTTAATATAGCTCTTTTGCTTATGGAAGTTGTTCTCTGAATTACTGAATTAAAAAACAAACGTGGTACTAGGATTAGATTTTATTCTCTGTGGAATCAATGGCAAAGGCCAGCTGACTTCTTGGCAGCTGAAAACTCAAAATATGGTTTGATTTCCTTAGCAAAGGAGAAATCAAGTGAGATTTGCAAAACTAAAAACTATCAATCATATCTTAACACTTACAGATGTAGGATCTAAGTACTAGACTAATCCTGTTAATTTGCATGGAATGGATAGGAGGTTTAACCTTCATCAAAATGAGGAGAGTTGCTACAGTCACTCCTGGGCTAATTGATATGGACTGCAAACGACCTAAGCAAAAAGTTCTTCATTTTCTTAAATTATCTCTTTTCTCCATATATATTTTTTTTTAGTGGCAGGAAAAGTATCATAAAATGGGCTGGTTTAGCTTCTCATGTGCTGCTTGCAGGAGATAGGAACATGCAAGAAAAATGTTTGTGGTGCTTTCTGAAAAGAGTGTGGACTGGGTTTTACAATTCTCCTTCCTGCCTGCTTAACTTTGGTGAGCCTTCATTCTCCTATTCTAGGAATGTCTTGGCATAAACTATTTTTAAGAATTATATGTAAATGTGGCAATACAGAATCTCCATAAATAATATATAAAACACTATCCTACCCTTGCAGTCTACAGTTATATATACATATATATATATTATATACTTGTACAGTCAACTTCTTTTAAAATAGATTTTTATACCATAGACATTGTTAAGCACCTTGGTCTACAGACATTTCTGAACACAAACTCTGATGCTTGTAGTGTCAGCTCGATAAGTATATAATGTTATAAAAATTATTCATTAAATTGAGAAGTGAAACTGTCTCTGTCTTGCAAATCTAACAGATCTAGATCTCTTCTATTCTCAGGCCTCACCTTATCATTCAGCTTGTACACTCAGATTTTATTCAACAAACAAACTTAAACAAATAAAAGGAACATTACACATAATAATAATGATGCCACCTGGGAATACAATTCAGAGACCATTCCCTATGAGTGAAATCCAAAATGTCATAACTTAATAAATCTGGTGAAAGGAGTAATTTTTGTTATGAATATGCTTTTTTGCTGGCCACCACATTTATTTCAAATTTATAAAACAGATGCTAGTCTTTTTACACATTTTAAGCAGGTTGAGTAAGAACAATTATTTAAAAGATAGCTTTTTTTTTCTTTCCAGAGATTAACTTGCATTTCTTTTGCCTCTCCTCATCTGTGATTCAGCTGTATTGATGTACTTTACGAGCACCCTCCTGCCTATACCCTGTATGCACTCAATTATTTAGTGGCACAAGCAGCCACAAAATCAGACAGTCAGGTACATTGACCATGAACTTAGGGAAAATAGCCGTGAGCAATTTAGCTGCTGCTGAGCTTTCCAAGACAATCTTCTACATCTTCTTTCTATTTGTTGAGTGGTTGATCAAATTAATGATGAAGTGAGTTCATCAAGCACTGTTTTGTCTTACATACAACCAAATCAGAAGGCAAAGCCTGAGAAATGACAAGAGCTGGGACAGATGTGGCAACATGAAACATCTGGCTTTGTAGGAAGAGTGAAGCGACCATTCACTCCTGAGAGTACTTCACATCACCAAGGTCATCCATTTCTGATAGTTATACTGTGTTCAGAATCATGAGTACATGAATATCATCTTTCTTTTATAGATATATACAAGGTTGTGAAATTTAAAGGACACCATTAGCCTAGCAATCACACCTCAGACATAAAATCTTTCTAGTATATGCAATGTTAAAATTACCTAAGTACAACTGAGGTGCTACAGAGAAACAATTGCTTTAATGCATTCTCTTTACTCACGGTTGAGTGAGTGCTATAAATTCAAATTCAGAACACCTAATCTTGGGCAAAACATCTCCTGGCAAATAACTCCTCACAAGACGAGTAGGTAAAGAATGTCAGTGGTGACAAATGTTGCATATCTGCAAACAAACTTTTAAAAATTGTACAACCTCACTTGGAATAAAAATCTTAATGTGAATACTGAAGAAAAAAACTTCACAGTTAACTTAGCAGTAGCAGGGTTTGTTCAAAGCCTGACAACCATTTCCAGATTTAAAAGCCTGGAACAATCCAGAATTGCATTTTTCCAGTCTTGGTAGTAATTCAGTGTCTGCCTCTGCTTTGTATCTTTCACTCCTTTCTACATTCCTGTCTTTATGCCTTTCCTCATTCTTGCCTCCCTTCCTCATTCCTTTTTTCTATCTTCTATCATTAAGTATGTTTTTTTATATCTGCATGTGGAAGACTGGTTTACAAGTAGGTCTTATATGTACTTCTTCTTGTTATTGTTATTATTGTTACTACTGTTATTATTAATATTATTTTAATTATTTTACATTTACAGAAATGAGCATAAAATAATTAATGCTGTTTCCCTCAGTAGGTATTCATTTCAGGGCATTTTCATCAGCCTGGAATTCCCAGAATCTCTGATGTGAACCAAAAAAAAAATCTTAGAAGAAAGATTAACTTACAAAATTATGTCTATTCAGTCAGTTTGTGAAAAATAAAACCCCCTAGAATTAAATCCCAAGTTTTTGCAGTGTGATTTTGCTTCAAAAATATTTCTGCAAAAGCAGCCTCAGGGATCTCCCAGAAACTGTTGAAAGATCTTGTGTTCTTCAAGAGAGTACAAATGTGTGTTAATGTGATAGCCTTGCCACTGCAGAACAGGAGCCTCAGAGACCTGTTTTCTTTTCCTGTCACATATCTCCATAATAAAGTAATAGCCCTACTGATACCTGTGCAACTCTACAGCACCTTTAAAATACGATCCCAGTGACAGTAGATAATCGTGCCACCTTCTCTTTTCCATAGTTGATTGAGGTAGAATTTTAGTCACGATATGCCTGAGGATGATTAAAAAGAAGTAATATACACGCCCTACTAACTGGGTTCTATCCTGTCAAAGGAAATGTAGAGGAACTTAGAAAGTTTATATTGTTGTATTAATCACTTTAAATGCAAAAATATCGAACAAAGAAAACAACAGTCAGCATGATATAGTACCATTTTAGAGCCTAGATCACATTGATCAGATTTGTTATATCCTTTTTTAGGCACCTGAAGACTTGGTCAAAACAATGCATTGAGCTCAACATACCAGCTCCTTCTTCTTCATGCACTCCATGAGGATAATGAAGAGGTGCTGTGCCTGGGTTCGGGTGTATGTGAAAGTCTTCTGTATGGTAACTAACAACTGGTCCCTCAAAGACTCGTTGATAAGTCTGAAATACAAAATGAAAAAATTAAGCAGAAAACTAGACAAGAGAGAACATTGTAACTTCAGACAAGGTTTTTATTCAGGGGTAAGAGTCAAACAACAAATCACTGACGGTTGTTTTGGACAGGTTTGGAGGATGGGAATTGCTGAAACCATCAGAGATAAATTGGAAAAACTGTTCTAGAAAAACATCTTGGTTGTGCTGAGGTAGCTCATCTCCAAAGTTTTTATATCAGTTCCCACATATTGCATGACAGAAGGTCATTCAAACTATCAGCTCTGTGGGATTTCCTAACAAAAACAAGAACCACATTGACAGTCTGGATTTGAGGGAGAGGTGAATTGAAGACTCCTTTCTGTCAGTGAGTTAGCAGAATTCAACTCACAGTTAATTTTATGAAAGTGGGAGCATTTGTATTGTCAGTGTTTTTGATTTTAGCTTGAAAATCCCAACAGTTTCAACTCACCCTACTGATGCTACATGGGACCAGGTAAGAAATTTCTCTATTCCTTACTCTACTTAAAGAAAACATTTTGTCTTTTTCATGCTGATCATCTAGGAGCTCAAGAGAACCTATTTTTATATTCCTCCTCAGTGCTAATTTCAGTACTTGCATGAAGTGACCCAACAGCAGAAATAAATAGTAATCTTATATGGAATATTAGTACCTGATCCCTACCTATTGATAACAGTCCTTGGGACTGTTCTGGTTGAAACACTGATGTTCTCAATGTCTTACAAAATAGTGGGCTCTAGTTTAAAATATGTATCCTTTGCTGTAGGAAAGCTTCTACACTACAATTTTCTCGCTTAAAAATTGTAACTGAGTGTTTCAAATTAGCTAAGTTGGAATATTTTATTAGATAAGTCGTGGCAGGTCATCTGGTGAAACAAAAATCACAGAATCTCCAGGTCTCATATTTTATGACAGAAGATAAACAAATATTTAGCTCTGAAGCTACTGCACAGAAACACTAGAAGCAGCACAATATCCAAAAGCCACTGTTAGCTTATGGCAGCTGCTTTGGAAGAACAATAACCAAACCCCTGTATTTTTCATACTATTGGTAAAAGTTGCCTGTACTTCTCTGCAGCAAGGAAGCACAAAGGACATTGCAGGATATTCATTATACAATCGAATTTCAAGTATCATTTAATTATCTAGTCTTTATACTTACAGCAAACACGTTGTTAGAAGAGACAACAAATGGGAATGGGAAAGAAGTATAGACATGCATAGGAGAATATAGAAGATCTGGCATATAGAGTGTATATGTTGTCTACCCTCTAAATTTGATTTTAGCTGTAAATATTCCTGTTGAGTAGTAATTCAACTTCACAAAGAAGGCTGTAAGGCATATGTCAATGTGTTTGAATTAAAATGAGTTTACATGGGATTTTAGACCATAACGTGTGGAGCACTGTTCTTTCCATGCTTGACTTCTCCTGTTGTCTTCTACTATATTACAGACTCCTCTTGAGTGATGAGTCTACCTCTGTACTTCCCCTTTTCATCAAGGCCCTGGATGTGCTATTTCCTGGGATACTGGAAAGGTGGCAACAATGCATCTACGGCCCATACATTAGGTAAGCACTCCTTCCCCATAGCATGACCTGCCTCCTTCACAAAAAGGCAACATATGATGAGTTACAACCTCCAACCCTCTTGGTGGACAGCAATAGAGCTGACAGCAGAGGACTTTCTGTGTGGGAGTTATAAGAAAGATAAACTCACCTCCTGCATAGGAGCAAGGATGTTGCAAGCACATGGGAACATGAAACAAGATGTCAGAGTACAGGTAGAAATGTAGATTCACTCCATGTTAACGAGAATCAGCTTGGAAAGACCGATACCCTGAAAAGCACTAACATGCTTTGAGTTGCAGATTAGTAGGTCATATATGATATAAATTCTGAGTTTAGGCTCTTGAAAAAAAATCTGTTGGAAATTTGCTTTAATCAAGAATGCTGATTTCAAACAAAATGGTGCTATCACTGTATATATAAGTGGTTCAGAACTACACAACCTTCCATCCTTCAAATGAAGAAAGAAAAAAGAGGTTATTCAAAATGACCACGTTTCCTGAAAACATCAAGCGGAGAATCTAAAAAGATTCAAATAAAGCTCTAATTTCCTTTGGAAATTACCTATGGAAGCGAAGTACATGAAAGATTATAAAAAGAATATGAAAAAATATATATGGAATTGAAAGAATCTCAAATTGGAGAATTTCAGAAAACATTTCCAGAGATTCCAGAATGAAAACCATCCTCTTTCCTTATAATAATTTCATTTTCCTTTAAAAATGTGTAGAATCCAAATCTGAAATTTCAATCCAGAAACTGGCTCTCCCTCAGGCTAACACACAGAGCCTTACTAAATGTTTTTCTTTAGCATCTCATTGGTCTGCAAATCTACAGCAAGCCTATTCAGTGTCTTTCTAAGATGAAAAACTTGAATTGATTTTAATCAGAAACAGAAACAATAAAGGCAATCATTCTGTTAAAACAATCATAGTTTTGTATAAACTGAAATCAGTCATATCAAGACTAAATCACATTTATTCCTTAGGAATCTATAAATGTTAGAAGGTAGCAAATCAAAGTTTCAATTGTGCAATCCAACTGGGACAAATACAAACTGTGGCATGCTATTAGAGGCTAAATCTATGATGCAAACACTAAATCGAATTTGTGTAAAACAAGTAACTTCAGAGACTACTGTGAGCAAAACAACCGGGACTTGAAGGTCGGGTGATGAATTATCTACTATGCAAACACAATCACTTTTCTTACACACACACCTTAAGTACATGTTTTTTCAAATCACAGATTTCTACTTTTAGATTTGGGGAAAAAAGATGGCTCTTCGACCCTAGAACACAGGAGACTCTTGGCCACTAACTTGGGTACAGTATATTCAGGAGCCTCTATCACAGATTATGAACCTAATATGCAGAAGGTTCCATAGGCATAAAATTCCCACTTTACCAGACTCAAGCACCACAATTATGACTTCCATCAGAGTTGGCATTTTTATCATCTTTCTACTAGGCTTCAGTTCCAAAAATATTTTGCAACATGCTAATAAAATTCTCTTTGGGACATTTTGATGGCATGATTCCCTGAATTCCACTTACTTTGTCATGGGAAAAATACTGCTGGTAACTTGCTCCTGACTAAACAAAACAGTTTAACCTGTTCTTTTATTTCCTTTCTCATATAGTTCAAAACTGATCATTCATTCCCTAAATACCTAAGATACGCCCATTATCCTACCAATCCAGGTCTAGTCAGCCTTTTTTTTCTTTCCTGGAGCAGCTGGATTGCTGATGGAATATACGTACCTACTATCAAAAATCTCTAATCTAAAGTAGAACTATGTACATTTACATCTATTTTCAGAACAAAAATTTACTCGTAATTTTTGCGAAGAGATGGGGGTTTGTTTTGTTTGTTTGTTTTCAGAAAACATTTGTTTTGATACATCAGATTATCATAATTGAGTTGTATGGCCTTACAGTAAAGTCAGGACCTTGAATTTTAGGAAAAAGAAAAAACCTTGTAGCTGCTCAAGGAGTTAGTCAGTAGGACCCCCTAGGAAACTGCCCTCAGTGCAGCAGAACTGCCCTTGCAAATTGCCCTCAGGGAGCAGACCAGAGCTGGCAGATCTTTAGGGACACTTTCTGTAGAGCATAAGAGCCTGAGATCCCCAGGTGAAAGAAATTGGGCAAGGAAGGCAAGAGACTTTCATGGATGAGTGGAGACCTGCTGGTTAAACTAAAAAGAAGGGAATGCACCAGCAGTGGAAAAAGGTACAGATAACCTGGAGAGAGCATAGGGACACAGCCCAGTTGTGTAGGATGGGGTGAGGAAAGCCAAGGCAAAGATGGGGCTGAACTTGTCAAGGGATGCAAAGAATAATAAGAATAGCTTCTACAGGTGTGTCAGCCAGAAAAGGAAGGTTGAAGAAAGCGTTTACCCCACCTGGCAAGCAAGGCTGGCAGACTGGCAGCAATGTACGAGGAAAAGGCTGAGGTACTCAACAACTCAACAAAGCCAAGTGCAAAGTCCTTCACCTGGGTTTGGGCAACTCCCAGTGTCAATACAGGCTGGGGGATGAACAGATCAAGAACAGTCCTTGGGGGTGTTGATGGGTGAGAGGCTGGACATGTGCCAGCAATGTGCACTTGCAGCCCACAAAGCCAACTGTATCCTGGGCTCCATCAAAGGCAGAGTGGTCAGCATCAAGAGAGGGGATTCTGTCCCTCTGCTCTGCTCTGGGGTGCTGTGTCCAGCTCTGGGATCAACAGTACAGGAAAGACATGAACCTGCTTGAGCAGGTCCAGAGGAAGGCCCCAAAGACGATCAGAGAAACCCCTCTCCTACGAGGAAAGGCAGAGAGAGTTGGGGGTGTTCAGCCTGGAGAAGAGAAGGAGAAGGCTTCAAGACCTTATTGAAGTTTTTGAGTACTTGAAAGGTGTCTGTAGGAAAGATAGGACAAACTTTTTAGCAGTGTGATAGAACAAGAGACAATGTTTTTAAAACTAAGAGTGGTGATTTAGATTAGATTTATATGTAAGGATTCATATTCTAAGGAAGAAGATTTTTACAATGGAGATGGTAAAACAGTGGAACGAGTGGCCCAGAGATGCGGTAGGTGCCTGGAAACATTCAAGGTCAGATTGGAGAGGCCTCTGAATAACTTGATCTACTTAAAGATGTCCCTGTACATGGCAGCTGAGTTGGATTAGATGACCTCTAAGGGATGCTGTCCAATCAAAACTATTCTATGATCTTACGAAAGAAAAGGCAATAGAGACAACATAAACAAAGTGACAACCTATTTCTGTCCAAGATATACTGTATGATTAAACAGCAAAGCAAAACTTTCTCCATTGCTTTGTCTTATGCAGAAGACACAAATGACATTATTTTGGCCTACAATCCTCAGAAAGAATTTTTTTTAAAATCCATGCCTAATATTTGAGGAGATAATAGACATTCCATTTAATCTTTCAGACTCATGGCTTATGATTTTGTAGTGAGCACTGGAGACAGTTTGAAAGATCTGGCCCATAGACAGCTGTCTAAATTATGCAGAAGGTACCAAGACATTACTCAGCTTACTACCGAGAATTTTATTTCCTTTTAGTGAAATGTAGCCACCTAGTGCATTCTTAACACTCTGTTCAAGATTTTTCAGACCAAGGCAATATGTGCTCCCTGATATTAAAGTTCTAATAAACTTAAAAAAGCCCACCAGTATTAATTCTACATATATAATATTCATAATGCTGAAACCTCAGTGGGAAACTGCATATGAGCCTTGCCTCCCCTGGGAACTCCAATGAAAGAGGTGAGATAATGAGACCTCAAAACTGATTTACCCCCAAAGACATCTTTACTTCAAGGTGTGCTTCACCACTCCTTCTAACACTCCTGGTGGTACATCACATACCTGCTGCAAGGCACAGCTCTCTGTTGTGCAGGCAGCCTCCTTCCACTGTAGCCCAGAGAAGTCTTGCTCACAGTTACACAGTGTACTCAAAGACCACCCTCGGGGAGTGAAATGTTTGCCTTGTCACAGAAAAGCCTACAATCAGGCCTTAATATAAGGTAAATTCAAGCTTATCTCTTATCTCTTCAAGGATGCACAGGCATTGACAGTGTAAAGGGGTATTGCACCTTGATTGATATAAGAAATTGTTAGTTTTTCTGCTATGTGGAATGTTTTAGGAAGAGTAAATTATGAAGAGGGAAGGCAAGCACATCACAATTCTTTGAAACCCAGTACAAAAGGACCTGTTGGGCAGATATGCAATTGTCCAACACTCTTAAGGATTTCTCTAAAAGGATAGATTGGCACCACACTGATCAAAACTCAAGCAGAGAGATGTGTTTGTCCTCCACCTCCAGACAGCTGCTTTCCCCTGGAAACAAATTTTCAAATAAACTTTAAAAATCACAGAACTCACAGCAGTGCTTAGTACACACATGCACCCATTCTTATATGTAGAGAAGGAATGAATCCTTGTTGGGCTGCAGTGAGTGAGAATTTAAGACTGCAAAACCAGCATGACAATATCAACACGCATGTGAGTTTGTTTCTGCCATTAATGATGTGGGTTTTGAATGATTTAAATTAGATGCCCAGTAAGAGCAGTTGGAAGACACACTGTATCTCAGAGAAGACCCTGATTCTGGTCAGCTGCCAGAATTTGACTTTATAGGTTTTTGACTTTATAGTCCGATTGCACAGTGGACTGCAGAATTAAACTCTGCATGCAATTTGGATGTATGATCTTGATTTAGAGTTTAATAGAAACAGTTTTGTATAACCTGCTTAGATTCCATCCAAAAGAAAAGTTAGTAGCTAAACTCAGTTAACACAGCAATTATTGATTATACTCCTGATATTGCTAATATGTAGGTTACGGGGGGAGAAAAGAATATTTTTCTGATATAAATTATATTGGCATTTCACTTCTGGGTCACTGCACGTTAGACTGATGTTTTCTGAACCAGAGTGAATACACAGAAATTCCCACTAGCTAGCTTTACAAATTTCATAGCTTGTGCATTCTATTTAGTGCTAGGTGAAAAAAACAGTTTTGCAGTTTGATAATGTTGCAGTAACCACCTGGAACAGGACCCCCACAGAAAGAAGACCAATAATAAGGAAAAATAATACCTTTCTCAAAGGAAGACTTGAGCATCTCAGGTAAAAAATGCCTGTTCTGCCTCTATTGATACTATCAATCACCTTTCTTAAAGATAGGAGTTTACGATGATGAAATAGAACCACAAAATCATAGAATCATAGAATAGTCTGGGTTGGAATGAACCTATAAAGATCATCTAATTCCAACCCCCCTGCCACGGGCAGGGACACATTTCACTAGGTCAGGTTGCTCAAACCCCAATCTAACCTGGCCAGGAACAATTCCAGAGGTAAGGCATCCACAGCTTCTCTGGGCAACTTCTTTCAGTGCCTCACCACACTCACAGTAAAGAATATCTTCCTTATGCACAATCTAAAGCTGTCTTCTTCCAGTTTAAAGCCATTGCCCCTTGTCCTTTCACCACAGATCCCTGTAAAAAATCTCTCTCCATCTTCCTTTTAAGACCCCTTTATATATTGAAATAGATTCGTTCATTCTGTATTTTTGGCATGATGACATCAAAACACAGACAAGGTTGATGCAAACTGTATACGTACATAGCAGATAAATGGATAAAACATATTTGACTAAGGTTATGTGAAATGTGTTATCAGTGAGGTCACTGAAAACAGAGAAAAAAACTTCTCAAAGATACAATGAAACCTAGCGCACACACATATGTATCCTAGATGCAGCATTGGACTATGCATGAACTTGAATATAAAATAGATCTAGGTATTTGTTAAAAACTGTCTTTTTCCCAGTAGGAGTTCTAGGTTGAGTAAGTTAATGAACACATCTACTTTAAAAACACATAACAGTAATTGGGCTAGAGCTCAGTGCTTACACATTTATATTTTATTATTTGCTTAACTCTGTTGTATCTGTGAATACACATGTTCACACAGTCTAACACATACAAAAACGAGTTCCTCACCAGGGAATCTCAACCATAAAATTACAGCAACTACTTCAATAAAAAGCATGAAATAAGTCTTAGTTATAAGAATCTGAGGGGGTTTTAATTACTCTTTCATATTTTGTTCTGAAATTATTAAATTTTCTCTTATTTGTTATTTCTGAGCAGCAGACTCTGGGTTCTCCTTTGGGAGCTTTGAGGGGACAAAGTCCATGATCATTGCTCATGTTCATGGCTAGGCTTCACAAACGAAGATTTGGGATGATCATTGCAGAACACCTGTAAACCCTTTGAGGGTGACTGTGGCTCTCAGGTAAGGATGAGTTTAGGACAGCCACAAGGCTGTGGGCCAAGAAAGCTTCAGAATTTTCCAATGAAAATGCTTCTACCCTTGATCTATGGTGCCTGCAGCCTTATTTGCAACTCACCCTTTATGAGGGAGGGTCAAGCACTCGTTAACAGGTTCCTGGAAAAGGGTTATCAAAGAATCAGACCAAGAGTACAGCCAAGCTTGTGCAAGAGGATGCAAAGGGGGTCTCAGATGAATTTGTTCAAGCATAAATAATCTCAAGTGTGGTGGTGATATGCTAGAGAGCAATTTTCTCCAGGTATTGGAGTAGCTGTCCCTGTCAGAGTAGAGGCTTTGACGCCAAACAGATGGAGCTTTCAGCAGTACAAGTCCTGGGCTGCAGTCTTATTCTTGATGCCAGGAGAGATGGCCTTCTTTACTGTAGATCTGCTATCTTGGAGCAGCTGTACCTCAAATGACAGGAGTCACAGAAGGAAGTGAGAAGGCTACCCACCATCAGTAAAGTTGAAAAGGAAATAGGATCTTCTCTGAAATGTAACAGCTTGAAGAGCCCCAGTCCCCAACTGCAATACAGATGCAGGCAGTGTCCACACCTAGTACTTAGGTAAGTGCAACCTCTGTATAAAACAAAGGATAAAAGCTGGTGACTGCTGGCACAAAAAGTATGGCTCCTGCACCACTTAAAAATTTACAACTACAAAACAGGTTGAAGCAGAACCATATGAAGAGGAACTCAAGAAAGGATCTGTGCCACCTGAATCTAGCGTGTGCAAGACCACCAGCAGGAATCACTCACTGATTATAGTGGGCATCTCCCAGCTGTAGGGGACAGAAGAACTCATCTGTTGACCTGGCCTATCAGCTAGAGAGGCTTGTTGCCTGTTGGGGAGACAGCTGAAGCTTGTCTAACCCCCTACTGTTTTCCTCATGGTCACCAATGATACTGTAAGGGGAAACCTGGAGAACAGGTAAAGTGACTGTGGAACCTGGGACCAGCAGTGAAGGGCATGACTGGTGTTCTCAATCTTGCTGGTCAAAGGAAAGGGTGTGAGGAGTACACTGATAATATAAGTCAATAGCTTCCTGCAGAGCTGGTGTTAGTGACAGGGTTCTGTGACCATGGGATCTATCTGCAAAGCAGTGACTGATTGTGAGAGATGAAAATCACCTCACTAAGCAGGGCAAAGTTATCTTTGCTAAAATGGCTGACCTGGTAAGAAGGGGGTTAAAGCAAGAATACTGGAGTAGGGACAGAGATTCCTCAGCATGATGCACAGGGTTGATAAGCCTGGACTGATGTGATGGGAAGGGATCACAAAATCAAAAAAATAGGGCTTAAGCAGGTTCACACACATCATCTTTAGGTAAGCAAGGAAGTGTCTACAGGATACAAGCTTTTAGAAAAAGACAGGTTGGGAAGGTGATTTGGAGTTGCCCTTTATGTGAGAATAGCTGAAGTGCATGGCCCTCTGCCTTTGGATGGATGAGGAACCAACTGAGATTCTGTAAAGAAAGGCGGGACAGGGCAAAATACAGACTGGTACACAAGCAGTCATGTGTGAGTATAGACAGGTGTGCAGAATCATGCTCAGTAGGTAAGACAAATACAAACTAGCTTATATGAACTTCTAGGACTAAATGAAGCCTGAAGACAGTAGTACATTGTATTACAATGAAAGCATCTCTAAGCTGGTGAAAGTAGTTCCCCATGCCCTTTGACAGAATCCTTTGACCTGCAAATGCAAGACACCAGACATTGTACTTGTCTATGTACTATACATCATGGCAAGTAACTATATAATACAATTTCTATGCCTTTTTTTTATTATGTAGACTTTTGTTAGTGGTGCTTTAAGTCCTTATTTTGTTTTGTTTTGTTCTAAATGCCTTCAACATTTCACCCATATCAATGATAGCAGTTTCTTTTCACTACATTGTGAATAATTTCCTGGGCTCTGTCTTACCATCAAATTGAATCTGTGGATAGAGAAAGAACATACACTAGGAAATTACTTACCCTCCTTCCTCAGAGTATTTGTGCCCAAAAGCAAGGATGTCAGATGCCCGGCCACTGCCATCGCATATCACAACAGGTACAGGAGGAGTGTCTCGCAGGTACTCCAGAACAATGGAGATAACGTTGGGACCTCCTTCCACAATAAGGGCCACTACTGGCACCCCTTGACCAATTCCTGGAGTAAAAGAAAGAAAGAAAGAAAACAAAACAAAACAAAACAAAACAAAACAACAAAGCAACCAAACAAAAAACCATACACACACACAAAAAAAAACAAACCCAAAAAAGAAACAAAAAAATGCAAAGCCAGCAAGGCAAACAAAACACAACAGAAGACAGAAGAAAAAAAATATCAGACCAAATAACTGCACTATGACTGTACAGTGTTATGGTAGAGAAAATGGCATTCAGGAAATCAGATATTTTAAGGACGGGGGGATCAGTGTAGTCATCTTGTCACTTCCAGTGTATAAACCAGTATTTTCTGGAATTATCTTCTGTTTTAAATACGAGAGTTATGTAAAAATGGGTCTGATTTTTTTCTTTTAAAGATGAAATATTGGTTTGGAAACATAGAGAAGCTACTGCATTTCTTCCTAACATGTTCATAATTATGATTATATCATGCTTGTAATCTAGGTTTGGAATGGTATCAGTTTCCCATCATTGGGTATTACAATAGCTTTGTTTGTTGTTTTAAAATCAGCTCTATGATATTTTTCTTGCCATATTTGATGCACTTTGAGGTTGTAGATGGATAACCCTTTAACCTTCTCTTTGATAGACTGAACACGTTCTGTTACAAGTCAGTGCTATATTTGTTTTTCAGTTCTATTAGGTCTCACAGTTTTTCTCTGAATTCTCTCAAAATTTGCAGCACATTCCTTGATTTGCAGACCCCACACTGGGGACATTACTCAGAAACCTGAACTACTGCTAAACCAAAGGAAAGACATCTTTATTTCAAGCACTTGTGGTGTAACTGTATGTGAGTCCCTTGCAAAAGTTGCAGTTGCCAGGAAGGTTGTATGGATTTGTTGAAAGCCAACCTGACACCAGGTTGGTGTTAACATACCTGAAAAAGCTTTTATGGCATTTACTTCTTGACCACTTGAGACTGGGGACATTTAAAAGGACTCAGGTGATAGAAGCAGTTGAACATTTTCTATTAGCATTTCTTTTCTAATAGAAAGGGTGTTTTTCCTTTTAAACTAGCTTTTTCTAAGAAAAAATATGCATTTTGCACAAAATTTTGACATTTCACTGGAAAAAAAAAATAAAAAGAGTGTCCTAGACCATTAATGGTTGGTTTGGGAAAAGCTGCTTGAGGACAGGTAGCAGGTGTTAATGTGTCTGCCCAAGTTTTCATTTAGAGTGGGTTCGATCCCCAAAAGCAAAGGTAAACCTGTGAGGCTGGAACATTAAATCTGGAAACATTCACAGATCAAATGATTTTAAGAATTTGAATTACTGTCAAAAATGAAGTGACCTGTTCTCGAAGAAGAAAGAAAAATCCCTAGTTCTTATATGCAACAGCAGAATATTCTACGCACCTCCTAAACCACTTTACAAACAAATACTTTGTTTCCTGGAGTGACTCTCAGTATACCTAGTTATGCCTCTATCTAGCGTTACTTTGTGGGTTTTTATTATATAACTTAAGTAAAGTGTGTGGTGTTTGAATTAAGAAAACTACAAGCTATAAAATGTAGGCTAATGAAAGAGAGTAAGAAGGGTAGAATATAACAAGGTGATTAACAGAATGACTTATACAGAGCTAAAGGATTATTTTTTTTTCTATTACTGCTAAAGACTTTCTTGAATTGCTGCTCTGCTTAATCTAGACATCTTCAAATAAGATAATATTAAGAAGTATTCTCAGTAACATTCAAATTGGGTCTTCATGACATTGAAATTAATAAAAATTGAGAAAGTTCACAGTACCAGATGCAAAGTCATTCACTTGGTGTTTAATAAATTCTGCTGTGAACTGGGAACTCATTAGGAGGAAATAGTAGAAAAGAGAAATATGTGATTCAGCTGATCACGAGAGAACTGTCTTTGGTGTAGCAAGACCATGAAGAGAGATTTGATCCTGGAATACCCACAGCAAAACATTCTTAGCTGGAAATAGGGGTATTCTAGTGACATTGTGTAAACCACTCATCAAATTCCACACAAAATACTGTATGTATCTATGCTTATGTGTGTTCAGAAAGAATAAACTGGAATAAATGCAAGAAAAAGCCAAAAGGAGTATATGGGGAATCAAGACTTCATCTTATGAGATTCAATGAATTTGGCTCATCTTCCTTAGAAATTTGAAGGGTGAAAGACACTATGTCTGAATATCCCTATGATGTACAACACATTAGACATTAATAATTTTACAAGGAGTTCAGAAGATTTCTGGTTATCAGAGGAATGAAGTCTATACAGTCCTCTTGTAAGACTAAAAGGGAAAAACTTTCTGAATTTGAAATGATGCTCAATAATCATTATAGTCGCTGTTCTCAAACACTTCCTAAAGCAGGTTCTACTGAAAGTCTCTTCATTCTCAGTATATTCTACTAGATATCGATCAGCTAAAGAATTCTAATAATATAAATGATGTTTAGTCTAAACTGTGGAACTATTTTGGGCCAATGAACTGGTCATTTGAAAGCATGTCTAACATTCCTCTTGCAAACTTTGATTTTCCTTTTTGTTCTTTTTTTTTTTTTTTTTTTTGTTTTAAATTGGCACACTCACAAGAGGTGCATGGCATGCAAAAGCTCTCTGCAAGGGTTCCTGTTGTGTTTTGCTCTGGTTAATCAGATGGCAGTGAGGCTAGTAAAATAAAACTACTTTTCTCCAAATTCAGTCTTCAATGAAACTTCATAGCTTTGAGATAAAAAAAAAGCTCATGTGAACCTTGATTTATGATATAAAATTAAGTTTCAGACTGAAGTGTAACTTTTTCTAGCACTCTGTTAGATTTCATTGTGAAATAGAAAAGATATAGATGCAAAATTTATTTCTGTATCTCATTTTCCTTCAGGAAATTCTCCCTGAGTTTCAGCAAATAGATTTTTTTTCTTTTTAGTTTTCATCATTCTCTATAAATTATTTTGGGTTGGAAAAATATATTTTTTCTTTAGTTTGGATGGTAAATTAGGCAGTTAATTTCTGGAATTAGATGTAATATTTTGAAATCATTTAATAATACTTTGTTAATATTTCTTCAAAGCACTTCTGGCTTTCAGGAGAGCCCTCTAGACTACACTTGTCTGAATCCGAATGCTATGAACTTTCCCAGATTTATGATGGTTAATTTCTGAGCAATGATGATATCCACAACATGAATTCAACAGACATGGTGAAAAAAAAGTCATGTCTACTTGAGTACCTTAGAAATTTAAAAAAAGGATAAATGGGAATTACCACATTCTCAGCTTTCTATGATGTTCCCAATCACATTCAAGTGATTTGTGACTTTATGTTCAATTCAGAATAAAAACTTACCTACTTTTACCAAAGATGTCTGCAGCTCAATAACTCTCAGGCAAAATGCAGAGTAGATTTGCATTAAACTTTTAGATGGTTTGAGACCAAAAATTCCTGGATGCTTCTCTGCTGCTAAATATTAGAAATTTGGAAATAAATGCAGGGGGTCTGTAGAAAAATTGCACTTGACTGACTGTTCCTGATAAGATATTAACACTGCATTTACAACTATTTTGAATACATGAAATTGAGAAACGATGTGCTTTGCCCTAATGTAACATCGGGACAATTTGAAAAATGTTGGCTCATGATACCAGTAAGATAGAACCTCTGACCTTGGGAACAAGGTAGCTGACAGACTTCTCTTTAACTGGTAACCAAAGTATTTTTCTTTCTAGATCTCCATATCTCCTCAGAAATAAAAAAATCATGAATTCTCTGTAAGAGGTCTATTTCAGCTTGTGCATGCACATTATACAACAGTCTGCAAAGAGGGGGCTGGCAGTGGCTGATATATCCACAGGGAGCCTTTTGTTTCAGCCACTTCATTTGGAAAGATAATGTCAGGCTGTGAGGTGAGATGCTAAATGTGAAGGTAATACATTCCTTACAATATCAAGCACATAATTATAAAAAGAGTTTTTTGCTTGAGTTGAGATTGTCAGAAAGGAGGCAATGCCAAAATAAAACCGTGCTGATGATAAACTGCACTACAGTACTGGAACTGCTGTCTCCTAGCACATGTCCAGAAGGTAGATACTTTGTGCCAAGCACTAAAATAGACAGTCCAATAAATCAACAAGGAAAAAGTCTTCCCTTCATGTTTTTTTGTGGAATTTCACATAAAATTGCCCAAGTCTGGCTAAAACTATGATAGCACTCATCTTGTTGATCTATGCCCAACAACACTGCTATTTTCACTAAGCAAGTACTCTAAAAGTATACAACCTTAAAAATTGTGTGTTTCACATTTTACTAACAGGAAAGAGGGTAGCATCAACACACTCTACTGAAATATTTTCATTCTAAAATTGCAGATAATCCTGTGTGGTATAGGACAAAGCATTATTATCAGGAAAGACTCTCAAACCTGTGTTGTTTTCCAAACATGAAAAAAGCACAGTTCAATTTCACAGATCTGGGTATTTTTTTCTGTTTCTTAAAAGGCACTAAATTACATGTTAATTGGCTTTTTTTTGGTTTTACATCCTTTGTAGAGAAACCTCTTTTAAGTGAAAGTGCATTATTTTTAAATATCTGAAAAATTATGGAAATCTGATAGTTACACAGAGAGTTTATTTTAAATTTACTTAGTTCATTGTTCTTTCAGCATTTCTAGGATGAGCTTTGGCTTCAGTAAATCTTTTTTCCTTTTCCTTTTGGATGATGGAGAAACATTCTTATTTAAAGGCATATCTGTGGACTTGATATTAGCTGTGAATGCTGACTATTGTGTTATCACTGTGACATTCATGACTTAGTAAATTATGTTTCAAGATAGTAAAGACTGGATTCCAAAATCAAGATTTTTCATACTTAAGAGGGGTCTCTGAATATGTACTCCACACAAAAATAATTTGTTAGCCAGATGTACTTTTTTCTCAGATTTTCAAAAGAAATACTCAGCTTATACTCAAGAGCAGGTATGTATGAAACGTCTCACATGAACTGGCATATTACTATTTCTCCTTTAATAAAGTCTCCAATTCACATACTGAATTCTTAGTACTCCTGCTATTAGTGCAAAAAGACAGGTAGTCTCTCATGACTTCATTAACAGAACATGGATGAAACAGTGTTATTATTTTCATTCAATATAATGATTCATGCAAAAAGAAGAAACGGTAGCAAAGACTTGAGGCTCATCACTATCTTAATCTCTGGAACTTGTATTTTGAGTATTTCAATAAGTATGGATTTTTGCAGGGTAGACTAGACTGTTAAGTTATTCACAGTTCAGGTATTGTGGATATTGCTGGTGCAGTATCGTAAACTAGACTGCAATATTGTGACAAGGATTTATACAGTCAACTTAAAGCTTCATTATTGTGTTATTGCCTTTGCGGCTAGTAACAAAACCAGTGAGAGACTTTCCAGCAATTGTGATTCCAGGAAGCTACGTATGTATCAGAACGTTTTTCCTGATGTGCACCAGTGGAAACTTGTAGGCCTTCATGCTATTATACAGAAAAATAATATAATTTTCCCCTTGACACAGCAGTAGGGCATGCATATGTAAATTAAAATAATAAACTAGAAGAAATGAATGAATTTGGAAATGGAAGAAAGGAAAAGCTGCATAATGTCTGTACTGTGTGAAAAGGGATTAAAAAAAATCTGCCATGCCTTGCAGAAGCCCTACTTTGTTTTCCCAGTTCTTGGAAAAACATGAATATTTCATACTGTGAGTATATTTATAAATAATGTATAACTGTTTCATAAATTATTACTAATTCTTTTTATGAAGAGTTAAACATGAGCTACCCACATTTTTGTAGACCAACAACTGAATAAAATGCCCCACTTACTACAAAATGCATTTGCTGCTCATGATTTTAAGCATGCTTATAAGAGTAACTGGGACATATCACTATGTTGTGTACTATCTCCAAGTTTAGCCCTGAGTTCAGCCAAATAAAACTGAAAGGCTCTAGTCTCTAATGTCTCTAATTTCTGCATCTTATCAGAGGGTGGAGTTGATTTTCTGCTGACCACCTTTGCTCCTTCATCAGGGCAGATGTGTTGGGGTGAGTTTCCCTATGTTCCTTTCCTTTTTCTACCTGGAAATTTTCACTGGAGAATTTCATGATTATTTGGATTTGTTTGGGATGTTGGGGCCTGTGTCTGTCCCGCTGGAGCGGTTACTGCACAGTGGCTAGCACAGAAGTGGTGTACAGCTGGAAACCTATGTCACTTCTCACACACAGTGTGCAGCTTAGAGCAAGTTCTCCACACTTATGGTACACATAAGACAGAGGTAGCACGTATATACTGAGTGAGTCCAAATTGTCCCAAAGGAGGGGGAGAGGAAGCCTCCATAAACCTTCACACAGCATGGGCAGTCAACCTGACAACTTAAAGTCTTTTTCTGATGAAGCACACCTACCATAGGCATGGACAGGGATGTATACCATTGACTTGGAATGGCTCATCAGATCTTCATGAAAGAAGTATATTTGCATGATCCAGGACCCTCTACAGTTTTGCACAGTGCTACCCTCTAGGGTTCCACAGGTTACTAAACCTTCCTGGACCTGGAGGTAGTGCAGGTGGTGAGGTATGTGAATCAGCAGGTTTCTCTACTAGTCATCATATCACAGGTTTTCATGTACCTATATCATGATGGACTCAGCAGCAGAAAGTTTCTATGACACACTTCATATTTGTTTCAGGTGTCTAACTTGTGTACATCCTGCAAAAGGTCTACCATTTCTGGTCAAGAGGTACCATTCTAACTGCAAAATTCTCTCAGGATAATGGCTTTTGTAGGTGATAAACTCAATGCTCTCTTACTGGCTGACAAATAAACAAGTCCAAAAATACGAGTCAACATGTTTGTGTTCCTGTAAGTGTTTGCTCGTGCACAGTGTATACAAAGGCTTGTATACAGACCATTTTCCACACACTGTTTAGCACAAATGCTCCATAGTGTAAAAAAACCTTAATTGCATCAAACAGATGACATATTCCAAGGTACAGGCTATTAATTCAACAGATGAGGTTATGCTTCAGGATTTTATAATGCAAGGATTGTTTATTGGAAGTATTTAGTAGAAAATCGCATTTCATTGTTGGTGGAAAACTGATCAAGTGTTGTGAAGTTCAATAAAAATATTTATGTGTTTGCATGATCTTTGACAGCTTTGAACTACCTTTTGATCAGATCTGGTCTTAGTTTTAACCTAAATATATATGATGAACTACAATTTTTTGAGGGAAAATCACCTCAGAAGCATTAATCATTTGTATCTGAAACAGGGCAAAATAGCATTTCTTTATGATTTCTTTATGAAGCTTAAGGTGTCTTGAAACTCAAGTTGGAATTTGGGGGTTCTGGTAAGTTACAGAATACCAAAGAAACTCCTCAGTTCAAATGTCTTAAAAGTCCAACTTCCAGGCTTTTGCTATGCTTCATGGGGCAAGCAGAGTATGTAGCACTGTGATGTATCAACAATGGCTGAAAGAAGTACAGCATACAAAACCTGTGGCTTTCAGAAACATTTTGGTCCAAGTGTTTGTGTAGTACTTAGAAACCCTAGTGAGAGATACATACACAGAATGGACAAAAAATTAAACATGCTCTGGAATTTTAATAAGCAGAAATCCACCTAGTGTAAGCTTAAAAGTTTGAGGAAAATGATTTTTAATCTCTGAACTAATATTTGCCTTACAGCAATACAGAGTCAACAAATATTGCTCTTTGGTTGTTAATAGAGCTTGTCTAGCCACAGGGCAAGTGATGCTTAAATAGATTAAAAATGGTATTGGATTTACAATGGTTGTTAAAAGGTTTGACCACACTAATGTGTATCTGCATCACCTCTGAACATCTATATGGTACTTCCCGTGGTCTCAACTGGCTCAGAAAGGCTAAATCATAACAGAGAACATCCTAAAATAATCCAGATGCTTCCTGTTAGGTTACACTGAAATATATCACCACTTGTATTTTTTCCAGACAGCTGTTTTCAGACTTCAGGTCCCTTTGAAAACAGTTCCTGATCTGTAGGAAACCTTTTTGGCTAAAATATCAATAGCAATCACAATAGATAAGATCACTTGTGTCTCCCAGCTCCTCTGTAATAGATCTGTGTCCCCCTGCTCTGCAAATCACAGCTGCAATATGCTTACCACTAGAACAATTACATTATTAACTACTAAGTGAACATGACTGGAAAAAGGGAATGTAGCTTGCCTTCACAAGATGGTGGAAAGGGATGCTGGGTCTTATTTCCCAGAAGTACAGGAACGTTTCCCGGATGTCATAACCAGTTAAAACTTAACTTCACATAGCTGCATTTCTCACACTCAGTTCTCCCTTTTCCTCACCCTTTCCCCAGAACAGAACTACTTATTCCAGATATGGCAAAGATTAGATGGTTATTTCTTTTAATCCTTAAAGAACTGCTCAACAACAAGAGCAGGGAAATTTGGAGATGAAAAAAGAAAAAAGAACAAGAAAGAAAGAAAAAAAGGGGCTCAAACTCTTTCTACTCTTTTCTGGAAAACCTTGAAAATTTTTTATATTTAGAAATTAAGTGGAACTTCCACTTGTTTGGAGGCTCATTACATGCTCTATGTCTAGAGAAATAAAACTGATTTGGTAAACCAATACAACAAATTGTAAAAATAATTTGCTCTGTTTCGGAAATTCACATAACTAAAGGGTTATGTGTGACAGAATGACACAGAACCCTTGCTAATAAAGGACAGCTCACAACCATTTGACTTATTTTTTCTTTTCAACTTATTTATTGCCTTTTCTACTATAGGCTTGTTGAATATCATTTGCTATAATCTCCTTTTTATTTTCATGCTTCCCAAACACATTTTAAAATTACTAGTACAAATTTTATTTTGTTCATCTTTATTTTATTTTGTTTATTTTTTTCCTCTGTCCCTTTGTTATGTTTGACCATGTTATGGTCACTTCCATTCTGCATTCTCATCTTTCTAATTTCCTTTTTGGTATCCTAATCACATTTTCACTTCCTCTCTGCCTCCTTCTGTTTAATCCATAATCTTCTTTTAGCTCCTCTATTTTTAATTCTCCTCTTTACTAAGAGTATGATCACATTACATTTGTCCCAGTGTGTTCTCCTTTCTCTTCTGACTCACCTTGGTACTTTCACTCTCATTTTTATTTGTTCAGTGCTCCTTCCTCAACTTTCTGTCTAGTGATATATCTGCCATGCTACCAAATGCGGCATTCACAGACAAATCCGTGGACCCGACACCTGGAACCATATCTTCATTTAATATTGAGCTGATACCAAAAACCTCTCCAAAGGAAATAACAATAAAAACTTTACGGCACCATCTTTTGATTTTCATACTTGTCCTTGCAAAATGACAAAGTTCACAGAGTCCTCAGAAGAAACATGACATGGGAAGAGTCCAGGTAAGACTAAATGCTGGGATTTGTGAGCCTCAAAAGCATTCAATTAACAACCCACTGGGTTACTTTCAACACAATGACAATATGCTATTCAAAACTGGCACTTAAAGTTCAAAGACACACACACAAGAACCCTCTTGGTTTTCAGTGAAAACATACCCTATCTATCCTTGCAGTCAACTGCTCATTAGGCTAGCACTACAGGACCTGACTAATTTCACTCTTCATGGAGCTCATCACCTATAGGCAATGGCCTGATAGTCACAGGAGCAAGTACAGTTTCAGAAATTCTCACATTCTGTCTAATCTTCCTTGGTACCTTCCCTGGCTCACTTTGGATGTGAACACTTCCATATATTGTAGGCAGCACTTTAGAAAGTTATCACAGTGACATAACCAAATTTTATTACTACCTCATATTACATATTAAGGTGCTTTTCCTTGTCATATTTTGTATATTCGTCAACATATCTAATTACAACAGGTGAGACATAGAATGGCAGAAATTTGGCTAAAATGAATTAATCCTAAAACAATCTCTTTTTCTTAGTTTTTTGGCTTTGTGAATTCAATAAATCTAAAATGTCCAAACATTAGGGAGCTGAAATGACCTGTACAATTTTGCTTGTATCAATCAGATGAAAAGACATATATTTTCAACAAACTCATCTGTTTAAAGTCAAGTCCATGGAATGAATTTATAAATCCACTTGTGTGGATCTATTGTGTATTTGTCTGTGCTTCAAGAACAATTTTTAACCTTCTCGCGTTTTCTCAGCCCTTTCTGAGATATGTTTGTATCCATTGCCTGATTAACCAATATAAAGTTTCCAATCTCCAGCAAAATCTGAAACGAAGCAATGAGTTCTAAGTTTTACTCAAATTTCACAGAAGTCAAACTTACAGCAGGCTTCCTCTCCTAGAAAGAAGTCTGTACCTAGATCTTCCCAGCTATGTAGTAATGAAAATGTATCTAGGACTGCACAAAATATGAAGGAAAAATCTGAATTGAATGAGAATTCCAATGCATTTGATGATGGTACAATGGTCAGAGAAGATGCCAGTGATGACAGTTGAACGTCCCTTTGCCTTCCCAGCCCCCTTCATATATTCTCAGGCATAGGATGACAAAGGGAAGTCCACGGGTCACATGAACAGATATTGTTGACATATTAAACTGTCTAAATTGCCTTTTCTACCAAATCAAATCACCCAACTTTATCCATCAGTTCCTTAGTCAGAGGTAAATTTTGCTCATAGGCTTACCAAAACTCAACTACATTAATCAATTCTATAAAGAAGAAAGATTAAATACCAGGGCACAGGTTCCAATGCCTGTGATCTCTCTGTTTTTCAGACAGCATGCAGTAGAGGTAAAGAAAAGTTTCAGCATCAATTTTCTGTTTAAAATTAGAACAATTTTTAAATGTTTGTGTGAATTGGAAACCCGAAACAGTTTGGATCAGATCACTTTCAATATTTCCTTTGGATCCTGAAACAGTTTCAAGAAAGTTCTTCTTTCAACATTTATCACTACAAAATGATGTGCTTTGAAACTCTGTGAGTTTGAGGCAACTTGTGTCTCACTGCAAGAGATGGCTGCTGGGCTGTGTTAAAACAGTCTTCACTTGTGAAAATAAGAAAGGTCTGCCCTGAGCATTATAGCATTAAGTTGACCTCCAGCTAACTGCAAAACTGAATGACTCTGTGCTGAACCTGCAGACTCAGACTGACCCACCAGTGTCACTGTACCCTCTGCTTGTCTGAAAAGCATTTTTTAAATCCTGAATATTTGCTGTGGACAAAATAAGAGCTATGGATTTAGCAAAACCTAAACAGGTAGAGTAAAAACAGAGTATTCAATAAAATCTTTTCTCCAATGTTTATAAGGGGCATAAGGCAAGATGATGATGACGATGATGATGCTGATCATAATTATTATTAAATAGTACACTTATTTGATACTGTTGCATGAGCCTTTCAGAACTATCTGACATATTGAATGATCCTATTTTGTCTTAAATTTTCTGTATCTTTAATGAGTGAGAACAAGTTTGAAGCTTCCTTTTGCGTATAGTGTGTGATCCCAAATATCCAGGAAAGCTACCACTGCACTGGAGAGAAACACAGTCAAAGCAAAGGAAAGTAAATAAAAAAAAAAAGACAAACCTAGCTTGTAAAAGGCAGGCTTAAAAATAATAAAATCTACTTTCAGCACTATTGTCCAGGGACAGGCTGTGAAATAATAAGTCACCAATTGTTTACTAGCTCTTAAATCTGTTCTGTTTTCTAGAGCAGACTCTTTCATTTGCTGATTACCTAAAACTGCACCTGCTCCTGACTCTTCAACAAACAAATTTCTGATGCTGTCAGTGTTTTCCCCAACTCTGCATGCTTAGAACTGGAAAATGATAAATAATGACGTACACGCATGGCTGCACACTCCCACTCGGAAAAAGATGTGCCCTGGCACACAGAGGGTGAAGAATCTACATTGCTCTGCTAGAAATGAGGGTAAGGAAAGGCATCAGAAAGTGGCCATCTGTTTGGCTGACCCAACAAGGCAGGTGGTCTTTCTCTCTTCCATATGGCCAACTTCCTATTAACTAGAGGGTGGTCAGGACTCAGTCACCTTCTTTTAAAGCAAAGGAAAAGAAAATGTGGCAGGAACATTCTGGATGACTTTGGACCAAGATGCACAATTCTTATTATCAGGCTTCCTTTTGAACAATTTTTTCACATTTCTATTTTGATGAAGTGTTGTGATATCCAAGTGTCTTCACGTTTATAAGAGGTGGATATTTGGAAGGGAATGGTTAAATGATACTCTGTCACAGAGAAGAGTGAAGAGAAAAGGAAGATATATATGCCTTTCTGGGGGGGGGTGTGTGTGTGTATGTGTGGGTGTGGGTGCTGCAGAGAGAAACCAGAAAAGAGAAATCTTTCATTTTTTGCAGATGTTTGAAGAGGTCAGGTAAGCATTTGACTTGAACCACCAAAGTCTGGAGGCTCATCCATTGGGCCTGGCTGTAATTCCATATCATCTGATGCCTGAGGTTCTAAATGTTTTTTCTAGTCTCATTCCCATTTCAAGTGCCCAGATCACAAAAAGTTTCACCATTCCTAAAAACTTCACGTTTAAAGAGAGTTGTCAGCATAAAGGCTGTGCATATGGTCACTTTTGAAAAACTATATCTGTTTTCATTCCTAAAGAAACCTTATGTAGGTACAAAACCGAGGTTTGTTTGTGAGACTAAAAATAGAACAGAAATTAACTCCCCATATAAAGTAAGCATGTATAAACTACAGAAATACTAGTATTGAGATATCATATTTTATTTTATCCATACAGAAATGCTTACTAAGGTGACTATTTCCTTTTTATTTTATGTAGGAAAGTAGTACATGATTACAAAAGAAAAAATATATTTTTCAGAGAAAAACTGGGGATTCAGTCTGATCATGATGTGGTATCATCATGACTGCAAAAGATGAGGTGAAAGGACCATCTAACCTCATATTCTTCCTCTGTCTTTGGCTAATGACATCTGCCTAGGAAAAACTAATAAATATAGTGAAAAGGTATAGCAACACTTCCATGGAAAACTCTCTCTGCCTCTAAATATCAATAGATATTTAACCTGAAAAGTATTTTTATCATAAAGAACTCTCCCTTACTTTGCGTCACTCTTTTCTTTAACTGTACTAATTTCACCATATTTTTTACAAAATGAAGGAGAACCTAACTGCACACAGTTCCAAGGAGATGGGGCTATCGAAGACCTAAGTTGAATCTAAACTTTGAGAAATATTGTTTGAAACTTACCAGAAACAAATCCAGCTATTTGAGCTATGCCTTTACCCACCATACTCTAAAATAAAATTTTATTTTCTTTACTTATGACTATTTGCTTTTATTAGCTCATGCTTACCATTTTAGACAGTAGAACTACTCCCCCAAATATGCAGAAATTATTGATTCTTTGTACTCAGTGTTTCTTTTTATAATTGCAATTATAAATCAATACAAGACAAATGTTACTCACTTGTATTTATCTTCTGAAGTGAAATGTGCTTTTCCAGGTGTCTACGAAGCTTCACCTCTGCTCCATATTTACCAGTCGTGCCATTGTCAGCCAAAATAAAATGAGAATGCATACTATTGAGCACTGTCAACTTGCTCATGGGATTGGACATTGTCTGGTATGGTCGGACCACCTGCATTTTAGAGACAAAGGAAAAAAAGTACTAAATAGAAAAGACCCTCAGAACTAAATCAAGTATATGATACTAGCTGACAAGATGAAATAGAAGAAAAAAATCAAAATTATTTGAAGTATTTCATTGAGCATTACTGTCTTCCATGTGCAAAGTAGAAAATGACCTTAACACTGTCCTTCTAGATGCATGATAATCTGTTTCAATAGCATCAATGTCTACTGTTTCCACGTAAAATCCAAATGATGGTCAGTGCTCCAAAGGTCTGTCTAACTACACACACACACTGTATACCCTGTCTGCTGCTGACTTTTAATAGTGTTGCAGTAAATTCTCATTTTGCTCTGACTGAAATCTTTGATTCTTCCTTCGCAGATCCCACCCAGAACCATGCCTCCAGTTTTGGCTCATTCAGAGCCAACAGCACAGAATATCATCTACAGACACACAAATACAGGTGAGTTCTACTCTTGGAGAAGTGTACACATGATATTACACCACATTTTCAATTTTCTTGGAAAAAACTATTGGCCCATTCTTAGCATTACTACCAAGGCAGTTGTTTGTGTTCACAACAGCTTTAGAAAGTTTCCATTCAATGAAGATTTTGCTACACTTCACTTGATTTGATTTCATCAGGACAAACTCTGCTGCAGACAGAGAAAATTGTTGTGGCATATCCCATTCATAGCTACCAAACAGACCAAATAATAGCACTGGGCCACATTTGGCTGTCAGATACCTTGGCGGGTCTCCATTGACATAAGTAAGACTGTACTAACATTACAAAAGAGCTGGTGTTCTGTCAAGGGATCCTGGCTGATCCTTCAAAGATTTTCTGGCAATACTGTTCCCTGCCTTGTTTGTGTATGTCTTGTTTTTTTTGAGAGACAGAACTCCTGAAAATTTGTAAAATGAAGCAGTAGCTGAAGAAATTATGTAGTGACTTGTTAGAAAACTCAACTGGGCTATCCATCATCTGCAAAAAATTTTCTTCACAGTTCTGTCATTGTTTATTTTTTATTTCTGGTGCTTTTAATGCACAAAATTATACACTCCAAATTTGACATAAATACTTCCAGAGTACAATAACTTATTGATTTCTTCCTAAGCTTTTCTCTCTTTTTGTAGTTCTAAAGAGATTTTTAATTGAGATATAATTCTTTACAAAGAATATGTGTTAGTAATTCTTTACCCAGAGATCTCTCTCTATATATTATTTTCACTTGAGAATGTCTGCCACACTTTGGTCAACTCTTAGATTTCCTTTGCTGTTATAAACTCATGCAGAGGGTACTCTGTAAGCTGTTCATCCTGCAAAAGGGAGGAAACAGACCCGAGAAAACCAAGAGGACAGCTGGCCAACAGCAAGTGAGGGTACTATACTGTGAGACCAGGTGACAGCTTTGGCTCAGATTTCTTTTACACAGTTTCTTTCAGTGCCTCATTCATAACAAGTTATTCTATGAGTGTATATAACTTAACAAATATCAATATGCTGCCAGAACATGTTCATTAGCCAGCTTCTGCAGATACAGAAACCATGTATCCCATGCCACAGTCAGAAAGAGAAGGAAGGTTCTTTTTCACACATGGAAGAATCAAAAAAAATCAAACTGAAACAGAGACAGATTTTTAAACTGATACCCACCCCACCTGTTGTCAATAAATGGATGGCACACACCAGCAAGATCTGCTAGTAAAGGAATACTTTGAGTTGCCCATTCATTGTAGGATTACAAGCTTCTGTGCAGCAATTCCACTGAGAGCTTGTGGTTTTGTTCCTGAGAGCCACAGCTCAAAACTTTGTGTGACAGCCTGACCTGTAGCTCTAATGAGTTGCAGCACCAACGGCTTCATACCTTGACTCATTAATGCTGCTGCTGCAGGACACATCAGAAGGCTATGCTTTCATTCTATGTTTAGCTACAAGGTGAATCTCATTATTAATAAATTTTATAGAAGGGAAAATGAGACTACAATTATTTTCAATTCAACTGTTCACAACATGCACAGTTGAACAGCTGAATTTTTTTTTAACCATAAAATTTCTCAAACCACACTGTTAAGCTCTTCCTGATTAAAGGATAATCAAAATCTTCAGGAAGAAAAGAAAATCCTAGCCTTTGAGGTTATTTCCTTGACGTCACTTGCTTTTCCACTACAGTCAGCACATTTTCAATTTCTGACTCTTGTAGTTCCAATTCCTTTGTTCTTTTCAATCCCTTGCATTTTATAGGCAAGTGAAACGGTTAGAAAAAACCTTTAAGTTGTCTTCTCATCCTCTTTCTGCATACACAGAATCATATAACAGTTTGAGTTGGCAGTGACCTTAAAAGATCATCTAGTTCCAAAACCCATGTCATGGTCAGGGAAATTAGACCAGATTGCTCGAAGTCCCATCCAACCTTGCATTGCGAATAGGGAATAATGTTCCCCTGTCTTCCTCTGCAGAGCTGAAAGAAGCATTTACACTTAAAAAGTCCCTCCAAATACAGTTTAATGAATGCAACAGCAGATATGCTGGGAAGCAGCTCTCATGCTGCATGGGCTGAGGGCATTCTGTCAATAGGTGACAAGCTGGGCTAACCCCAGCAGTTGCCTTTGCACCCTGAGGTGGCAGCAAGCTTGAATTAAAAGGACTGTTGTTCTGCTTAGACTCCCTGAGGGCATGACACTCAACATAGGGACAGCACTTGAAAAATTTCTCAGGGTAACTCACCATGACAACGAGCATGCAAGTGCCATGTGAACCAGTGCATGAATCTGAGCAGTCTAGGTGAAGGCAAAGAATTTGAGACAGTGTCCTCAGAGAGAGACGCATGCTTTGCTTCTCAAAAAGTAACAGCTGTTGTTCAAATCAAGCCATCTCTGCAGCCTCACTACTCTGAGGCACACTAGGCATAAAGGTAGTTCCTGGTTTAATTTAGAGGATCCTGGAAGCACAATGGTCCAAATGCTCAGTATATGCTACAAATAGGCCAGTCCTTATCTCTGCCCCAGGTCTCTTACTGAGGTTACTAGGAACTAAACCCATATGAGGACTGACCAGAGCCTGAAAGCAAAGATGTGAATGCTACAGACTTAAAAAGTGTACACTTTTAGAAGAGAGAATGATTCTGTATGTAGGAAGAAACTTGTTTACAATTATAGTTTTCTACAATGCCCAACAAGCCACTTTCTCAGTTCTATCAGAAAATGTGAGGAAATAGGGCAACTAACTCATTTGTGTGCTTTGTTTTTAAATTAGAATCTAATAGTGTTAAGAGGTGCAATATTTTATGCTATATTGCTTTTACAGTACTGGAGTAAGACATGTCTCTTTAGGGGTCTTTAATCATCACAATACAACAAATAGCAAACAACAGTATTATTTTCTTTAACTCGGTCAGTTTTCTTTGTGGCTCTGAGGAAAGCCCTTGAGATTTCCAAAGGCTGACTGATTTGGACAGACTGGTAAATATAATAAAACCCCTCAGCTGTGAATTCTAAATCCACACAGGCCAGGCATGGGCTGAAGCATCAGCAGAGGTGCACCTCTGCTGAGTGTGCCACGAGGCACAGGGAGGTATCATGCAGCGAGGCATGTGCAGTGACAACAGCTCCCCGCTTCTGCCCCCCATTGGCTCTCAAAATCCCATGACTATGACAGTTTTCTGTGTCTATCTCATGCTGGAAGGGTATGTTTTGACAACTCTTCAGTTCTGATCATAATTTAGCTAGACATACTGCATATAGGCATAAATCCACATTGATGCCAGAGTTTGACAAGTCTTTTACTATTGGTTGACTTTTTTTCCCCCTGTATAATCCTTTGTGGCCTTTATTTCTTACTTGATGATGACTCATTTTACACGCTTAGGGTACTATTTATATTTCCCCTTCTCGGTTGATTTCACTGCATTCACCTCTAATGAGCCAGTCAATATAGTACACTCTGATTTTTAAAAAGCTTTCAAAACAGCTTCCTCACCAAATTCTTCTAAAGAAACTGCATGCATTGGATAAGAGAAAAAGTGATTTGAGGCATAAATAACTAAGGAGAGATGGGGGGAAGGGAGGGAAAACAGTAAGAATGAAAAGTTAATTTTTGCAAAGACTGCTACCAAGAAGATTTAATGACTTATATGGCCTACCTAAAGCTGTGTCATATTCTGTTCAACATAGTTGTAAGGGATTTGTGGTTAATCAGTTGAAAAGCTTACAGACATTTCAGTGGAATAAAGCAGCCTGACAAGGCAATAAAATGGAAGATGAAATTTGATATCGGTAAGCATAAAGCAGTATCATTTCATGTGCATCAGAGATGAACAGAACCAGAAGTCCTTAAGCATTACATCATACTTTCATACTTCATGTAAATATTAGGGGCCAGAAGGTTCAGAGGAAAATTTTTATTTTGTCTGTCAAAGATACATTTCAAAATATTTTTGTCCTTAGTGATGACCCTGTAATTATAACCCTACTGACATAATTGTGTCTACATTAACAGAAGACTTTACTCAAATTGTTATTCCTTATTTTATATTAAACTTTGTCACTTTCTGTGATTAGAGTGAGTATTAATCTTTTTTTTATTTAATCAAAAACTTTCTTTTTAAAAAAAATAAAATTACCATACAACTGCTTGATTTCCTATGAAATTGGAAGGATATTTAGAAGAAAGCATTGCTTAAAGAAATCAGAAATCAGGGAAGCTGTTCCAATTAGGTGGGAATCAACTTCTTTCTTTAGCTTTTTCTGCAAAAGAAGGCTCCAGATGCCCTAAAGTGCTTGTGTCTACCTGAGATGAACAAAGGTAGGTAGCTTTCCAACAGGTGGAAATAAATAAGGAAGGAAAAGCAATGTTCCAAAATACAAAAATTCAAAATTTGATGTTCTTTTTTGACTTCTTCATTCTTGCAATGTTTCCAAAACTCCATGCATAGTCACTAAAGACTGCTTATTTGAAATCGATGTGTGTATTACACTTCTTTAAGATACAACCTATCTTTATGTTTAGCTATTTCTTCTAGTCACCTTCTGCACCACATCTCAGAAGAGTTCATTAGTGACTCACTGCATCTCAGAAGAGTTCATTAGTGACTCAATTACTGCTGCAAAGTCCCATCCTGTTTGTGTGGTATTAGAGTACAAAACCTCATACTAATACGATTTCCTCTAATGGTTGTACTTTAATAGTGAATTGCAATGAACTCCAGTTGGATCATTTTCTTCATACTCATTGTAATTCCTCTGACCTAACTGATACTTGAATCTTCCTTCTCTTCCCAGCTTGCTAATGGATGAGCATACAGAGAAGGATGGGTTAGACTAATGCAGACAAGAAAAAAGTTCTTTATGCAGAATGGAAACTGTATCTCCTCCACTCAGAGTTAGTCACTGGTTCTCAGGTAGATTGCTTGGGAATGAACCAGAGGTGAGGAAAAAAATAGACTCAGAAAAGCTTCAGATAATTTATAACCAGTGTAGGTAAACTACTCATGTATTTAAAATCACGGGGTTAATCTTTCTGTTAATAGTTTTAAAAGAGAAGAATGATGTGAGAGGGTAGGAGAAACACCTACCCTGTCCTTCAGAAAGTGACTGAAGTGAATTGAGGTCTGATCTTATGTACAATACATTTATAAGATCCTTCAAAATTGCATCAACAAAAACGTATAGAAGGGAATATATTTTAAGGAGGACAGTCTACAATTCTGAATTTAACCAATGCATTATAGTATTGTTTAATAATAAATCAGACTTCGAGCCTTGCAATCAGTGTTTTCTTAGGCACTTTTCAGGAGTCATAGAATTCTAAAGATGAATCTTTAACATACTTTCAAGAATAGCATGTAATGAAATTTCTTTATAATTTATTTTTAAAGAACATACAGTGCATGAATTTTTATTGTTGCCATGTCAAAACCACCATCAACCATAATAGAAAACCTGTGTATATCTTAATTTTTTGTCGCAGACAATAATTCTAAGAGGAATCGTTAAGTGAGAGATGGAGAGGACAGGAAAAGTAACTGGAAGATTTAGATATTGGAGATGATCTATGTCCATATAGGGCTTACATCTTTGCCAATCAGATCCTCTTGATTTTCCACAATCCCCCAGGGAGCTATACCGATGGTGCAGATCTTCCCTCGAGACTTTGAGGCATGATCTTTCAGTGCATCTCCAACATGCCGAATGACTCCTGGGAAAGAAACAGCATAAAACAGAAATTCAAAATTACGTCCTTTTTGTTCACTATCATATGGATTTAATATAGACTTGCTTTTAGGGAATACCTATGCCTATACTTACAAGTAAATAAAGCTATGAGTAAATTCCTATTTATTATTATCGGAGTATTTCTTTAAGTCTGTTTTATTGAATATAAAAACTAAATGAAGTAATTAGAAAAAAATACACAGCTCTAGAAATAAGAATGAAGATATTGACAGTTGACTGCAGATTATTAATCTGCACTTGTGCTCACAAAAAGACATGCATGCAAGCATTTGTGCATTTCTAAGCATAGAAAGAAGGACATGAACTAACTGTCCCCCTCCACCTCCATCCCCCCAAACTCTCCAAAAGTGTAGCTTGTGCACAAATGGTCCCATAAAGGACGGTAGTGTGGAAACATCATTACGCTACTCAGTCACCTGAGACAGTTTCCAGCAGAGTATTAAACCACCCCTGGGAATCAGTGTGAAAATAGAAACTATTGTAGAGAGAATGACTGCTCCCCAACTCTCTTCCAGGTGCTCCTTGCTTGATCTAGACCAGCTTTGACAGTTTCAGTGATACTTCTGTGCAAAGGAAAAGCGTTATTCCTTCTTCCTTTTAATAAATAATTTTTTAAATTCTGACTATTAAGAACTACTTTTAGGATGTGGCTGCACTGAAGCAGACCTGTGAGTTTCTCAGTTTCTGAGTTTTCTTTTTTTTCAGGATTTAAAGCAGAAAATCTGCCCAGAGGGCAAAATATTTCTGCTATTTAGAATAATCAACTTTTGGCGTAACATGAATATTCAGAACAATCAGTTTAAGTAATTTACCAGTCATGTTTATAGCCAAGTATGCTATCACTGTCACATTGCTGATTCTCAGTCCAATAACAGTTTTCCAGGATTTTTCAATTATAATTTTCCTTAAGAGAAACCCAGTTTTAAAACTCATTGTCAACAAAAAAGACTGTACTAAAAAATTCTCAACTGGTACAATTTCACAAATAATTTTCACCTCCACAGTTTGAAATGTAAACCTGGAGCAACCAACTGCTTTGCTCCAGAAATCAAAGACAGCAGTCAGAGGTAACTGATATCACAGAACTACCTCTGATGTTACATGTTTTTTAAACATCACAAAGCCACTTGAACCACATTGTTTTGTCTAGGTAATTTTTGATTACAGAAAAAACAATAACTTATTTATGCTGACTTTTCTGGTTCATTTGTATTTTTTTTTGGCATTTGTAACTATGATGATTTGAAAAACAGCATAAAGCAGTTGTGCATTTGCCAAATGCAAATGTTACGATCCGTCCTTTTTTTTAACAAAATTTCTGTAGTTTGATTTCCACAGTTTCTGTGGTCATCCACTCCATTAAGAGTATAATATGTACATTTTTCTAACGCACATTAAACATAAAATTTATATGTTTTTAATACAAAATTTATATCTGTCTTTGCCATACAAGAGTATCTGGCAACTAATGTTATCATCACAGTACAAAGGCCAAAATTAACCTGACTTATGTAGGAGTTGATCTACAGTGCACTAAAATTAACACATGATAGAATGATTACATTATTTTCCAGAGACACTAAGATACACTCTTTGAGATTACTAAAGTAAAAAATTATAGCTTTGTTACTGCAGCAAATGAGAATGACATAAGATTTTACAAGTACATGTCTTAGCTCAAAATTTTTGCATCTATCTCTAGCAGAACTCTTTGACTTTCCCCTGAATCTCTTCTGCTTTCTGCCTCCTTCAGCGAGGGCAACTGAGAAGTCAATGCCAAACTTTTTTGGTAGGTCTGGGGACCTGTGTTTTTCAGCTTATTCCCAAAACTTATATGGGGTCTACTAGCAGAGCTGGGCCAGCTGCTATCTTGGGTCATTAGGACACCTACATAAATGTTCTTCAAATAGAAATGGCAATGATATTGCTCTTGCTGAAAGAGTAATAGCAAAAAAATTAGGGCAAGCTCTCTACAAGAAAGGAAAAGTTTTCTGCCACATTCAAAAACTAGAATGTTTTTCCTTGCATACTTCAGATCATGTTATAAGATAAAATATAGGTCTTTTCTGGATGAAAATGTATTCTGTTTTGTGCAATAAGAGTTTGACTTTTTTGGTTAGTAGTCCTTCCCTGCAGCTTATGGTTGATTTTTTAAAGACTTCAATGGGCAATATACTAATATAATTGCCTCCCAGGAGGCTTTATTTTTAGGTCCACTGTGTGCTTTTTGTATTTTAGCAAACTTTTTATTCTGTTTTATACCAGCTTCCAGGCTGGTATGAACTTGGCATTTTCTTGTTTACACATAGTACAGAAATGACTAATAAAATAAAACACAGAATGGCTTTTCAATCTCATCAGTCCTACTTTTTTTCTCTGATGAGGTCTCTTAGATGCCATTGCTTTTATTTCAATGTTGTTGTTACCTGTGTTTACTCCTCCAGTGAATATCCATGCTCCAGTTGTCATAGCAGCCTTAATAAGGCCTTTTCCAAAGACTTGTTTGAGTTTTGGCTGAAGTTCAAAATTCTGAAGGCCCCCGTGCACAGAGATGAGAAGTTTGGGGAGCTCAAGTTGCCATTCTTTGGTCATCAGATGCAGAAGAAGGTCAGGCTTGGTGTCAAAAGACACACGTACATACTACAGAAACAAGGGTAGTAGTAGAGAAAAAAAGACAAGTTAGAAAACTAGGAATAATGGAACACTTGCAGTTCATGGCCTGGATAACTTTCTTTTTTTTTTGGGAAAATAATTGTTTCAAAATGCTTAGCAATGCTAAGCATTTTCATATAGATGAAAAAATGGAACAAAAATGTAAGTGGTCTGCCAAAGACAACCTAGGTAGTCAGAATCACAACTGTGTATTCAATTCTACCTCATTTTCAAGTTAACCAAGTCAAACTCTCAAAAAGCAGGAAATAATAGAAACAAGGTGAGTTATTCAAGCACACACAAGTTTAAACTGAACAAGACTACTAAATACGTACTTTTCATATGAAAGAATGCTAACTATCACTTACAGAAGGATTTTTACAGATTCATGAACTTGCCCAACTAGACCCTAAAAGTGCGCTGAAACAAATTTATGCATTTCCAGTCGTTAGCTATTCTGTGCTACATCTGCAGCATTTTTCACCAGGGTAGATCATGCCCATCTGTGTGTGCTCAAGGATAACAACTGCCTTCAAAACTTGTATAGCACTACCATGTCACACAGATACCTGTTTCTCTCTGGTAAGCTTTTCTTTTGGCTCTTTCTCCTGCTCTTTCTATTGCTGATGCATAAAGGGTTTCACAGAACCCATGACAGAGCAGGTGATGCTTTTTTCATTTCTAGTTACATAGCAGAAACAGGCTGCAAGAGGAAAAAATATTTCTATAGCTGTTAAGGTCTGGAAAGACACTCTTAATAAAATAAAATAGGTTACAGAAAGCCACTCATCTATCAAATTTCTGATTGAATCACTGCCTGTAGAGCTACTTCAGTAGTCTTTCCCTTGATGGGTTGTCAGCACAGACATCAGGTGTATAATAGAGGCTCCTTTGCTTTCAATCAGAGGAATAATAGATGCTCCTTTGCTTTCAATCAGAGGAATACCTAGTTCTAGCTTATTTATTGCGAAATGCCAGGTACTATAACATCCCAATATATTATGTAACCATTTTGTCCTTTTCTGATATGTCTCATTAATATTTCTTGCCAAAGGTTTGCTCTTTTTTAGTAATATCATATGATAACAAAGTGGATTTTTTTCTAGTTGAATAAGAAATAAGGACTTGACATTTTCCAGAGGAAATTGCTAATAGACAGAGTTTTTTGCAAGAATGGGTTGTTGCACAGTGGACATATATTCTTAACATTTCTGGAAGCAAAAGCCTGTTTGCACAAATAGTTGGGGGAGCTGGGACACAGTCAAACTAAAAGCTGAGGAAGAACTTGGGAATACACATCTGCCCCAGTGCATCAGTAATGTTCCCCACAGCAGGCAGGCAAATTCATAGTAGCTAACGGACATAGAAAATACATGTCTGGCAAAAATGTACCCTCAAGTTGATATATAGATGAACTGCCTCCTTAGTAGCCCAGAAATTCATTCAATTTCCAGTGTGGGATGAAATCTGGTATGGCACCTGATACCACTGACTAGATTGAGACGTTAATAATTTTTAAGTTGGGATTTGAGAGCTCTCAGAGTTTTAACACACTGGAGGGGGTGTAAGAAGGCTAATCCTGATTCCCCTTTTTATGTCTTTTGGGAAATCTGAGGGTTGCAAAGGACAACCATTCACAGACATTCATGGACACATTCACAGACATCATCCTTCATGGGGACTATATGAAAACTGTGGAGATTCTGTTTTGGAATCACTGGTACCCTACTCTGGTTTTTGGTGAAGACATTACTGGTAGTCTTAAAAAGATAATGAAGGTGAATTCACACTAGCAATGGACATACAAATATGCGGAAAATAGAGGATATTGCATCATCTGGGAGGATATTAAAATGAAGATACAAATGGCATCAGATGCCATTATTTAGCCACCGCTTTTTTTTGATTCCTTAGTATTTTTTTTACCCTAGAATATGTGATTTCACTGCTCCTACCTTCTCAAGCCTATGTATTACTCTTCTAATACATGAAGACCTCTGAATTTCAATAAATACAAGCCTATATAGTGAATCAGAAAGTTGGAAGAAATATTTGCTTGCATTTATTTGAAATACAGACATCTGTTATTGCAAACAACAGTTTGCTCCTTATATTGAAGGCAAAACCCCTCTATATTTATAATAACTTTACTTTATGAAGAGGAAATTTAAGGAAAAATAGATCAGAAAGTTTTTTTCATGTAAATTAAAATTTAAATCGTCATAGATAAGATTTATTGTTTTAGAAGTTTTTGGCAATAGTGCCAAACATCGTGATTTTTCTTCTGTGCATAGCGCTCAATGTTTATGACTGTTTTTATGACTGATTAATTTTTGCTCTTACAGACACAATTTTCAGCTTGGTATGTTTGAAATTATTTTTGGCAATCATTTAACATGTTGACTAGTGACTACATGAGAATTCTTTTGTCATCACTTTCAAAGTTTACATTAAATTATAAACAAACACCTTTAAGGCCCTTTGTGCCCATATTAAAAATTTATTTCATTCAATATCGTAGCAGAATATTTATCCTTATCAGTTTTTGCTTAGAATCTTAATATTTCTGCTGTCCCTAAATTCTTTTGCTATCTGGAGGCAGATAAAAAATTTTGATGTAAATCGAAGCCAAACCACTGTTGTGTTACCCTGAAATTCCATGCCGGGTGTACCTGTCAGCTGTAGAAATGATAATTCCTAATGGTAGATGATTTAGCCCCTTTTTTATGGGAGTAACGTATGGATAGCATACAAGTGTTCAGTTGTTATGTGTCAGCAAAGCAGGACAAGTTAGGAAGCAAAAGTACAATTTTGAATCGCAAAACCTACATACTGACTTGACTGACATCAGCATAGAATGGTGAAAGGATAAATCATCAAGTTCAAGCTGCCATGCCCTTTTGATCCCTAAACCAGCACAGTAGTAGTCATCAAGAGTGTCATTTGATGCCAGTTGTTCTTTCTATTTTTTGTCAAGTATTGTCTTAGAACATAGCTCTGCCCATCATCAGTCAAACAGCCAGACGCTTGCACGTTTGACTCCAGTGCCCAAGGGCAAAAGCCAAAGTTCCTGAGAGGTAGAATTACCATTCTGTTACCCAAGCACAGCTGTTTCATTAAAGTACTTGGTGAATGACTGCAGATGAGAGTCTCAGTGAATAAAATAAAGCGATTCAGAATTTTGTTGCATTTTTTCAGAGTAAATCTATTGAGGGAACATTTTGTGATCTGCATTCTAACACTGCTCCTGTGTTTCTCTTTGGTAAATAAGTTTCTATCACTGCAGACATGTCTTCAAATTAAAGACTAGTTCCCTCAAAGTATGATCCTCACATAAAAAATAAGTTTGATGTAATTCTCACTGAATTCAAGAGAAAAACTGTCACTTAGACTGACACCAAACAGGTTCTGTATAAATTATTTCTTCTTAATATCTTGTTCTCATCCACGTTCCACTAAATAGTTAGTGAAAGGACTCTCATCGATTTAACGTTTGAATAAATGTTTGTCTGTGCTATTTCCCCTTTTTCTCTACACAGGACACCATCTTTTAAATTCTGTAAATATTTTTTAAGAATTAATTTACTGTAACAGAAAGAATGTTTGCTGCCTTTCCATGGTTTATGCACGTTACAGGATTATCTCTCTTTTTTTTTCTCTCAAAAACCCTGACGGCTTTTAAGGTCCTTTTTATATAGTTTTGATAAAATTCAATATATTTTAAAAAAAGAAAAATACCTTTTTTATGTGGTTGATTTCCAAATACCCTTAATAAAGTTTTGAGGATCTGAATATTAAATATTCCAATATTCATGTTCATTGGAATTCTACTGGTGTTCTTTTATGCTTCCTTAAGAAAGGTTAAGGAGATAACACTGAAGTAAACTTTGGTTTTTTGCAGTTGCAAACATATTTTAGCATTTTACTGTGCATATTAATTATATTATTGGAATGCATTCAATGAGAATGAATGTATTTAACTCACCAAAGCTTTTCAAACAGCCATCTTCCATCTAACCTTGAAAACAGATGATCAAAGAAAGTTTAGTTCTGTAAATAGCAATCCTTTAAAGAAGTTGTTAGGAAATCCAGGACCACCAATTAATGAAAGAATGTTAAAGTGTTTTGTGTATGTGTGTGTAAAGGTAGATAGTATATTAAAAAAATGGGTTTAGTTTGGTCACAAGTACAGTGCAAAATGCATCACAGCAATATTGTCTTAAGTGGTCCACTGATGAATAGAATACATTTATAAATTGTTTGGAATATTGCTCATAATAGGAATGGAATCACTCACATTAGTTTGATAATTGCTTTCTGACTTAGTGTAATAAATTGCTAGTATATAGTTAGACAAACTCATACATATTTCTTAAACTAGTAAGAGCCAACTTACACAAAGCAGGTCAGCTTTTATTAATTTTCCTGTATTTTTATTAAGCAACTGATTTATTTGCAAAAGGTATTAATAAAGTTAATGTATATCCACATCTCTCTCAGATCTTTTTACAGTGGTTAAAACCGAAAATCTGCTGTAAAACCAATGTAAATGTTACCAAGCAAAACTGCTAATTGTGTTTCCTACATATTAATGGGATCAGTCACTCATAGAAAATATGAGAGTGACAGAGGTCTAAATACCACAGACTTGTTGTAGGATTATCTGTGATTACATGAAGACTGAAGGAAAGGCCCTTTCAGTAACTGATCTTGTTAACCAACCTTACCTAATCTCAGCTATGTGTTTCTATATAATCTGCTGCACCCTGAGCTATTCACATTATTGATTTAAGGAAGTTAGTGCAGCTGCACTGAAGACACTTTAACAACTCAATGGCATTAGCAAAATTCATGCTGTTTGGAAATTTTTGTTCTACGTGGCTGTGGATTTGAAATTAATGGCCCAGTCAGTTCTACTGACAATATGGAAACCTATATCTTTTCTATTTTGTTTCAAATACATGTATTCTATCATAATTTAAGTGTAATTTTCATTTCCATAGGAAAAGATCCCATTGTTAGTTGTCTTGTGACAAGTGTTACAATATTATATAATGAAAAGTATAATTATACTTATTACATATTTTGTACTAAAATCTAATTCTCTAAGTTCAATGGCAAAAATAATTATCTGTCAGTCTTATATGCACTAATCTATTCCATTAATTAATTGCTTTCCCAATTATAAATCTGAGGTTATGGTTTTCATTAATAAACCCCAGCTAATTCCTTGTAGTCTGATTCAGAAAAAATTAGCAGTTTTCCTGTTAGCACAGACCAAGATAATGCTCCTTAGATCTGTGTTTTCCTTGCTTAATAATTTTCATGTGTGGGCATCCATATAATGAAATAAAATAGGGAATAGGTGCAAAATTTTATGCTGAATTCTTCCCCTGAGGCTTTCCTTGATTTTGGTCAGCTTGCCAAATCTTCCTGCTTTGTAAGGTTATTTTATTAGCCAGTAGGCACAATATTAACCTACCGTGATTGTGAGCAAAAATGAGTTCCCATGCCATAGTTTTATTTGGTAGCCAGTATCTTGAAAATAACTAATACAACATATTTTTTGAAAGGAATAAATATCTGCCTATCATATTTTCCCCCTTTTTCTCTATTCCCCTTCCCATGTTAGTCAGCTGCTCTGCATTTGGGTTTGAGAATGTTTTCTCTGAACAAGAAGGTTTCCAAGGACTATTATGTACTTGTTCCTTTTTTCTAACCCTTATTTTTCAATATAATTGCTCCTTTTTCCCTCCTCTGCTGGCAAAAGTGGTTGGCTGCTTCTATTGAGCAAACTCTCGGCTTCCATAGAAAGCTTCTGATTTGGTAAGTTTTACTTATTATGGGAAAGACTTCATAGCCAGTAAATTCAGAGACAGCAGTTTAATTATCTCTATTAATAAAACTGCAACAACTACTTAGGCAGCTCTTTGACCACAGTGTACCCTAAAATAATGTTTGGTGCTGGAAATAAGAGCATAAGGACACCTTCGTATTGTTTTCAGTGGCAAACACAGCAAACTGTAACAAAGCTCTTTAATTTGTTCATTTAAAAAAGGTACAATTAATGGATATGCAAGCCTCCTTATTTGTGCTTTGGTCTTATGAAAGATACTTTTTTCGTTGTTGGTAACCAAGCATGACACCCATTCAAGGGATATTTATCAAATTGTTTAATTTGAAGCACTTTTCCCACTAGTTGGATGATTGAACTTCTGGAGCTCTTACAGACGTTTTTAGTTCATGAAGAATTTGTTGTTTCCTATGTTTTTGTTGGGGTTTAATGACTATGAATAGATGGCAAATGCAGCTATCTTCCCGATTCTAGTACTGCCAATATAAAGCTGGATTTTTTCCAGCATTAAATGTTTGTAGTCTTCTCTAAGTTTTAATTTGTTATTTAGGTCTCTGATAGTTTAAGTCCCTTTTTCCCTCTTTTTTCCTTTTTTTTTTTTTTTCTTGTCCTCCCCTAAATTCCTTATGGTTTCATTCCTGGTTGCACTCCGTGGCAAAGTTTTTCTTTCTTTTATACTGAATTCCAATTTTACCTCCACAGTTTCACTTAAATTGTTTTCTTTTGAGCACAGAGTATATACCTTGAAGCATCTCCTGTCTCTTCTGACACTATGCCAGGACATCAAAATCCCAGCAAAGACCAGAAATCCTCTAGAGAAATTCGTAGCAACAGCTTCCCTAAAAGCTTCATCATTTCTTGGCTGTCTAAGACTACTTTTGTCTTGGCAGGGCTGTTTATTGTTTCATAGCAATCTTCAAGGACATCACTGAAAAAGCTCTATTGATTATCTTTCTCATAAGCAGTGATTTAATGCAAAGTATCCATATATGGTTAATAACATTCATTATTACTGTATCTCTGAATCTTTCTCAGCTTGGATGAAAAGCATTTTGGTTTTTTTCTGCTGCTTTTGAAGATACAAACAGCACAGTCTGGTTCATTTCAGCGCTGAAGGAGTTGACAATTTATTCACACTAACCAAATGTTATTTACTAATCAGAGTCTCTCTAGAAATGGCCTTGCAGACTTTTAGGTGATTGGTTATCAACTGAACATATGGTGTCTGCAGTACTCTCAGAGCGATTACTTAATTTTCTGTTTCTTGGTGCAGTAGTGTTTTTTGGTTACTATCAAAAGAAGCCATCCATCTGCATGAACAGTACCATCCACTCAAGTAATCATTCTGATTCCAGCACCTCTGTTGACATCTGAGGAAAATATTTCACTCTTGCTAGCATAGTACCTGAGATTTTCATTGTCTCTAATCTCTGTCCCTTAAAACAGATCTGAGACATCTGGTGGGAAGAATTCATGTGCAGGAGACAGTATTGGGTTGCTGGGCAGGTTATTCTGAAGAGCACCCAGGAGCTCTGCTTCTGCCCTCAGTGCTGCCCAAAGCAGTATCTTGGCCATGATGTGCTAGGTAGTCATCTTTCATTCCCAAACTCCCAGGTTCAGTAGTTTAGAGTCAGAGGGATTTTTGCTTTCATGGAAGGGTTCCTCATAGGAGAAATACATACATGGGTTAGTGTGTGTGCTGGAAACATCTCTTCAAATTAGTGGAGCAATGCCTTCAGATTAATATACTTTGGTATCTCTCCATAGGGAAGGAGTAACTCCTTGCTCAAGGAAGTTTGTAGAAGAATAGGGATTTCCCAATTCCTAGATTACACACTTGATGGGGCATCTTATTTAATTGAAATATGAACCAATGAGTCTAACTGGTCTATCCTCTGATACATGTCTGGAGGAATACTAAGAGGAATTAGGTATATTTTTCAGTTTTGCAGACACAGCCAGCAATCATGACTAGCCACTGGAAAAAAATCAAGGTAGCAACACAATTATTTGTCTTCATTCTTCATAAAGGTAGCCCCTCTTACACTGTAGTCCAGTTTTTACAGTTAATTTTGTTCGCCTACCCTTTGGCACATGACACATAAAAACATACATTACGGTCCTACACACAGTAATACTTAAACATGAATTTAAGAAAGAATGCTGTTCCTTCTTTGTGAATGCCTATCTTTAGCTAGCAGCATTATTTATCTAAGAGAAAAACATGGTTACCATGGCTTTATTGGAGTGGCCTCCTCCTTGGAACTCAATGGTTCCAAAAGCGTCCGTCGGGCTGAGCTGCGTGTGCTTGCTGATGGACCACTTCTCCGACTGGATGTCATTGCGAGTGAGTCTGGTTTCATTTTTCTCATTCTGAGTAACAGAGGCGCTTGGAGGCTGTCCAATATGTTGACCTGTTAGACGCCCACAGCAACACCTATGACATTAAACAAACAGAAAACTTGAGTCACGTGCATGCATAAACTGAACAGGAAAACAAACTACAAAGAAAATCCAACCCCTTTTCAACTCTGTTTTCCTGCTCTCTGAAGACTTTGTGTATGGAAGCAATACAGTATGTATATTATCTTTGCTTTCTGTGGTCTTTTTTACTTTGAGCTCTCCTGTATTTCAATAAAACCATGCTTTGTCCTAACTATGTACAAAATAAAGTTAAAGAACATTTTCTGTTGTCTTCAGATGACATCAGGACAAATAATCAGCTTTTTTTTTTCATGGACTAGCACATATTTTAAATTGCTAGTTTACTGCATTTATTTTCTTTTGACAGTATTGTGTGTCACACATCCAGTTTAGGTAAACATTCAATGCACTGAATATTGAACTAAGAAGATAAGGAAATTTAACACAGATGCTGATCCACCTTTGATTTATCTGTTTTTTTTTTTAATTTATTTTATTTTTATGAAATAAATTTTGAAATGTAAACAAATAGTGCCTATAGGAATCCATCACTCCAGATGTAATTCAACCACCTTCTGAACAAATAAGTTTACAAAATATTTATACCCATATATATTTTATGCATATATATATATAGAAAGAGAGACTTTTTCAATCAACTTTCATTTTTCGTACAAGTAGCATGCAATTACCTATGGGGGTCTTTGGTGCTGGGTATGATATGAACACATTCTCTCTTGTAAAATGCTCTTTCTATCCATGATTTCTGTGCCTAAAAAAGAGAAAGGAAATGACATGAGATCTGTTTGCTTATTAAGCACAAATTATAATACAACTGAAGAGAAACTTCAAAGAAAAAAACTTTACTGACTTTGCAGACACACAATGCACATTTTGCTCAGAGCAAACATTTTCCATTAGAACTATGACTTCTTTCTAGAACTGAGCACCCAACACAAGCCCTTAAGGTTGTTTTCATATTCACTAGCCAGACGACTTTGATCCTGTCACCTATATTCTCGTAGCAGGAATCACTGGAGAAGAATTAAACTCTAAAGCTTTCTTCATGGCAGAGAAAAAAATACACCTATTCACTGAAAATGCTTTAAAAAGTCTATTTCCATTTTAGTAATACAATTAAGTCATCTCTAATTAAAAAAAAAAAATCAATTTTTTACACAAGTACTGAGAGTGCTGTTTAACATAGAGGTTTACATAGTTTCCTATGTGAACATCTTAATAAGAAAAGAAAAAAAAGAGGAAGTTCTCTTTCTGAAACAAGACAAAAAAACTTTGATGCATTGACTCAGATGAGGTAGCTGAGGAAATCTCTGAAACAGTTCAGTGAAGCTATGCCTGTTCATAAGACTTTCCCCTCATATTCATAGAAAAGCAAGAAATTTCCCTCAGCATATGCTTACTTTTCAAATACACAACAAACCTTTTAAAAAAAGGAAGATAGATAGGTAAGAAAGAAGAAAAACCCAAACCTCAAACACAAAACCACAAAGGAGAGACTTTCAAAGTTTTGAAATAATTTTAATTATCTAGGAAGTCTTTGCTCCTTATGAGTTCTAGCAAGCTCTCTAAAACATTCACCCAGATAGAATTCAATTATTTCATTTAATAAGATGAGTTAAAACTTTCCTTTAAAAATCATTTCAAACAGACATACTTTATAAAATCTATTTAAATAATAAAATTCCCTACTTTATTGCACAGGATAAACAAAACTATGAACTATGACAAAATTATCTGAGAATTAAGTAATGTAAAATGAACTTTGGACAATTTAAAGGAAACATGAGTATCCTGCCTCTATGAAAAGAGAACATATGGAATTGCCTGTGTAATGTAACCTAACTAATATTACCTTTTACTATGGAAAGTCAGATGGTAACCTACGTATGTATTACTTTTACTAACTAATGTTACCTCACAGCCTAATGTTACCTTTTTCTCAACTAAATCTGCATCCTGTTTTCCATGTTTTCAGTGAATATCACTAACACAGACTATAAAGTACTGTAATAAGAATTTCTTGCTACATCCATTACTTATCAGTCTGAGTACATAAAAAGTTATTCTTTTGCCTTTCACACAAAAGATAATTCCTTGTTGGATCTAGTGGTCACTGATGTTACTTGGCAATATTTCATCTTCCTTCTCCTTGTATTTTTATTTGAAACATCTGTTAGACTTCAAATTTTGAAATAGGAGACTTCTACAGTCAGAAAAAATGAGTCAACTAAAATCATTAGAATAAAACTGTATTTGATTGATCTTCCTTACTTATATTAACAAAAAGTTAATATATTATAGAATGTTGGCAAGGTTTGTTTTGTTTAAGCAAAGGCCAGTTAAACAGAAATTCTGAAGAAGCTAATACAGTTTTACTTTACACAGAAGAGACTACCTTAAAGTTGTAATTTATTATAACTTCTAAATATCCTTTATTAAATACTTATATTTTTCATAATTTTCTGCAAATAATTTACCTTGGTGATTTTCCTGACTACATAGACCTCGTGTCTTTTTTAAAGATGGTCACCAGCTAAATTTCTCTCAAGATGCAATACAAAAAGATGCCATAACAGGTACTTTACTGAAAATTTTTTCTTTAGGTATAGAAGTAAGCTTTCAAAAACCAATAAACTGACATTTTTCCTATGCTTTCTCATACAGTCTTTGCAAGTAGAAAAGAAACATAGCTATGTTAAATATAATAATAATAATAATAATAATAATAATAATAATAATAATAATTTGAATTTTCATCAAAGGTAATATTGCACAAATAGTCTCATTTAAAAAACTCCTTTATTCCCATCATGAAAAAAAACTTTCCAGCTTTTAGATCTCAAACAATATACTATCCTACCCAACAGAGTCACGATGCCAAAATACATGACTTACTAATTTCACATTTCCTCGTCCTTCCAAATTTAAAAGAAAGCAACTGGCTTCACTGTCTCATACCAGTTATCTTTCCATGACAGATATAATTTGCAATGAAGTATAAAGTTCAGATTACATGACTTGCCGTAGAGTCTTCACAATAGAATAACTTCAGTAAATAAACACATTTATCACTAAACTGTCTGCATTAAACTCTTATTAACAATCTGAAATAATAAAGTAATAAAAAGTTTAGAAAATTACAGCAAAGAATATTCAAAACTAGTAGAGCAAGAAGCTTATCTTCTCTTTCTCTTATTTCACAAATACTCCTTTAGTAGTAATTCATAAACCAATTTAAAGTCCACAGGAAATTCATAAAGTGCATGCCATACTTGAATTTAGTTTATTCATAGCTTAGCTCCCTAGGTAAGTCTCTCTCTTTATTAACCTAGCTGTAAAATCCCACCAAGAATACTTTTTCCCCCCCTTTTCTTTACCTGAGCATCAAACTTGGTGTTTAAGTTTGTCCTGGAGGAAAATCTGCTTTCCACGTTTCGCCACTGCTGGTCATTGCTAATAACACATTTGCGACTGCTGAACAAGGCTCTTGCTCTGCCCCCAGCGCAGAGATGTGAGAGCCAGCAAAGCCCATGCACCCATTAGCCGCTTGGAATGTGCTGCTGTGGGATTAGCCTCGTTAAGGGTTCAGTGGGCACTGACCCGTGGCCCCACAACACTGCTTGGTTTGAACATCTAATCTGACGCCTAAAGAAAAACAAATCCCTTGAGAGCTTGGATTTAGCTGGCACAAGCCTTGATGGGCTTTTTTTCCCTCTTTTTTTTCCCCCTGAGAACACGAGCTGGTGAAAGTGTGATAAGATGCTCTGAGTTCTTAAATTCGACCCAGGAAAACCAATCCTTCAAAAGAAACACTGTAATATACTAGAAAGAACCTCAGAACACAGGGGAAACTGTTAATCTCCAAAGAACAAAAACAGTGTGTTTATTGGGCAACTGTGAGAAATCTATACGCAGTTGAAACATATTGCAAATAATCAAGAATGGCATTTTTCCAAGGAAACTGGGTTTTGTCAGTGTTTCTCACCACAATTGCTGCACTGTAGTGCATGTAACTTTTCAGAAAGTCAAAACCACAACCCTTTGTCTTTCAGAGACAAGCAATTGCATTGTTTTTAGCATAGTAAAAAGTTGTTAACTTAAACAAAAACTTGACTCTTTACAAATTTGGGGACTACTTCTTTACTGTACCCTCTTGATATTAACACTGATGAACAACCATTTCATTTGAAAAATGCTTAGATTTTTTTTTTTTAGTACCTAGCAATTATATGTGTTTAGCTACTAACTTCAAGAGTTTTCCAAATATAAAATATTTTGACTATTCCACCTCCCCATCCAAGTTTGGATAAGTTCCTCTTTACTCCTACATATGCCTACACCCCCTCCTTTCCGTATCAATAAGGGTGCATCTAATGCATGGAAAATATTCCTTCTACCCTTGGACAAATACACAACTACTAAACTATTCAGGACATACATTAGCTCTGATCAGCCCACGATGGCCAAAGCTGAGAATATGCATCAACTTTTAAAATTCTTATGCCATCACATAGATGTGTTGAGAAGCTTCTGCTAGGCTGGCAGAATCCATGAGATTGTTTTTTTCTCTTGGTTCTCTAAGGTTTTTTGTGTAATATACATGCATGTATTTTGTAAATATTAATGTATACATATGGGTGTATAAATGTCTTCCTCTGTGTATAAATATAAATATATATACATATATATATATATTCTATTCTAGCAAAGCTATGACCTGGGAGGTTTCTGTACCAGAGACCATGTGCGTATCTTGTAAGTTCTCTTAAACACAGGATCAGACCAAAGATAGTCTGTGGAGAACAAAAAAGGTAAAACTGCAACCAAGAAAGCAGCTAGTAAACAGCTCATTGAGGTAAAGAATACAACTGGGGAGTCAGTAAGTAAAGACAGCTTGCATTTTAACATTGGGAAATTTGGGTTGGTTGAGAGGGTGGTGAAAGAGTGAGGTGATGAAAGGAGAAGTTCTCATGACTGAGATGACCGAGTAAAAATCGTAATTGACTTTGAAGTGAAACTTCAGTACTTGACAAGATTCTAGGGACTGATCCTGGATTCAGGTTTGAGCTTGCAAAGTAACCTGGGGCGGAAGCTACATCTTTGGCTTAAAAAATCAACAAAAGAAATGATGGTTATGTTCATTTGCATGTGTCACTTAATGGCACAAGGATGTTTTATAGAGACTTAAGCAGAGTTCGCATATACAACTGATGCCACAGGTAATTACTAATGTCTTTGCCACAGCTAATTTAAAGAAACATTAATCTATGACTTTCTCTGGCAATGAAAGTACCAGTGCCATAGATATTCCTATATTTTAAGGAGTAATAAGGAAATAGCCAATACACAAAGATAGATGTGTTTTTTAATATGGTGCAACAGCAAAATAGTGTTTTGAGTGGTCAATGCTGCCCATTTGATGCTACAAATGTACACAATCTTTACATTTTCAAACCAGCTCATTGTTAATGAAACAAAGACTTAAAAGCAGTTAGGAATGACCCCAGTACTGGCTCCTCACAGAAGACGAGGGCAAATATTAAAAACTAATCAAGAACAGAAATTTTCTGAAAGACAAAATCTGGCAGATTTTACCATGTTATGTACCTGGCATGCTTAACTCTGACCTCTGAAATAGCATTACTTCGAAAATAGCACTAAGATTTACAATTTTATAAAAACTAGTTATGTCAGTCACAGAACACAACCAGTGGCAGTTCTAACTCTCTGTATTCCTCTGTTTTCCTCTGTTTTCCTCTGTTTTTTGTTTATTTCTAACAAGTAACCAGGTTCTAAGACACGTATTACTGGTGCAAGAGAGGTGTTGCTAAAAGCCTGTCTCTACCTCGCAATGGAGCAGAGCAGCTGGACAGGCAACAGAGTAATACTGAAGCAAATTACAGATGGGATTTGCAGGAGCATATGGTGATGGAATTGCATCAATGCTATTGCAAGCTGAAGTGATTAGTGTTCCTTAACCAAATGGGCACTTGTACAAATTCCACTGGCTCTGAGTACATGTAAACTTCTGTACCTACATTAGTATGAAGGAAGGCAATACTTCAGTATAACCTTATTACAAGGTGTGCTCAGGCCGAATTTCTAATCCTCTTTTTCAACACTGTCCAATTATAAGCATTATAAATATTTTTATGCCTTTCTTGAAGCATTAGGAATTTACCTCTCTGGCCATTTAGTTAGGGATCATTAGAGTGTCCCAAAATGTTTCATTTTCTAAGACATTTATTAGTCTAAGAGACTAGCAACTTAGAGGCTGGTAATCAAGCCTTTATCCATTAGAGCTGTACTTATGTGTTTTATTCTTTTTCTAACAGATTTCCCAAGCTCTTTATCATCAGATTTGTTACAAAAACTATGCTGAATTGTCTTGAAAATCAAGTTGTATGCGGTACAGAACAGGACGACATAGAATGCAGGGATTTATTATTACAGTATGTTACAGAATTTATCTGTTAGCATTGTTTACCAGATTTAATTTTTAACTATACTTAGAAGAAATAAAGTAATTTAGAAACAATCGGGAGCTTTTCACTCAATAGTTTTAGATTTTAGTAATTATATCTGATATTTTTCTTACTGCAAGGACACAGAAGTGAAAATATTATTTCTCTGTTAATACTACTATGAAAATGTTTATTTAAGTTTTATATATTTTCAAGATAATATACAGAGTAAGCATATATCCTTATTACCCATGCTGTTGATAAATTAACTGGAAAGCTTAACGGAGATTTTAAATAGAACTAGGGAGAATGATTAGAAAATTGACAAAAATATTCAGGTTCCTACAGGCCTCCTAAGGATCGGCAGAAGTGCAAGGGGAAAATTCTAAAGAAAATGAAATTAAAATGAGAGATGTATTGTAAAGAACACTTTCAAAAAGTGTTTGCTTCTTATGGGCACTAGCATATGAAAGGAAGAATTAAGCCTATTGACTTCATTCATGAGGCATCTTTGGATACATGTTTATTATTTCACCAGATCTGCTGTGGGTTTAAAATTGTTTGAATAAGTAAATAAACCTTCTCTAGCATGAAAGCTCTACTTGATTAGATGATGGGTTCATCCAGACCACAATGAGGTCTCTACAAGTGCCATAAAGAGGTGCTAAAAAAAGGGGGAAAACATGTCAAATGTATATAATGCCTTTCCCTAAGAGTTTTTCAGCTAACAACTATTATCTGCTCATAGTTTTCCTGCATCGTTGTGATTTCCACATGTTCTGCAACCCTTTATGGGCTTTCTTCTACAGACTTGCCAGCTGATTTCTTGCAAATTTTCAGCATCCTTAATATCCTTGTTCCTGCTGCAGAGGGAATCAGTTCCTTCTGTCTGTTTTGAATGTGACTCCTCATACTTTCCCATGATGTTTATTGCTGAGAGAGGTAGTGAACAGTAAATTCCCATCCATTCTCTTCATACCCGTTTTCAAGGTTTTGAAAATGTGTTCTGAAGTAGTTTTTTTCCCTCAGATTAACCATTTATCAAGTATTTCCTCAGACAGAAACCATTTGTTACTTTTTATCATTCGTGCCTTGCCTTCTGGGAGGAATCAGAACTGTGCTACAAGGGTGAACTGCAGATTGCTGTTGTGGCAGGTGGACATTCATCAGTTTGGTATCTAATTTCTGCCTAATAATTCCAATAAAAGATTAATTTGGTTTTCTTGACCACCACTAACTACTGAGCACCTTCACAGAGGTATCTAGCTTAACCCCAATATTTCCCTTCAGTGTAGCAAAGAATTAAAAATATTAATAGTAAAGAACTGCTATAAAAATCAAGCTGTTTAAATCAAAGTCTAGCAGAACAGCAATAAACCTATATGATGTTCTAGTTTACGAAAAATGCAGCCTAAAAAATCATAATGAAAAATGATATCTCAGAAGTCTATAGCTGCACATGCGTAACTAAAAAGCACAGGAAATATTTTTCTGCCAGTCAGTGCTGGCAGATTATTTATCTTTTAAAATACTAAATTTGGGGTTGGATTCTGAAAATTATAACATTATTCCTACCTCCTCAAACTGAGGAAACAAAATAGCCTTCACATTAAGCAAGATCTCACTACTGTCTTAACAGAAATCGTGAGATTAAAATGCACACGTAGGAGTTTTGCACTGCATCTAATTCTGGTCTGAAGTATTTGATTTCTAAACTATTCATTCTACCCCATAAATATATGACAGCTATAATGTTATCTGCTCCTTCATTAGATTGAGATGGTTTTGTTAGCCACTGTGTGGGTGTTGAGCTGATGAAGGAATTAAAATTAAATGGTACCTAATTGTATGAAAGGATCTAAATCTAAAAGATTCTAGATGTTCCTCAAGCCTAAACATTCAAATGGACCAATTTTATGCCACTGTTCACATTTCGTCTCATCTAACAACCCTGCAGTTATTCACAAGTCCCTCTTGAACCTCCTGCATAATGCAGTCCTACAGTTATCTTTTGTCGTAAGACTTTGGTTGAGGTCATGGTTTCACTACCTCTAGCCTTCCTAAAAACACCATGCCAGATGAACCATGGTCCTCAGACTCTAAACTGTTAACTATCTCTGTGTCAGATTCATCAGCCTGTGCAGACCGTGTTGGAAGGTGGGAGGGGTAGCCTCCTAGATCACTCTTGCCATCTTTATCATACAAAACATGGGTAATAAATTGCATAAATCCTATATATATGCAGCTATTTAACTTCCTGTCCTACAACTTACGTTTCTTACTTTTCTTTTCCCAATGCTTTATGCATCAGATTTTATAGATTTCTGCCCTAGAAAACGTCAAATAACAGAGAGATATGTTTTAGGTATGTGTAAAGCCCCATGTGTCATTTAGATTTTGGTAGACAAATGGTGGCCTTGACAAGAGTGCTTTCAACATTAGCCTGCTTAAATATGTTCTTTTCAGGAGATGGCGGACTTACTCTGAATTAAGTTACAACAATATTTCTCTCACATTTGCCATTCAAATTGCATTATAAAGAACTATTTCAAAATTTGTTTCAGATGCTATTTTTTGTTATACAATCAATTGTGACCTTTGATTTCAGTGATATGTTGAACTGAAAACAAATATACTACTTTAGCTAGCTCTTAATAATACAGGGGAAAATTTAACAAAAGATGCCAGTGGCATACCACATACTACTACAAAACTGAGTAGAATCCTAGCAAGCCTTCACAGAGCTAAGGAAAGCATTTCTCAGCACATTATCAAAATGGATATTTTGATTTTGACTCACAGTTGCCTTTCACCAAACAGGAGAGTGAATCAGGGAAGTGAAGACAAGCTTATAGGTTTGAGAGTTTACATGCAAGTCACAGCTATTACTCTGTTGGTACAAAGTGGAAGTGGAAAAGCATTCAGACATATGATACCTTACAAGAAGTACTTTCTTTTCAATTTTGTTGCTTGTTCCTGCTTATGTCTGATCAGAACAAAAAGAGCAGATAGACTGCCAGGAAGAAGGTGGAAGCACCACTGAGGTGCGCAGGGGAAGAAAGAGCAGCCCTTTGGCCTCTGCAATGACTCCTGCACCCAGGAGTACAGCAGCTCTTTTCCTCAAAACCCCGCTTTGGAAGGTTTGGATCTTTCCACACAACTGCATCAACAACTAATCCTCTCCCAGTGCAGACCTTTCTTCTCTGCCTTGTCTGAGACAACGTGAAGGAAAATACTACAAAAAAGTCCTATGCTGCCTGATAGATCTTCTTCCCTACAACCCTTAGCAGCCTTCATTTTCGGGGAGGGCTAGAGCAGAAAGCAGAAAAATATTTTATTCCTTAAAAACATCCCGTGGACAGCTGCTTTAGCAAAGACATTGCAGTAAGTTACCTTCATTTTAGAAACACTCCCATGAGGTTTGGCATTATAATATTTTATTTCCTAGGGATTTTGGTGTTATAGTATTTTGGAAATATTATAATCCAGGCTTATCTGTATAGTTAGCATTTTTCCCCTCTGTTAAGTACCCAGAGATTGCTGACATTTGATTTTCCTGAAAAATAACATCCAAGTTTCAAATGTCCACCTAATGCAATGTTTCCGCTCAGGAATAAATAAATAAATAAATAAGAAAAACACAACTAAAGTATAATCTAATTATTAAATTCCTGCCTTAGTCAGGAGTAATGATAATCATAGTAATCATAGTAATATGATAATAAGAAATATTTCTTTTTCTTATAAAGATATAGTTCTGTTGTATTATCTACAGCATATTTGCATAACTGTGAGTAATGAAGTTCAAAATATCTGGAGAATATGAGCATTTCTGAAGCCATTTGGGTGAATGATCAATTTGAAGCACTGCCAGATAAAGCCTGATTCAGCTATTGTGAACAGAAACTGTTTCTATGCACTTTGCTTATGCTTTAAATGTACAATGCTGTCATGGAGGAAGCATGTGCAATTGTGTAACGATGCAAGCAGCATATTTAAAAGGTCACAATCCAGCAAATCCAAAATACTTTGACAGACCCTCATAGAACCACAAAGATTTCATACCTCTGTTTTCAGGTATGTTTCTCCACCAAAAGTTTATAGCATTATGTAAGTCAATATTTTTTAAAATAAAGTTTTAGATTAAATATTATTTCCTGACCTACATTGTTACATCAATGTAAAAATCCCTCATGCAAAAGCTAGCAGCCTATTTATAGTTTTCTGATATTATTTAGCTCATAAGAATTCTATGTCATGCACATATCTCCCAGGGGCAAGAGACAAGAAATTACCTTTTATTTTACATCAAAGAATTTTCTTTAACTTTCTAGTTAGAATCACAACTACACATGAGAACTTGCAGGCCTTTGTCTATTACACTACTATATTGTTCATCCAGGTTGTGTGCTCCAGTGTTGGTCACTGCTCCTTTACTCCCCTGAGCAATACAACTTTGCTTTTTTCTTCCCTTTGTCAAAAATCTATACTGATTCAACTTCAACTGAAAACCAAAGATCACTGTGATTAGTGCTACCAACTCTTCTTCCTTTCAGAAAAAAGCAGTCAGACCATTTGATCTGAGAGCCCTATAGCATTCTGAAAATAGGAAAATTTCAGAGAGATAAAATTGAAAAGTACATAAATCTATCACTTACATTTTGAGCCCAATTTTAGATAAGTGCTAGATGCAAGGTATTTTTTGCCATATAGCTCCATGTGTACAATAATTATTTGTCTTTTTCCCTGTGGACTGTGAAATTTCACAGGTTGTTCCTCAACATGCATTTTCTTAATTGGCAAAGGAAGTAAAATCTTATCGGTTATATTCAATGCAATAGTTATTCCAAATGCTCTCTGACTCAATTATGACTGACTGTAAAAGCACACCAATTTTTCTAAGACACAGGTAATGAAAGTCTTACCACGTTTTTTCTTTTTGCACACGTAAATCCATTATTCTTGTTTTTTCTCAATGTTTAGTCCTAACTATGTGGCTTAAATAAAAGTAAACACATAATATTTTTTAATAACAAAGCAACAACCACCAAATAAGATCTTATAAAGGTTCATGACTTTTCTTTAGGGTCAAATTAGAAGGAAAAGAATACCTTTGAGGTAGAAATTCTTATTCAATCATAGACTAAGAAAAGAAGAAAATCACAGGAAATATAAGTTACATAGGTATTTCTCATGTTTCCTGCTTGATCTTAACAGAGGGTCTTACTTTAACAGGAATGCTGAAAAAAATAAGCTAGTATCTCAGTCTCACTAAGTTTGAAACTTGGTTAAATCTGTTGAATCCCTTAAGAAAATCCCTTAAGACAGGATTTTAGTTTTAAATTCTTGTGTAAGAAATAACTTTGAAGGTGACCTATATCAAAATTTAATCATATTAACCATGTTGTGTTTCAACACATAATTATGACTTACATTACAGATAATAGCAAATATTCATTGGATTTTCCATCATATTTTAATTTATGGAATTACCTTTCCTTGATGTTTGAAAGCTTTACTGAAAGCTTTTCAGCCTGTTCTGGCATTGAGTTAATAAGACTATTATGCGGTCCTACAGTCTCATTTCTAATCCTTGAATTAATATTAGGATTACAATTTTGTGGTGAACCTGGGTGGGCCTCATTAAATCCCAAATCCTGCAAATTTTTGCTTGTGGACAACACAAACAAGTTTTATGACTTCAGAAAATCTGAAGGACAGGAGCCTAGCAATGAGGAAAACAATGCTTTCACATTGCTAGACTTCCTTGCTCTTTTAAGCACAACAGCTAATTCCTTTGTACTAGTTTCATGTACCAGCTGCCAGAAATGGTCTCAATAAGAAAATCGTGCTTCTTTCACATGCAATATTCCTTACATGCAATAACTCTTGGAACTGTAAATGTACATGTGTAAGCATAAAACACAATTACGGTTCAGGACCCCATTACACCAAACAAGAAGCAAACAGCAAGCAAGAATACACTAGTTGAAGCCTTGGAAAGAGATTCTGACTCATGGGCAAAAAGTTGTAAACTTTCATCACTCCACAACCCCACTCTCTGGGATTGAGCCCCATTTCTCTTCCACAAAATTTGAAATTAATAGTCATGGATGATATCCACCTGCAGAGGATTAAGATTACTTTTGCACCATCACAGGAAACAGCCTGGAAAGCCATTTCTGTGAAGGCATTTGAACATGAAGACGGGAAGAAGAGAACCATCTCTACTTTTCGGTAGATTTTATCTTCTGTTTCTTCCTTTAGCATCTAGTAAAATATTTTCACATGAATAGACATGCTTTGTGGAACAACACTGTATGAACAACACTGAAATATCTTCTACAGGCTAGTCAGTCCTTCTTTTTCTCTCATAAGGGTTAACTGACTTCCTTAAACCACTCTTGATCTCAGTTTCAGATTATAGGCCCATGAAAATAAGTGATGCTATGAGTCAGCTGGTCAGTCTGGGTAGTCATAGCTGACTCTTCTTTCTTGGAAAGGTATGCAAGAGAAAGCAGAGCTGTGATATGACATCGCTTAGACCATGTAGTGCAAAATGTTAATACCACTCGTATGGGAAGTACAATTTTCACCCTGTTACCCCATGAAGGTTGGTGGGTGGGGTTGGTGACTCACTGAAAGGTCAGAGAGGAGTGCCAAAATTGTCAGTCTGCTCATCCAATGATAACAGCATTGGAATTTGAATCCCTAGACAAAGTGAATGATGTGAAATCTTCTAACAGGCAATTCAATTGGTTTTGGGGGAGGTTGTTGTGATTTTTTTTTTCCACTTTTACCTTCTGTGAGACTTGCTCTAGGATTTGAAATGTCAGAAATCAGAACACAAGTATATCTGAAGACCCTTATTCTTTGAGCTGGAAATACTTTGGAAAGCATGGTGGCATGTGCCTTTCATTAAATTAATACAAATCAAGTATTGTCTGTTAAAAGACAATGCAGTGCTTACAGTAATATTCTTGAACTTTACAAGGCTATTCAATTCTACATACAAATGTACATGTGACTGAGGATAAAAATCACTGCTGCTCTCCAGTGCTGTATATTGAGTTCAGCTTGCAATGTTCCAAAGAATTCTGGAAGGAATTAAGCATGAAAATTGTGATTAATTAGAGCTTCTGAATTTAATGACTTCTCATAGCACAGAGATGGAACTTGAGAAGCAAGTCTTACTATTTGCAAAGTTGTGTGATGGAGGTCATTCACAAGGATGGCATGTAAGCAGTTTTAAATTACTTTCTTGTTTTGACTTGAATTTGAAATAAGGACTTTAATGTAATAATTTTTTTTAATATGCTGGATATTAGAATTAGTAAGAAAACAATCCAAACATCCTTTACATAAAAGAGGTTTGAGCAATTTCTCCTTTTTTTAATTTTTTTTTTTTAGGGGGGAGTTTAAATCTCTTGGAATTTGATTACACAGTACATTCCAGCTATCTGCCCCAGCAGGCCCCTCTATCAGGACTTGCTGATTACTACTTATGCATTGTTTCAAAGTGAGCCCTTGAAGGCTTTCATTTAATACAGATTAGTACCTTTATTAAACAGTGGTTAATTGAAGCCTCTGAGTTCTGCTAAATATTGTTCAGTGAAGTGAATTAGTTGTTTTAATTTGTTGCTTTCTCACACAAGAAAATAACACTGAATGAAATAAATACTTTTTCCATTGGGCTACTGAGGGTAACAAAATTAGAGGGCTTTTAGTTTATGTATTTTAAACTGACAGTTTTCTAACTTACAGAGATGCCTCTGGTTCAGCAAACTTAGATCCTATGTTGATCCTAATAACTCTCTCTTAGATGGTTTAATTTCTAAAAAGAAAAAATTAAGGCCACCATTAAGACTGTCTTATCAAATGTATAACTAAAATCTGGCACTCTTTTCTCTGATCAGAAAAGGAAAAAAATCATAATAAAAATATGTGTTGGAACATTTTTATTTTAAGTTTAATTGTTTCCTTAAGGGTTTCTGTAAATAGTTTTTTTATGTGACAATATTATTCTCAGTTGAACAGTAATATTAAGAGAGATTACAAAAATTTATAGAATAATCCTGTACCCACTCCAGTCGGTAACTCATTAAGGAATCTTACTGACTCACTGAAGACCAATTTTTTAAAAGATTACTTAGAAAATCTTAGAGCTCTAAATGAAGATGTGTGTCTCATTATTTTTCCCTGTTAACTTCTCAAGGAATAATAACTTAAAATTCAACTAAAAGAAAGAGTCTATGTGGATTTTACTACACTGTCTCTATACTGGAAATTCTTGCTTTAAGAAAAAAACTAATTCTTAGTAAGACTTGGAAAAGAGGACTAAATAAAAGAAAATAAACTCAGCCAAAGTAACTGTATCTAAAACACATGGAAAAATACCTCTGCTTCTATGAAAGTTGTGATAACAGAAAAACACCTATTTTTGCCAAGCAGAATTCCACCCGGACTCAAAGGGGCAGTGAGGAAAGGCTCAGTTCAAAGTCATACAGTGATACTTCTGATTGCTCTTTAAACACAGAGCTCTAGCTAGATTTGCAAAGCAGAGTGGAACAAGATTGCTGTGGTGGCTGCATACCACGGATATAGTCTGCACAACCATACTGGCTGCAATACAGTGGTGGTCTGGTTACTGTGAAAGCTGTTCATTACCAACCTCACTTAATTTGTTACTATTGCTGTTGTCAATTCTGCTATGTTTACCATATCCAAAATACTTCCAAATAAATAAACTTAGCAGCTTAAAAGTTCATACTCTAAGAACCGTTTAGACTAAATTTCCTAAATAAACTTCACACCAAGTATAAACAAAAAATAGTAATAAAAAAGTTTTAATAAAAATTATTGACATTTTGCACTATTTCTAGCCAGATACAAGAGAAGAAAGAAACACTGTAGCAGAGGTCACTTAAGTGAATTTCAAAGGGAAACTCAGGAACATCCAAATTTTAGTTTAATCTTTTAAAAAACATTACATGAGGATTGCATTTGGCCAAACTTTACTTTTAGTTTCTGACAGGCAAGGCCACAGAAATAAGCGGTATAGTATCACTAAAATGCAGAGATGAATCTGGCCCTGAACTTGTCTGCTTTTATGTCAGTGCTGGAAATGCTATTATATATCAGACTTCATTTATTGAATTTACTGCTTTCTAATGTCACTCCCTCAGGCCTTACCAGGCAACACTCATGTGTATTAAAGTGGTATTAACAGCATTAATCTTTCTGTTACTTCATCCTCAGAAGAGGATCTGCAACAGGACATATGACAACTAAAAATGAGTTAATCTGATGCAACCTGCTGAAAATCACGGATTCATATCATGAATGAGGCTCAAATCAGCCACATGTGCTTGAAAAGTCTGCAGACAGGAGTAACAGGTCAAGCCAGAGGGGCTAATGCTGGGGAGGGAAGCCTAATTTTTCACCAACCCCGAGGACTGCACTGTAGCACAACTTTTATGTCTCCTCAGTAACTTTACACCTTTTCAAAAGAAAAACAAATACAAACACTCCATCTCTGAGGATCTGAAGTGGTTTTGGCACTTCTTAATTAGGCAAAGAGAAAACACAAGAACTCATTGACAGGTTGGAAAGGTTGAAGCTCCAAGGGCACAGATTTTTGCATTAGAATAGGCACATCAGATCAGCAATCCCAAACCAATAGTGGTAGTAAAGAGTAACCAGATAACTTTGCTGGGTTTTCTGTACTCCTGCAGCTCTTGGGAGACATGAGGAGCTGGTTGAGGAGATGATGTTTCTAAGTAAACATTTCAGATCACCCTCTGAAACTAGATCCTTCACTAGAGTTCCCCATTGATTGTCCCAAGTGTCAGTATTTTACAGTTGTCCATGCCTGCAAAATGCTCAAGATAAGGAAGAATCAGAAACTTGCATTGTGAAAATCACCTTGTAAGCCACAGAAGCACAAGCTCTGTTTATGAAAAATGCTCATCTCTGGGTTATCCTCTTGTGAAGTCACTTAATCAAGACTGGAATTTTATGTGTCTCTTTTCACTAAACTGCAGATTTTAAGTCTGAATAATACCAGTCAGTTTGCTTGTCCAAATGAAGAGTATGTAAAATAGTAACTATGATGCTTTGGAAAAGTAGTTTACAGTATTCTTTGGTTTAGACTTCCTTTTTGGCACAGATAGCTGCATTCTTTAATATAACTTGCATTTCTTTCATTTATATCATACAAAATAAAAAGTTAAGATACCTCTAAAAGCTTTATGGTCACTTAGTAAGTTTAAAACTTGGAAGCTACAGACTCAGAACAGAGCTGCTTTTTGCTTTACATGTATCTCTCAACTTATAGAAGAATGATATTATTGCCTTATTCTGTATGCCAACAGTAACAGGATCTAGGTCACCTGATTTGCTATATTACATTCATATGCAGACAGCTAGCTAGCTAAAAGATGTGAAAACTATTTTTTATAGGGAATAAAAATTACAAGAGTAAACAGCATAGAATAAAAATTGAAAAGATGTCACGAGAGTTGAAAATTATCACAATACATCTTAAGTTTCTGAATATTTCATTCAGATTGTTATTACTCCATTTCCCCTACAGTTTCCTCATTAGTGTCTTAGACTTCAAATGTAAAACCCATTCAAATGTTGTGGGAAAGAATAGAGAAACAAAGAAGAAAAGAGGATATTTTACTAAGATATAAGCCCAACAGACTTGTTATTTTGTATCGTAACATTTGCAATGAGAACAATTTATTCTCAGTTTAGTTTTTGATGATACCTTGAAGGTTTTGCCACTAAACACATATTGACATTTCAGCTAACACAACTTGGGAAAGGACTGTTTCTGTTTATTATATAACAGTTTCCAATACCTGAAAGACAGAAAAATCAGCAAATGTGCCAGAGGGATCATCCAGGGTAAAAATTTTCTAGTTCAAAGCACAAAAGCAGAACATTCCCCAGAACACCTTTCTGCTAAGGTGGGGTGGAGCTCATCTATGGAAAGCAAAACAAATGAATTCTGTATTTTCTTTTTAAAAAGATTCTCATCTATGGAAAGCAAAACAAATGAATTCTGTATTTTCTTTTAAAAAACATTCAGGAAAACCTGTGTTACCAGTTTCCGTGCACTCCATAGCTGCTTTTTCAGAGAGAATAATTCTGTGCTGCAGAAGACAGTGAATACCACAACTATAAAACCACTTTCACCTTCTCTTTTAACAGCTGTGTTTAGAAATTATTCTCTTTCCTAAATGCCTTATTCCTTTCTCAGCTGCAACCAGAAAGCTGCCTAATTCTGACTACCTCTTACCACTGTTATGAGCTTTCCAAACTGAGTCAAAGAAGACTTCTGAGTGGTAATTTGGAAGTTAGTTTACTTTTTCTAAAGCATTTTCTCTGTGTCAGTATCACAGAAAAATAAGACCCGCTATGAATCTTCTAAAAGGAAATTGTGTCCCCCATGGTATACTTCAAAGTAAGCTTTATGCAGATTTCTCTCTTACTATTACCCATAAGTTCAACTTCCCTCTTACTGCAACAATGGAGAAAGAAAAATTTCCCCAGTAGTGTGATGGAGTTTTGTTTAATCTGAACCTTTTCACAGGCAGGAAAACATTAAATGTACATATCCTCCCTCCATAATTATAAGTCTGCTCTGCTCTCATTAATTTAACGTTTATCACTTCTAAGTTTTACCTGTAGTTACACTGTACTTAAATCCAGTAACCTGCAGATTTTTAAAGAGTTAGGTTTGAAACTTAACCCTCCTCTGTGAAGATATAAATCTAGCAATGTTCTGTATAAGCCTCAAATACCAGGATACCTGAGCCTTAAAATTAAGCATAGTCTATTTAATTCTCTTTAATGAAATGAATGCAGAAAGCAAACCATGAAAGAAGCAAATATCACAGATTTGAAAAAGAATGTCTCTACACATACATATTTAGCTTTATTAAAACTGAGAGGGATTTTATTAGTATTTGGATACTTAAAGATTTATTTTTTTTTTGTGGGGAAAAAAACCCCACAAATTGCTATTAAAAATATAGAACACCCCCCTCACCAAACATTTTCAAAACTGAAGAATCTTGAATCTGATTTAAGTTAAAAAATTTTGACTAGCTGGACTTGTTAATACAAAGTACATTGTTTCACCCCAAAATATTTTGTCAATATTCAGAGGGCACATTTCTGTTGCTATTTAGTATAATTAATTGTTTGTGTCATTGGGAAGACTAATCTTGTTATCCACTTCAATGGGCTGAGAATCTGTGATTAAATTTTATATTTAATCTGTGATTCCTCTGTGCAGTTGTTGTTAAGACAACTCTACACTACAGAGATGAGCTGCTGCCAGAAATTAAAGGCCCATTCTGTATCTATCTCAGGTATTTGCATCCAATCAAGTATAGTTTCATTATTTTCTTTGAAGGTGCTCAACTACTGTTAGCAACAAATTAACATAAAAACCCCCTGACTTTATACCTAGGAAGACGTTTTTTAAGACTTAAACCAACATGACCTTCACTGAAGTCTCCAGTGACTATAACCTACAGATTGAGAAGTACTATTTTAAGGAAATATCTATGGTCTTGTCATTTTGAAGGACTGTGAAATGCAACAGTACAGGTACAAGTGGAATAGATGGTGCGGAGGTGAGTATATTTAGTGTAAATCCTTCACAACATGTAGCATCTCCAAAAATAGAAAAATCTATCACTAACTCACTCTCACCCACAAACGTTTAGTTAGAAGCCTGAGAAGGACTCTCCTAGTAGCAAATCATTTACAGAGCATTACCTATATGGTAATACACAATATGCTTATAAACACAATGGAATTTTGAGAATTTTACATATTTAATGCATGTATATTTAACCATAGGTGATTCAACTTTTTATTTCCAAAACACTAACTGTCATAGATTTCAGTGCACAGGCAGGCAAGATTCTACCATTACTTGAGATCTGACATATTTCAGATCTCAAGAAAATATTTAAAAATATTAAGTTCATATTTAGTAATTAGCCATGACAGCTTCAGGTCATAGATTCAGCTGTGTTATTCAGCAAATATTTATTCTGTTGTACTAGTTATGCATTTCACTGCATGTTAAAAATGTTGCATATAATGATTTTAATCTAAGTGCCATATGAAAACTTTAAAGAACCTTAAATCATTAGCAAACATGCAGAGGTTGGTTACTACTAACTCTAGTTTTCAAAACAAACACTGCTTTGCAATTAGTATCAATCAAAAGACTGAAAAGTTATCCCCAGCCTTCAATCACAGATTTTCTCTTGTGACTAAATATACAAATGATTGGCATCTGAATCTAAACACAATGAGTCAAATTCAGTTTCAGTCTGTCTTGTCTGAAGTGAGATTTGTGTGCTTGCATCAAAGGTGAATTTGATCCAAAATACAGAAGACAAAACAATGCACCCAGACAGGCTTAATATCTTGCAAAATTAATTTTCTTTGTGACCAAATGTACAATGTTCTTCCCGCTGTATTAAATTTTTCAAGCCTGGGTTACATGAATGATTTATGCAGCCTTTGTGCAAGGCCTTTCAGGTAATCTTCTTGGGGGAAAAAAAAAAAAAAGAAGCTGTATGCATTTATTCTGACCTTGGCCAGAAATTAATGTTCTTTTGTATTTGTGTCAAGGGAGACAACTGAAGGTTGTTTTTAAACCTCTGTTACTTATTTAATAGTAAAAATATTTTCTCCGTGGACTCGTCATGTTCCGAGGCTGTCCCTGTGTTTCATAATTGCTGGGCTCTCACTTCCAGGATGTGCAATAAACACATTAGCTCACTTTCAACACATTGTCAGAAAGATCTGAAGGGAATAGTGGTTAATTCTGCAAGAAGACAACTTCAACAACATGTGTCTGTAACTATTTGTGGAACAGAAATCAACTTTGTTGGCTTAGGGTAATGAAAAATAAATGCAAACTATTGAATCTGGTTCAATATTTCAAGCGGCAAAATACTTGGGATTGCTTAGCTCAGAAATTTTAGTTCACCCTATTATATGTCTATGTTATTCCTACAATCAATACATTCTAAATCAGCTGTTGAGGGGTTTGCTGGAAATCACATAAGAATTCTTAAAATTAGATTTCTTTCCCTTAACATTTTAAAAGCAGCATATAAAGAGCAGCCAACAACAACAGAAACAAAAAAAGTCAAAAAAGAAATTGTCCAAAGCTGTCCTTTAATGGTGGTGCTTTAGAAAGCCACAGACTTGACACAGAAAATTTGAGGAAAATCAGTATGTTGTAGTAGATATTCTGCAGCTGATATAGCTAATTCTACTAGAGAAGAGAGGTTTTTCCAGTAGTACAAGTTGGTTTCTATCCTGTTCCTCATTACTCGATTTCATGACGTGTAGGTGCATGGCACACCCTTGTGCTCTTGTGCCCTGCTGGTCACAGGCTCTAACCTGAAGGAGGCCACCTCACATGTTGGAAAACGAAGACATGTGATGTTTTTGTGAAAATGAAGTAATATAATCTGACCTCATACACTCTACCTCTACCTAGCAAATTTGGTGAAATCACTACACTTAGTCTCCATCTGATATTTCTGCTCAGCTATGTAAAAAATTCCTACTTCCATTTATTTCCCTCCGCCAGTCTCCTCCACCATACAATAATCTAACAAATAAGCCAAAGGACACATCAATTTGTTTTGTTACAAATGAACAGTACTGCAAATAATTTTCTGAAAAAACTGACACTGATGTAGTTATAGGGACACAATCTGCTGCTTAAAGATTGGATCTGAAACTATAACAAAGTCATCTCTTGTGGAAAAAGTAAATTTTAATGGTGCCTTTACAGAGTTATGTATAGAAGAATTTCATAAATATATTGAAATTAAGTATTGCCTCATGGCCTCCCTATGGCTTGTATAATACCACCCTGCCAATTTTTTAATAAGCTCACACATTGAAAAAACTTTGTGTCCCTCTTTTCATACTGCTCAGAAAATTCAAATTATTCCACCACGAAACATAAAGTCTTATTACAAGAGGGAGCTCTGGCCTTTTGAGAAAAAAAAAAAGAAACAGGTTAGAATTTAAGCTGAGAAATAATATTAGCAATTTTGCTTCAAATTCATTGTGAGCAGGATGTTTATCTAATGTATGCAGTACCAGCTTCAGGCTTGTGAAATAAATTGTCATATGTGCAAAAACTCATGTTTGTTGCTTTGCTAGCTTCAATAGAGATCTGAGATGCAGTTCGCCACTGACAAAATAACTAATGTAATTGCTAAGCATGTGAAAAAGAACCTCCATCTTAAAGTAAATAAATTAGAAAATAGTAGAGACATGTTGTAAGCTCTTTTATCTTTCACATTAATCTTCCTCTCCCTATATCACAGGATTATTTAAAATAAACTCTGGAATAAATGAAGTTATTGTGAGACATGGAAAATGTGTTAGAATTGAAATAAAATTAAGAGGAAATGGGAAAAAATAAGCCAGCAACTGAAAGACTTCATGAAGATAATAAGATTTTCATTTTAAAATCTTTAAAATACAATAAGTAGTGGAGACCATGGAGTGCACTTCTAGAAAACGTAATTCCATTATGAAAGATAGGTATTGATCAAACAGATGTATAACTAGCCTAGGAAGTACTGAATTGGTCAGCCTTGCAAAGGTAGTTTTACTACTGCATGCAGATATAGAATGACTGACTTTTTTTTTTTCTAATTACTAAAACTTGATCGTTAAAAAGAAACATGCAAACTCTGAACAAGGGGCTATTTTAGATGCTTAAGCATCTTCGAGAATCAGGAATCCTTTTTTTTTTTTAATTAAAAAATGTCTTCAAAAGCAAGTAATAAAAGCAACAGGTCTTAACCTGCAAAATGTAAATAAAGTCATTCCAGAAGACCAACTTTAGACATCTAAGTAACAATTATTAAGTCAAATTAAAATCAAGGCCACTGGAATCAGTGATTTTATTTTTACTGCTATTTAATTTTTTTCACCAACTTCAATTTCCTTTTTTACTTGGTTACACAAAGGAGTATATGAAAGTTTCTTCTTTTTGTATGTCTTAAATACATAGCTTATCCTTCTTATTTATTCTCAATATCTTCACAGGGTTCTTCTACACGAAACACAGATATCAAAAAGCTTCACATAATATTTTATGGTTTTCTGCAAAGCAACTGTAAGGGGAGAAATGAAGCCAACAATTGTGCAATCATGGGTTGCAAAATGTGAATATCTCAATTGGTCTACTGGACCAGAAAGATGAATCCATTTTTAGTAGTGTCACTTCTAATACATTATGGCAGTAAAGAAAAACTGAACAGCTTATTTTCCATAGATATTTTCAAAGCCTCAGAAACAACTGTTTGAACCATTCTTTAATTGTCTCTGGCACAGACTTCAGAAAGCTCTGTGTAGTCAAAAGTGAGAGTATTAACTGAATTTTGCTCCAGTCCACTAATAGTAACTATGATTCTAATAAAATGTACGTGTCAATTTTATGCAGTACATAGTGTACTATGTACACCAAATAACACTGGAGATTAGTTGGAAGCTCCCCTCCACATGTCCTCTGAATTTTCACTGGAGGTGAACACTTGTCCCAGTAAGGAGATTCCAACGCAGTGTCTCTGTGATGGCTTAGCTGTGTCACACTGGGATAAGTCAGAGCTGAACACCCATGTATTTCAATATTATTATGTGTCTTACATGCTTCACTACAGTTTTATTGATTAGCATAAATAATAATTTTCCTATGGTCATAAATTATTGTTCTGTCTAGGGAAAATATTTTTTTCTCTCCTTTCAAATGATGCATTTGTCATCTGTTAAAACTAGTTAGTGCATTTTAATATCTGAAAGAATTTATAATATGAGAGATTGTATTTATAGTATTGCTTAATCACTTTGGCAGTAATTACTCAGGCACTTCCTGAGTAATTCAGGAAAACATTTTTATTTGGAAAAGAATTTAGATAAAATTCATGCTATTTTGAGATTTAGATTAAGAAGACATGACTACTGAACAAGTATGTATCAAACTTTCTGCCAAATCAAAAACCCAAGAAACTGTCTTTATGAATAGTTTTTGACTCAACAGAATTTATTCTTGCTCTTAAGGGAAAAATTGTAAGCTCAGGTGTTGTGCCTCCCTTGACCATACTGCAGGTTTTAACTCTGCACACATGAAAATAAATAGCAAATTAGTGGTCTGTTCTGCCCATCAAAAATCTAAAGGACTGAATGCAGCTTGTGGTCTGGTTGTTTCTTTTTACATTCTGTCAGTAAGAGAGTTGCATGTCAAATAAATTTAAAATCCATAGCTCAAGAGACTTGACACATAAGAGCTTGTGCTCAACGTGTCAGTCAGAGACCAAGATGTGTAAACAATCTTTAAATACTCTTATTAGGTCAATCTAGTTCTCCTGCATAAGAGAACAGCCTCTTTAAGTGAGGGCATTTCTAAATCAGATAAATAATTTTCTGAAGAATATATCTGTGCTCTTCAGGACCAAAATTTCAGATATTTTGAAAACTATTTTCCACCTTATCTTTAAGCAGAAAAATGACATATTTAAAAGTACCCTTTAAGAAAATTTATGTTTAGTACTATTGAGCTGATTTTTCCCACAAGTTTTACATAACATTTGACGTGTCTCTTTCTTTATCAGGTTCCATGAAACTTATGATAAATCATATAATGTGCTGTCTGTTCCATTACAGTGTACAACCCAAATGTTCAGAATTGCAAATTAGATACTTACTGGATATTTATATTCACCCTTTTCTATTTCTGATAATTTGTCTGCATTTTAATAAAACTAGATGCTCTGATTATTTTCCCTGATACACAGTTTAAGTCTCTCTGTTCATTTGGGAACAGGAAGAGCTGAAAACTATGTTAGTAGTCAGATTATTTGATGAAATCATGTAATACTTCTTATGTATCCCATTTTGCCTTTAATTGCTATCAGGTTATAGTCTGACAAACATAGGTTTGCCCTGCTTTTGCTGGCAAGGTAACTCTTTCAATCTGCAGTTATTTGACTATTCAGATATAACTGCAGTTATTTGATTGTGCAGATAGAAACCCAAGAGTGTATTTCCATGGGAAAATTACTGTGATGCAGCTTTTCTGCCAGCTTTCACTAGGAATGGTGTTTCAGGTAGAGTTGTAGGGGTTCAGCTAGATTAATCCCCTTCAGAAAAAAATCTAGTGTTCAACCCAATCAACTGATTAGAGTGAAAAATAAAAAATCTCCAAACAAATCTAGGATTTTAAACATCGTTATAGTTAGGTTCACTGACTAAGATGAAGGTGAGCATAGGGGAGGGATTAAGTAAAAATTAAATAACCTTTAGATGAACAACAATCACTATGGATTATCATAGTTCTACTGCTCTACTTTGTGGATTACAACATACTCTCCTACTACATGAACACATTAGGCACAGTTCTGGCAATACAGAGTTGATGTTTTATTAGGAGAACAAATAGTGATGTTTTCTGATGCGGACATTCCACTCCTGCTGATTTTTTTCTCCAGACTTTCTATGATGGTTCAGGGGCATCTTCATATCTACTAAACCTGGCTGGGGAGGCAGACACACATTTAGGAACAGGGTAGCACCATTAAGTGTGAAGGTTTCTATTACACTGCAGGAGACAAGTACTGTGTTAACAAAGATGATCGATTGCAAAAATACCCTTCAAATTCAAAAGGCAACTGTCACTTGTGTTTTAAGCAGAATTTCCATGGACTTATAGTCCTTGATCTCTTGAGAGATATGCACAAAGATAGTTATTGGGTTTGATGCAACTCAGCAAACACAGTACATCATATAGTGCATATCCTGCGTAAAAAGGAGAGAGACTTGTAGAGCCATGTTGGATTTCACAGAACACATTACTTGAAGAAATAAGACTGTGATAAGATAGCATAACTTTAAAGTTACTTTATCTTTTATTTTTACCTTTTTTTAGACTTTTAACGAAAAGGCATTTAGTAAATACAAATGGTGGCATCACCATCTGTATAACGTTTTGTTGAATTACTAGCATACTCTGATTATTAGACAACATCTATCACTCAAAATTCAGAGTAGGCTCCTCAATACCAATCTGTTCATAGTCTTAATATAATTAGGCTGCTATCCTGCTGTGCTTGAGGTAAGTTAGTGTCATTCAGCAAAAACAGCTGATTAAAACAACTCACAGGTAGCTCTTGTCCCACTGCTACAGTCTCCTAACTTGGAAACTAAATTATCATGGCTCAGCAGGAACTCCCCATCCTACTTGGACTGATACCTCAAAGCAGCTGGTCTCTATGACTGTTTACTTGCTTCCCTCAGGCAGGGACCATCTTGTCCTTAGTTCTAGACTTGGTTGATACTGGGTCTGCCAGAACTGCACTCAGAAGTTCCATCTACAGTCAGGAGTCTCAACAGGAAAAGGTTTCGTCCACTCTTTAGACTGACTAAAGGACGTGTCTTTATTATCAGATTCTTCTTTGCAGTAGGTTCTTGACCCAAAGGATATAAAACACTCTACATACTTCTTTAACTGCAAAATTAATTTCTTAACTACTAGAAACCACTTACGACACTTTTGCTGATTTTTAGCAGAGCCAAAAATCCTTGCATTACCAGCAGTCCAGACTACTGAAATAGTTAGAAGTTTGAGTCCCCTGTAAGTTCAGCATCTTACTGCCACAGACTCTAATTCCTAACTTGAAACTTAGGATTTAATGGCCACAGCAACAGAGACAAATGCACATTTTCAGTCCCGCTCCACATACATTTCTGTGGTTAAGGTTTAGATTTTTTCTCTTTACAATTACCTACTTTTTATCCTAAGATAAATACACACATAGCAAGAACTACAATATAAATGTCCCTTTTTACAAATAATAAGTATCAATTACTGTAAGCTCTTTCTCCAACATCAGTTAATTCCCAGAAGTTATCAAAATATATCTGGAGGACCTATTTGACATAAGATGATGACAGTGGTTTAGAGGACTGTCTTTGAAAAGCTTTGAAAGCTTTGCCCTAGGAATTCTTTTAGGAAAGAGATACAATTCCTAGAACTGATGTTATTGAAACGACACTCAAGACTTCTTTACAAGATATATTAAACCCTTCTCCACCCAAAAAAAAAGAAAAAAAAAGTCCAGTGACTTCCTGGAAGAATTTTCTTGTGACAATTTCACCATCTATGTCCAGATTTTCTCTTCACAGGAAGTTTTCCAACAGTAGTGTATCATTGACACTAATTTCCTGCTTTTTTAGTAGAAAATCAGGAGTAGTTCATGCATCAATAATTAACAGCATTCTGAAGACTATGGCCAGTAGTATTGCTTTTGTTACCTATTCAACATAATACATTATTAAAAAAAAAAAGCCCTGAAAACTGTATATGAAAATATGTATACTTGACTCTTATTATTTTTCTCCTTCTCTGCCAGTGTGCTTATCAGGCTGAGAATGCTTCACCTTTCTTCCTTCGCACTTTCCTTTTGCAGATCCCATTTATATACACATCAGTAGATGACAGGAAAACATACATGCATCATAAATAATAATTCAAGAAAGCATCTAGTAGCTTGTAACTATTTGGCTTCTACAATGATAAGAAGCAAAGAGATGTAACAGTTTACAAATAGCATTTGGAATTCAGGGTGATAAAAATACAGTGCTTAATAATAACACCTTATATAATCTACAATATTTTTCCTTAACCCCTGAAACTGACACCCAAAATATGAGAGATTCTGGAAGAAAAAAACCTCATGAGTGCTGTTTTATTTTTCCTGTACCTCATTATATCAATTTTCTCAGATGGTTAAAAAAAAAACCGTAAACTTTTTCTTATCAAATATATATTCTTTAAAATACATGATACTCTAGTGAAAGTGGAATATAGATGATTCAGTGATATTTGGTTTACAGATACTATTTCCATTACTTGGAGAGTAGAAAAAGTAGAAACTTACTAGGTCTTTTTCGACTGTATCAAAATTAAAGCAGTCTTGTCAAGGAAGGAACACATGAGAAGCAGTATCTTCTGAAAAGCGTATCTATGCCTCTTGCCACTCACACACTAGTGCTGGGAGACAGTTTCTCTGGCAGATTTTGTATTCCACACTGAGCACACCAGCCTGTCTCTCTGCTTCCACTTATTCCTCAGTAAGTTAGGGATACTATTTCTTGAAAGCAGGAAGCATAGTGTCTAAAGTGTATAAATTTAGTTATGCAATATTAATTGAATTATTAATAATTCAGATTGCATTAACTCATAGGACCACTGTCTGAAATCAGAATCTAGCTGTTGCAGGTACTTCATACAGAAATACAGGGACTCAGAGCTCAGACTACTCTAGAAGCGAATAGAAAGACAAGCAAAGGTGGAGAGTAGGAACACAAGTTTGCACTGACAGCACCAAAATGAATATTAGAAGTCAATGTTCACCTATTTCCAGCGATGCGGTATTATAAAAATGTTATCTTGTAATCTGATTTCTTTGTTAACAGCCATAGCCTCTTTTGAGCCACAAATCTGTCTCCCAAAATCTCTTGGATATATCTGTCTTTCTTGAATTCTTTTGATTGTGCTTTGCTTTCTTCTTGCATGTATATCTGACAGTTTTTTATTGTTATAGGCATTCACCCCCTTAACAAACACACATCACATCCATCCACATGGTTTATTTCTAACTGGACCTCATTTATCTTGTTCTTTGGCCCTGGATTCCTATTAGCTCAACTCTCTTATGCTATAAAAGATCTTAAATTAGACAAAGGCTTGGGGTTACAGTCAGTTTTCAAGCACTTCCAGTATGATACTTGTATATCTTTGATGTATGCCCTGGGCACACATAAACATTACTAATATACCCGTTTTCATTCGCTATTTCAACAGATCATAACAAAAGAAAAGCTTAGTCAACATAGGAATCCCACTGGCAGCAGGAAATTTTTCACAGAAATACATCAGGCACCGGAAAGTGCCACATCATGGCAGACGTCATGGGAGACACATCATGAAATGTGCCCACATGAAGTACCATAAATATGTGCTGATACGTATGGTTCTTCTGCAGCTTGATATTTAAAAAAACTTCTTTGATACTAAGCAACTTGGTCAGGCAGAAATCTGCTCAAATGATCTGCTAGGGGTGGACACATCATAAGAAAGAGGTATTTATATACTATACTATATATTACACATATAATATGTATATATATATAAATATAGTATACATATACTCCAAGAAGGGGATATTAAAACTCATTAAAATCTAGACACATCATTGGTTGTACGTGAATAAAGAGATTAAAATATGCAATCTTTGAAATTGCTCCAGATGAAAGTTGCCTAATGACCTTAGCTGTTTTGCGTACCCAAGTTCTGAGTGTATCGATTGCATTACCCTGAAAAGAACATGCAATCCAGATCATCACTACATCTCATATACCTTGTAGACATCCAGGGCAGTTTCTGTGATGGAAGAAAGCTTGCTATGCAAGCATTACATGGCTCCCATATGCATCGTAGCAACAAGCAGAGCCTATCACGGATTCAAGAAATAGGCACTGTACATGACTCACTGATTCTTTAAGCATCTAGTTATTTTCTATGTGTCTAGCTAAAAGTAACTTCTCTTTTCACCTGAGCTGCTTAGCTCTTCACCCGTTACCTGTGTCTCCTGATAAGTAGAACTCTGCTCCCCTAAATAATTTATGATGAAGCAGACTGCCACTGAAATGTGGAGCCTGAAAAACTTCTGTTAGCTGGATACTTCAATTCAATGTTTTCTTCAGTATTTCTTCTTACCAGGACAAATTCAGAGTATTTTTTTTCAATGGTTAGAAATTCATCTCCATTCATATACCATTTCCATGTAATATGGAATCAACACCCTCAAATTAATCAGAATATGTTTACAAACATCACATACACATATGTACAGAATACGTCAGGTACTTGCAGGTATTTATTTTTTACTAACATGGGTGTTTCATATGCCCTCAGGCATAGCCTTTCCCCATTTGATATGTATGGCATAAAGATCTTTTGTTTAAGTAATCTGAGTTGTGCCTCATGTGTAATGCAAAGTAAAATTGCTCTTCATCTGGTCAGTCAGTTTTTAGGTAGCAGTGATCTACACACACACCTTGAAATGCAACAAAATGACAATAAAAAGACAAAAAGCAGGGAAGTGTCAAAAGCATTCTTCAGAAAAGGTGAAACGGAAATGCTAAATAGTCACAGCTATCATCTTGCACATGATATCTGAACATTTTAGGGAGAAAGGCCTTTATGGATAATGCTATAAAATATGATAAAGAACATTCAGTATTTCCAAAAACACCAGTAGCTTGCAAAACCAAAAATGAAAGAAAGACTTTTTTTGAATGCTGAACTAAAATATTTCAAAAAACCTTGTCTATGGAAAAAAATGTTGCCAATTATACATCTGAAATCGTGGAGTCCACAACTTGGAGGTAGAAAACTGGAGTTTTCAAGGAAAGAGGAAAAGGATGGTTCAAAGTCCAACCTGGTAAATACAGTGATCAATACAGCTTAACAACTTCATTAATGGTCTAGATGATGGGATCAAGTGCACCCTTAACAAATTTGTAGACAATACAAAAGTGAGAGGAGACATTGAGATACCAGGTGACTGTGCTCCGGTCCAGAGAGACCTCAACAAACTGGAGAAATGATCTGACAGGGAAATTATGAATTTCAGGAAAGGGAAGTGTCAAGACCTGCACCTGGGGAAGAATAGTCCCAGGCACCAGCACAGCCTGGGCCTCAACCAGCTGGAAAGCAGGTCTGCGGAGCCAGCAATGTACCAGTACAGCAGCAAAGGCTAATGGTATCCTAGGCTGAATTAGGAGTACTGTTGCCACAGCTGGAGGGAGGTGATCCTGCTCCTCTACTCAGCACTGGTGATGCCACACCTGGACGGCTGGGTCCACTTCTGGTCTCCCCAGTACTAGAGAGATGGACATACTGAAGAGAGTTTAGTCAAGGGCCACAAAAATGATTAAAGGACTGAAACAAGCCTGAGAGAGAAAGCCTGAGAGAGCTGGGACTATTCAGTCTCTAGAAGAGAAGACAGAGTTTCTTATCAGTATAAATATCCAAAGGGAGAGTGACAAGAAGATAGAGCCAGGCCCTTTTCACTGGTGCTCTTAGACAGAAACAGAGGCAGTGGGTACCCATTGACATATATATACTGTTTAAACACAGGAAAAAAACCCTAGTGCATTTGAACAGTGGAACACGTTGTTCAAAGAGGTTGTGGAGCGTCCATCCTTGCAGATAATCAAATCCTGACTATATCTGGAGCTAAGCGACCTGCTGTAGCCCACCATGTTTGAGTGGGAAGAATGGATTAGATGATCTCCAAAGGTCTCTTCCAAACTTTCCTGTTCTGTAATTCAATAAAAAAGCAAATATTTTCCCTGAACTTCTGTTCATTGGTGTTTGCTCTGTGAAATGCAAACCATTTCATCATCCTGGCTCACCTGCACAGGGTGTGTGGAACATTCAGGCTTTGGAGTGACTGTCACAGATCTGCATAGATATAACTGGTGATGTGATATAGTTTGCAGAGTGATAACAACTCCTCTATGCCATCACAAGAAATGGTTTCTCTAGTAAACAGAATTTCTGTTGGTGTGAAGAAAACTCTGTAGGTAGTGGTAAGTACAGCTATAGTTTAAAGAAGACTTCAGGTCATGTAGCTAATTTTTTTCTTTACATTTTTCTTTCTTTTCTTTGAGTCCAGAAATACTTTTGTGGACATGCTGAGCATGCACAATATGTTGCACTGTATCCTTTTCCAGAGGTCACTGGTTCTATGTCATCACTTCTTTGGATAAAGCAAGAAATCACCCTGATATGATGGAGAAAGTTTTGTGAGACGAAATGTCTTGGAATAAGGAGCAGCCTAAGGCTGTGGCACTCATTACAGTCTCAGAAATTTATCCATTTTCTTCACAAGAAAGAAGTATTCACTTCTGGATTGTGGTGGATGGAGTAACATAGGGCCATAGGGGCCAATGCTGTGATTGATGAACAGACACTGGTTCTCAGGACTATGATGTTACTTCATCATTAATTAGTTTAGGAGTATGTTGTTAGCACAGTCAAATGCTTGACAGCAGGCAAAAGTAGAAAGCAAGATACAGGTTTGCAAACTCAGGTATTAGTAGCCACATAATCACTGAAACCAAAGTATGAATTGTAATACTGACCTTGACCAAACACTCAAGTACTGAGCCATGTCAACCTTTGTGCTGATTTAACTTCAGTACTCATATTAGCTAGAAAAAAGCTAACTTGCATGCATCAGCATGAGTTGAATCAGCCTTCTTTTTAGAGCATACAAATACATAGGATGAAGACATCTGAACTACAGGTCAGCAGTTTTCATAGTCTTTCTCTTCCCATGCTTACCAGGAATAAAGGCCAGCTCTAAGCCTGGGGCTTGAAAACACATAAACGTATATCATTACCTAAGAAACCTCAAAAGTGCATATTTACTCTACTCTAATACCTTCTTTTAGTTTTATAAAACTGCTCCTTACTAGATGATTCCTTGCAGAGAATTAAAAAAAAAAAAGAAAAGAAAAGGTTTTTGATGGAGATCCTTTAAAGGAAACAAAACATAAGCATCAAGCTACATGTGAAAAGCTCTATGTCATTACTCCTTTGCTTTCTCTGTATTGAACCTCCTGACATTTCAAGTCCGTCTCTTAGTACTGGAGTTCTTGTTTCTAGGTCACTGAACCTGGACAATGTGGAGGACTTGCATATAGTCTGCAGTGTAGCAGAGCTCTGCACTTGAAACAATTATCAGAGTTTTCTTTGTTGATTAAATGAGATCCTACTCATCACTAGATTTTTTAAAACCTCAGCATTTTATTATGGTGGAGCATGACTGACATGTTTGGTTGTGGGGATTACAGGCTTTGTATGTACGTAACAAATCAGGACCTTTAAAAAGAAAAAAAAAGGAGAGGGTGGAGAAGGGTATTCCAGATCCTAAATGAGACCTCGGTTCTGATCACTACTCTGCTCAGCAATAGTCCCCCTTTTCCTTCAAATCACAGGATCTCATTTCACTCTTGGTTATTTAAAATTATGCATCTTGAACTTTCACAATAGAGCCATGAATGGAATTGTTTGTACACACTTTCCAAAGTATAAGTATAATTTAGAGACTATATTCGGCAAAAAAGGATTCCATCAAATGTTTTGCAGAAAACATTGAAGAGTTCATCTGTAGATTTTGTTTTGCTAATAGTTATAACTTTTATCTCACTGCCAAAAAGATGTACTAGGAGTTTCTAAAATTCAGTTTTGAAGAAACGTAAGTCCTTAATAATAAGAGGGAAAAATGGTGCTAAAGAAGAATTTAAATTCTGAATTTCTGTTTATTTTACCGAGTGCCTCCTACACCACTGAACAGTAGTATTACTATTTTTATAAAAAACATTTGTGATTGAACGGTGGAGATCCACTATGCTAAGTACCACACATCTTCACATAAATTTACACTGATGAATTTAAACATGGGTCAGTTCTAACTCACAGTATCCACATTCTTCCTTTGTCTAAGTATTTAAAAAGTGGTATCTCCCAGGGCAGACAAAAGAAGTGCAATTTCTCCTTCACAATGTCTCTTCTACCTCCTTGTTGAGATTGCAAAACAGCCTTTTTCTGGAGATGAAAAGCAAACTACAAACATTAAATAACATGCTTTCAGTACATTACCAATGGATGAATAACACTATTGGAACTTTGATTACTTAAGCAAGACAATTACAGTATGACAGCTGGAAAAATAACTTTTCTCCCATGCTGCTAACAGTTTCAACAGAGATGGGCTTCTGGGCCTCATGGTGGCAACTGAACAGTACCCTCATCAATTAACCTGAAATCCTACAAATGGTATATCTTATTTTAGCTTTTAATAGGAAATAGAAAGCTTCCAGCCCCTTTTAGTGTGGAGAATAGCCACTAAAAAAAATCTAGTTATTAAATTTAAAAATCACATGGTTGACTTTTCTATAAATTTGCATTATTCAAGGTCAGTTTTACAAACAACCCCCCCCAAAAATATTCTCTTCTTCTCAAAAGTCACTAAATAAACACAAAGACTGAAAATTTTTCTTATTTTGCCATATATTCTGTGACAACATTAACATCTAGACCTATAGTGAGTTTCAGAAGCGAACGCTCATATTCCTTCCCTACTAGTTTAGGACTAGTTGTGAACAGAAGATCAAAGTCTTCTCTGATGCCAGGTAATATGATGGCAGTGGAAAAACAAGAGAATAAGTGATCGACTAACCTGGTGGTGAAACCAGGCAACGTGAAGAAAAACGATCAACAAAATTCAAGAAAAGGAAAATCCCTGAACTGTTGATCTGAGCCAATAGCCACACTATGGACATGTGTCCTTGCTGTGGCTATCTTGAACAGATCTTTTGGCATAAGAACACCACAGACCCTGCTACCTGCTACCTGCCTGGGTACCCATGACTGCAGATTCAGGTTCATTACATTGGAGAGTCAGAGGAGATGTCATCATCTGAAGTTTGCGTTCCTTGATCCTGTTACGGAAGAAGCTCTTCTGAAAAGGAGCCTATGCAGCAGTGCAGGAGAAAGTTGTGAGATTCAAACTCTGAAACATAGTGGCTGATGGGTATGATTTGGGTAATGTTCATGTGTTAGAAAAACAAACTAAAATTTTGGGCTTGACCTGCTTCAGTGCTGTCAGACCTGGGAGAGGAAGTTAGCATGGCTTGGGAAAAGGGATGTACCACTGATAATGGCAGAATTTACTGGCCACCAGGCCATTTGGCAGGACTCCAGGATAAGAAGGCACTAACTGTGCTGAGATCAGCACCAAGTGGGTAAAAGGCAATGCTCCTAGCAGGATCTGTGACTACCAACCACCGACCCCCAGACTACTGGCCTAACAAACTCCCTGATCCAAAAGAAGAGAGAAATTGAGCCTCTGGACTAATTAGCATGAGAAGTGAGACAATCATTAAACAAGAGAAGTTAGAGTACTAATTATTAAGAGAGATATGTAGCTTGTTGCCAATAAACACTAAGTCCTTTGTTTGCTAAAATGTACAAATAGTTTAAAGGTTTGATAACTGATGTACGTGTTTTGTAGAGCAATCCCCATGTACCTAAGTGCTGAATAAAATAATGTTGACTTCCTAATGTAACAAACTGGTTAGAGAGCTTATTTCTCAGTTTTTGGTGACAGTTTGTAGTGGCCCAGATGAGACAAAGCAGTGGTGGCTCAGTAGACCAGAGGAATCATTAGCACTTCAGCACCCACCAAAGTATTTCCAGGAAGATCTTCCTATTCCCTGGTCTGGTGAGTTCGCCACATTGTCCTTTCTGGGAAAAAGAGTATGCCATTACTTAAGGTTCTTTGTTGTAAGATATTTTGGCCACACGTAATTTGCACCAAAAGAAAGCACACAGTGTGAGGATGAGAGGTTTTTGTAATGGTTTGCCAGTTTGAGTAACGTTGTGTTTTATTTATGGGGACTCACATGCAATCTCAATCTTAGGAAAAGTTTTAAAAGGTTGTAAAAGGTTTTTAGAAGTTGCAAAATGTTTTTTAAATTTATTTTTTTTTGAAGTGTTAAACATGGGAACAGGTCTATCTTCACAATTCCAGGGAGAAGAGATCCTGAAAAACTCCACTTCAGGATCTATTTTAAGGAACTCGAAAAGGCTGGAGAGTGACCCCCCCACATGAAAACAACTTGTTAAATATTGTAATCACTGGTGGCCAATGTATATGCTTAACAATCACAAAAAGTAGCCTGTTAATGGGACTGCAAATTACAATACCATTTCACAACTACTGCTGTTTTTTAGAGGGGAAAGAAAATGAAACAGAGTGCCGTATGCAGAATAATCCTGATTTGTGAAAGGAACATATGCAGGCATCTAGAGATCTGACGGTGTTAGCATAAGAAAAGGAGGATAAGAAACCACTCTAAAGATGTTGTTCTGCCTGTAGTATAGGTAAACGTTGTAATAAATACAGGCAGAAGAGGAGGAAAACATGCATTTATTAGTGTATAAGGGGAAGAAAGGCAGGGAATGGGTATGGAATTGGAAGAAGAAAATAATTGTGGTAGACAAAATCTTAGCCCACATCAGAGCACAAAAGTTTTAGCCTCATATCAGGGCAGAAGAGGGACTGAGAGGGGCTGTGAGGGGACAAGTAGTGAGGGGCAGAGTGGGGCCATGAGGGGCCGAGCAGAGTCATGAGAGGCAGAGAGGAAGGACCATGAAAGTCTGGAGGGGCCGAGAGGGGTTGTGAAGGCAGAGAGGGGCTGACAGAGGAGCTAAGGCTGCAGCTGCAGGCGAAGGAGACAGTAGAAAGGATTTCAGGTTTGGAAATCGATGAACAGTGGGACAGGGAAAACCCAGATGCCTGTAGTTGTTGCTAGGAATTTGAGTAAGTTGTTAAAAGCAGTGTGGAAAGTGTACACTGATCGGGAGTGAAGGCTCACAACTGCATAAGTGGAACAAAGCCCTGAAAGGAGGGCATCATGAAGGAATTACTTGAGGCAGACCCCAGCGACAGAGCTCAGTATGCTATTTGTGTGCTATATCAGAGAAGGACCACTGGAAGTCTGCGGAAAGGGACTAACAGGACCTGCCGGTCCCTGGAATCCACTCAGGGCTCCTAACATTACAGGATGTGTAATGGGGACTGGAAGTGTTATCTGCAATTGAACTTCTGGTTACATTAATGCTAAGGAATGAGCAAATGAGTTTCTTAGTAGATACTGTGTATTCAGTTTTAAATATGTATAAAGGAAAATTTACTCAGGAGAGAATTAATGTAGTTGGTGCCACTAGTGAAAGGTAAAATCAGCCTTTCTTTCAACCATTAAAATTTGGAATTGGTAAAGGAGTGCTAGCCCATCAATTTCTTTTTATTTCTGAATGTCTCGTACCATTACTAGGAACAGAAAACCTCTGTAAATTAAGTGCACAAATTACATACGAAAAATGAAAAATCCAAGTTCACATTCCTGAAGAAAAGGCCTTGGAGGCCTAAGACTTTCTGTTACATAATCCTGAACTTGAAGCAAAAATATTGGAGAAAGTGGACAACACTGTCAGCCCATTGGTATGGGCCACTGGAATTCCAGGACGAGCCTGGAATGTAGAACCAGAAAAGATCTTTTTGAAATCAAATCCAGACCGGTAAGACAAAAACAATATCCCTTGAAATTAGAAACCAGGAAACTAGAAAATCATTAATAGAAACTTGAACACAAATTGCAAGAGCTCTGTGAACAATACAGAAAGAAGTATCAGAAATTGGGCTCATGAGAACTTCTTGAGGCACTTTTAGATAAAGGCAAGGTCATGCAAGTGTCATAATCACTAGTACCAAATTTAAGCTGGCTGTGAGCTCCTCTGTTACAATGAGCTGTTTAAGTTTTTCCTGGATCTAAAGGATTGGTGCAGCACAGCACAGCCCTGGGCCTACCTAGGTTAACTGTTATATGGAAAGGCTTTACCTCGTAACTGAAAGGGTGCTTGCACTTTAGGAGATTTACTATTTCACAAGGACAAAGGAGTCTGGGCCAGGAAAGAAAAGAGGCTATCTGTCAATCTCCTGATCCCCCGCCTAAAAGAACAATTAATGGAAAGGAAAAAGTCCTCTTCTGGACTCCTGAATGCAAGAAAACCTTTCAAGAACTGAAAAAATGCTTTAGTAACTCCTCCTGCAATGGGACTATAGGACTTAGATCCTTTTGAACTGTTTGTGCATGAAAGGTCCCATTTGGCATTGGCAGTTCCGATTCAACAGTTGGGATCCTGGCAGAGACCTGTCTCATACTTTTCTAACAACTTAAGGATGGCAGCACTACTTCCTTGAGACAGTAGTGGCAACAGTCCTCCTAATCCAGGAAAAAAGAAAATTAACTCTGGGACAGCAATTGACTGGTTTTGAATGCAATACAGTTAGAGCAGTGTTGGAGTAACCAAGTAGGATGTTAAATAGGCAGTATTGTTAGAACAAGATGATATAGAGGTAAAAATAACTAACCTTCTGAATCCAGCAGGGTTCTTAACAGCTGACCTGTAACGAGCAGAACTGGCCCGTGATTGTTTGCAAACCATTGAACAGGTGTACTCCAGTCAAGATGACCTACAGGACACTCTCTTGGAAGACGTGGATTAGGAACACTTTGTGGATGGGAGCAGCTTTGTGAAAAATGGAATCCGAAAAGGAGGGTATGCAGTAGTAACTCATTTACCCCCAACACGCTGGCTCAGAAAGTAGAACTGATTGCATTGACAAGAGTGTTAGAGCTCTCACAGGATAAGACTGTAAATATATGAACTGACTTGAAATTTGCTTTTGGAGTGGCCCATCTCCATGGAGCCAGCTGGAAAGACAGAGGGGTATTAACCTCTCAGGGATCCCCCGTGAAACATGGACAAATAATACAGAGATTGTTAGAGAGGGTCTAGTTCCCTCAAAAGGTGGCAATAATGCATTGTAAAGCTCATCAATTCAGAGAGACCTCACTAAATACTGGAAATCACCTGGCTGACAAAGTGGCCAAGGATGGCACTGGTGGGGACATCCTTTTAGTTTTACCCGAGAAATATCAGCATTTGGATAGGGAGGCTGCTGACTATCAGACTGAAAAAGAGAAATTGGCAAAACTGTTAGATGCTGAAAAGAGCCGTGAGGGACGGTGGATTACACCCAGCAAACAGGTATTAAATCCCCAACACCTTATGAGGAAAATCACAGAGGAACAATATAAGGTAACCGTCTGGGAATAGAGTCTACGGTAGAAGAATTTTAGCCTCAAATTTTGAGTGTATGAATGACTGGTATCATAAGAGGCATTTTTAAAATGTGCCATACCTGTTTAAAGATCAGTACACACCAGATTAGGCAGACTGCACCTAGGACTGTTAAGAAAGGAAATTGTCTAAGAAACCTATTGGCAAATAGACTTTGCAGAGCTTACACTGCAAAATGGGTACAGGTATTTACAGGTATTTACTGGCACTGGTAGATACTTTTTCAGGATGGCCAGAAGCTTCTACTTGTTGCACCAACAAAGCTAGGGAAGCAGTAAAGGTTTTGTTGAAATATATTATCCTAAGGATTGGAATGCCAGTGGGAATGTCATCAGACAGGTTCACACTTCACTGCTGAAATAGCGCTCCTAGCTACTGCTAATGCCAGCAGCTTCATGTGCCAGTGATCACAGTTCCAGAGTAAGTTTTACACATATTTTAAGAATGAAGATAGTTGGTAGGAGGGCTTGGTAACTTTCCAGTAGCACCAGAACTACACCATGGTTTTGGGCTTCACTCGTAAACCAAAGGCGCAGGGTATCATGCGGTATTGCCATAACATGGATGGGTAGCCACATTCTCCAGATGATCTTGCCACTTCACAGAGAGGAGGTGTCAGTATCCTCCTTTAAAGCCAGCATGATGAGCATCACAGGCACCATGGGTCCTTCCAGCACAGGCAGTAGAGCTGTCCCTAAATATTCCATGGTGCTCTCCCAAGGCCTGCATACAACAGTCACTTTCATACCTGCAGGTTGCCCTGAACTTTTTAGCCAGACTTGTACACTCCAACAGTGTCAATGTTTTCCCACCAGGGTGACAGCAATTTTCTTGGACGCAGGTATTGGCAACCTCCCAAAATATCAGCAAGAGTAGCAAAGTCAAGGCACTGGTTCTTGGCAAAAATTTTCAGCTGTGCTGCTCTATGTCTGGAAACTTTGAACTAACAGTTGATTATTCAGTGTCTCAGGGCTAAAGTAGTACCTGCATGTTAATATAATCCCTGCCTCACTCCCCTTTTTCTTTATCATTTTTCTCTGATCTCCTCAGAATCAGCAGGAGATTTAGGCCACAAATACTGTTGTGTGACTTGGAAACATTCAGGGAAAAACAGAAATAATGGGAGAAGCTAAGCAGGAACAAGAAAAAATGACATGCTACCATGGTTGCAGTAATATGTGCCACCACCTGTAGGAGACAAAAGAAAGGGCAGTGTGGTACTCCTTGTACCACTTAGCATTCATAGTCAAGAGAGCAATTTTTGTTTTCATAGTTTCAACCCCATTCACGACAAATATATTGTATGGAGTGGATGGATCTAAAGTTTGTCTGAAGTAAAATGTCCAAAATGCACATCATATCAATGCAGAATCTCAGGACCAACTGCAAGTTGCACCACACTTCTTCCTAATGCAGACCTAGCTCTAGTAAAGATATATCTCAGGAATATCTCTCTGCTCAGTAGTCCCATGATGATGCAACATTTTATTTAGTTATTTTAAACTGCCTGTTCAAGCAGACAGAAAAAATACAAGCTAAATACAAAATAATTTTAAAACTTTTGCCTTTTCCTACTCAGTGTCACAAATTTAATTATGTTTAGATTATTTTAATCAAAATGTGTAGAAGAGTACATATGCACATTTGTTTATGTATGTTGTTTTCTTGATCATCTGAAAAAGTTTAAGTCAATTCTAGTCTTAAAACACTCAAATTAAATTATTAATTGAACAGTTGAGCAAAATAACTGCTTTTATGGACATCAGAAACTACTGACTAAAAGGAGAAGAAAACAAAATGAAACTGATAGCAGTAGTTCACAGCTCATAGCAAACTAAAATTTAAAACTTGAAAGAAACTAAAACCCAAATTGGAAAACACCTGGGAAATTGAAATTAACAACACTTGTTTCCCTTTATTTTGAAGTTATCCATACTCATGTCAGGATGTAGAGAACCCTTACTGACCAAGTAGCACAATTTGGATTTTAAACTCAGAAGCATAATATGGCTGAAAAGTCAAGTCACACAGGGAATACAATTGAAAAAATACAGAAAGAGTAATTCCATAGATGTCCCACTTCTGGAAAGCAATCATATAATTCATTGGTTATGAGCAAGTACTTTTCTCATTAAGAAAATCTGATCATAAAAAATTCTCTACTAGCTGAATACTCAGAAAATGGACTCAGTAAGTTTACTGAGCAAAGTATATGTACCCGCATATAAAATAAAAAAGGATCAAAGATAAGTAGTTATCTAGATAGGTTTCTAAATGTATTTTACCTAAACTGATTGACATCTTTATACAAATAAGCATTTTGACTCTTAAAATACTACCACTCTCATCTAAGCCTTAAAACTATGCCTTTTGAATAGTGGGAGGACATTTTGTAAACTTAGCCGATCACCCTAGTATTAGGGTCTGAAGTTAAAATGGACAGCCTCTCCTATGCTGAAACTATTTTTTCCTTTATTAGTCAGATAATTTAATCAGAATCTGGTAATTTAATCAGAATAAATTGCTTGCTTTATTGACTCCAGCTGTATGGGATATACAGCATATCAAGTCTGGATTTTTTGAACTGTTCTTTTTCTTAGCTGTTTATTAAGCTGCTGCTGACAAAGTTACTAAGCTGGACTCAGCACTCTGCCTGAGAAGGCCGAGTCAGAAAAACTTTGAGAGTTTAGATAAGGAGTCCATTGATGTGACACACATTCTTCCCAATGATCGATTTTAATGGATCCATGAGCAGCAAAATAAAATATTATTCCAATGCAAACAGTTGAATCAGACAAGCCATTTTAACCAGCACCACAAAAATACTGGGCCCTCAAAACAAAATAAATGACAATGACAATGACCATCTGCTGATATAACATTAAAACTAATGGTCTCCTTATGGCAAAATATTTTCACACAATGCTGTAGTGGTTCCTGGTTATATTTTGCTAAATTTTGCTGGTGTGTGAGAAAAAAATCACCAAATCTGCAGGTAATGGTACAAAAACATGACCTGGAATCTGGTTGACCTAATGTTAATTCAGCAACGGAAGGATGAGGAAAGCCCCACAGCTTTCTCTGCCTTCATTATCTCTTCTCTCTCATATAAGACAGAGAAAGGACATGAACATGCATTGCTTACCACAGGAACTGGGACCTTTATGACTAGGGTTAATGTAGGCATATTCTTATTATGTTCATGGAAAGAAAATATATTTCTTCCAGTCCAAAAGAGATTAAAATCAAGATCTGGAACTTGTAAGCCACTATGAAATTAGAACATGAGTCTCCAGTCACTCTAAGCCATAAAGACACCTTTACCAAAGAGGCTGAATCTGTTTCAACTGGTATATGGCCTTCCATAAGATCTCAGCATGTATTTAGAGTACCCCAAGGGATCAATTTCCACTAAGGTTGATCCCTCTCTATAAATATGCTCTGTTGTTTGTGACTTTCTGCACTACTGTGTCTCTAGTCATCATTCAGACCCTTAGAAGACTCTAGTATATTTTATTAATGGTCTTGTCCTTTGCCCATATACTGAAGGAGAATTTCTAACTTCACATCAGTATTATTATTACAACAAAAATAGATAGAACATTGGTTTGGGGTCCTAGAATGTATGTATTTGGCCACCAGACTTGTAACCTCTAATGCTCTTGCTATGATTTATCCTCTGCTTTAGCACTATGATATATGTAAAAGTCTTGAAAACATATTGGTTTAATTTCTGTTATCAAAGGGGCATAAATACATTTTTCTCAGTAAAGTGAAATTTACAGCCTAGTGTTTCTGTTTGTCAAGGACTGTCTATGTTTTCCCTACATATATATTCATTTGAACTGATACAGACAGAAACAAACCATTATGACTAACTGCAGGTTAACATTGTGAGATGGTGAATAACAAAAGCACTATCTTTTCATATTTTTTAGGACCATCAATTTCCCTCATTAACATTAAAATATATCACCCACCATTTTGTTATAAGCATATACTTCACGCTGTTTCTATTTATTTATTAACAACTTTATTCATCAACTGAAGCCCACTTTCAGCATCTTTGTAGCTACTAAAAAGGAGAAAGTTACTTTGTTGAAAAGAATACCATGACAGGTGTCATGGCGAGTGGGAACAACGCCTAGGAATCCCTTTGCTAAAACAACTTTTGAAGCTCTGAGTAAAAGAGGTCCAAATCTGCTGCTCCCATAGGACTGATGTTATCATTGTCTTTTGGTTTAGAGATCCACTAAATATCATGCCTTAGAGACACCTTTAGAGCTATGCCATCTACCATGCACTGGTAATAGTCGTTGTGTCGTTTCTGACAAAGAGGCTGGCTGGGGAGGATGGCAGCCCCGGCTCGGTCAGAAGGGCAGTGCCCGTACCCAGACTTGCTCCACCACTCCTGGCACTGCACTGTGTGGTCCTCTTCCAGGCTATAGTTTTGTTGTTTGGAGGAGAGGTAGCTGTGGCCAGTTGCAAAGAAACAGATAGCAAGAACTGAGTGCAACAACTATGAAAAAAATGAATGCAGACCTTTTATTTGACGTAGACAGAGCTTTCATGGAGCATAGACAAAAAACCCCATAACAAAACCAACTCAAACAAGAAATCCACAATGGTGGTATTAAACAACAAAATCAGGGAAAACAGAAACCACCTCTTGAGTTATATTGCCCATTTCCTTCTAAACCTATGTTTGGGATCTCAGAGCAGAATGAGGTTACAAAAACTTTTCTGGCAGATTAATATGAAATATTTTCAGTCTGTTTTAATTTTCATGTGTTTGCTATATAAACACCACTGAAGTGACAACACTGCAGTAAAAATGGTTTTATGATTGAGACCCCTAATGAGATTTAGTATAAGAAAAAAAGAAACAAGACAAAATGATAGTGGTAACTGTAGGCAGGCAAAGAAGTATAATGGAAGTGAGAATTTGCCATCCAAGATAGAAAAGGGTTATTTGGAAATTTCTGCTCAGTTACCAGTGGGTCCTCACTACTTTTCAGCAGAGGGCACTACAGTCCTTGTATTGTACTTTATAATAAAACTATGTGCAAGTGACTTGGATTTCCAGAACAGGATTGCCTCCCTATTTATGCAAAAGAGACTTCATTCTTTGTAATGGTTTGTGAAAAAATCCCTCAAGGTTACCAAGCAGAACTAATTCCCCTTATGAATGAAGACTGTTCTTAAATTTTGGCAATCAGCAGATGCTTACAGTCCAATTACCAATAATTTTGCAAATGAACTCTGACTGTGCTATATTTAAGAAACACATTGTGAAAATAGTAGTGTCAGATATCACTGGTTATTTACTAGAACACTGTTTGTGAGCTGTCAAACATAAAAGCTCTGGAGAAAGAATCTCTTTTGACATATACATCTATCAAGACTAAAAACTGAAGGTAAATTGCATAGATTCTATTAGAGTCTTACAAGTCAGACACAATTTTTAAAATAAAATAACATAGTCTCACTGAGCAAAGAGAAAATGAAAAAAAAGCATTTTTCCTACTGAGAACAATAAGAATTAAAATAGAAGAAAAATCACCCTTATCTACGGCAAGGACATGCTACGTCTTTCAATGGTGTGGACAGGAAATTTCAAGAAATCCCTTTTGATTGCACGAGGCATGCTCTCTGTGAAGATCACGAATGCATTTTCATTTTTTTTTAAAGCTTGCTTCTTGAGGTAAATACAACTGTCTGAAGATTCACAGTAGATCATTCTTCTCACTCCTTATTTAATTCTGTAGCTACTTGGGATTACACTGGATGTCTGAATTACAATATGTACTCCAAGTGCATCAACACTGACTCCTTGAAGACACAAAATCCTTTTTTGAGTCAGATCCAAGAAAGCAAGAATATGACAATTAAAAAATCCATAACTGGTTAAGTTTTTTTGTATTTCACATGTATTCTAAATGAAACTTTCCACTCTCTTCTCCTCCTGAGACTTTCATGGTTTTCCTGCTTCTATGGAGACCAGACTCTCTAAAATGTTGAAGTAATGTAGTTTTTACAAAATGCAAATTCAGATTTTTTCCCCAACTCCAGTCATGATTTATGCAGAGAAATTTACCCTAGATGAGGAAAGGAAAATTGCTAGAGAACAGTTAAAAGATAAAAAAAAAAAGTGGTACACTAGGGCAGCCTCCCAAATGCTGTAGATGATCAAAGAAAATATATTATGAATGTGTATGTCAGAATTGGTTGAAAGTCCTAATTATAGGAGCATCCAATATGCCCTACATCTATACTCTGCTAAAAGAAGCCTTAGTATTCTAGTATGCCTGAAACACAGCAGATGTGTTTCATAAAGGTCTAATAACCAAGTTAGAGCAGGTATGATTCCACTTATGCAGAAAGCAGGACAGGTAAACATTTCTACTGAATTCATTTAAATTTTAAACAGTTTTGCAGATTTTACCAAGCAGTTAGTACAAGGCTGTGGTTGAACCATATGAAATACCTAGCATCAGACCATGTTAGGATACTTCCTTATATTCCAAAGCTGTTCTTTACTGCATTTCATGGTCCAGCACCCTCTGATATGTTATTTGTTGCTAAAACTCTCTATCATCAGAGCAGTACAGGAAGGAATTAAAGCAATTCAAGCCAGTGTGATTCTTTACAGGATTTCAACAGACTTCACCTAAAGCATGACAAGAACTAATTCGAGCCTTGGAAAATTCTGAAAACTTTCCTTTTCCTCAGATTAACTCCTCAGAGCACAGCATATGTATAGTAGTGCATATTTCTTAAGATTCTGCTTTGACATTGATTTTGCTTACTGAGGGAGCACAGTAGAAGATAAAGCCAGATAAAAAATTCTCCTCTCTTTCATATAGAACGATTTTACCTTGGATTAGTTTAAGGTTGCATCTTAGTTCCTTTCAGTATGTTCACCCTTTTCTGTCAGTTTTCCATCACCCAGATAGATAAATACATTTTTTATTAACTCAGAACTAGCTAAAGATAAAGCTGAGACCATTTAATGCTATGATTTACCTAATGAGCTGTCATTCTGAAATATGTATTTCACATTATCTAATATATTTACTTCATATCCCTTCTTATTCAGCAATTCTTTTTTTTTTTTAAGTTTTAGTGCTTTTTTTCCCTGTTACCCTGGAAATAACAGTATTTATTTATTTGTGTCTGTTTATATCACAGCTCAGACAGGTATTTTTGTTACACATGGCCTGAGAAAACTTCATTATCTTTCTACCAACTGATTTGCTACCTACATCATATAGCAAGAAATATGGATTTAGTCCTGTAAGGCACTTAATGCATTGAGCTCTCACTTAAGTGACATAGATGGAGCTGAGCCAGAAGATACAGCTTTTTGACATGCTGCTGTACATCAAAATATGTGCTAATACATATTAATGACATTTATCAGATTTTCTGTTGGAACTTTCTGATAAACACATTACAGTTTTAGGCTCTATTTGACCTGAAAGGAAAATCACCTGTAACACAACACAGCTATTAGAAAAACTACTCTCAAACACTACTTTCAGATGCTAAAAATAGGAAGTGGACTTGACACAAAATAGTTTAAAAAAGGGAAATGCTGGTTTACAAATTGGTACATATTAAGTAACTGTGTGACCTTTTTGCCAACAGAGGAAAGTGTCTGAGTTACATAAGCTTGGCTGTGTCTGTTCTCTGAGGTACCTGGAGAATTATGTAAGTTTTAATTTAATTTTTTTAATGTGCTGAATTTCTTCCGCATCTGCCTTGTTCCCAGTACCTTCTTCTAAATAATCAAAAAACTATTTACAGTCATGGCAGTACAGATTCCAGGACAAAAATTAATCTGACCAAAACCTGAATACCTTGTTGAAGGGTGAGTGATCGCTGAACAAGATATTATCCTTCTAATACTTACCAATAAAATATTTGCAGGTCAGGTGGTACAACTGTGTAGTATAACACATGGTTATAGTTTTTAATGGAAAAAAATCCTATTTATCTTGTTTATTTTTTAAGTTAGAAATATTTTTCTGCAGAGTTAAAAGATAATTTATAAATAAAATATATGGCAGAACAAGATATAGAAAGCCATTTTAACTGGATGACAGTCAAAGGCATTCAAAGACTTGTTTATCTATTTATGATCATACATTTATGGTTATCATCTGGTAATTAAAACAGTCAGTGTGCCAGAAAACTTAAGATTTTAAACAGTGAAATAAAGCAATCATAGAATAATAAATTTGTTAAGCTTAGACGATCATCAGCTCCAACCATCAACCCAGCACTACCACTGTAACCCCTAAACCACATCGCCCAGTGCCAGATCCAGACGACTTGAACACCACCAGGGTTGTGCATCCACCACCTCTCTGGACAACCTAATCCAATGCCTGATCATCCCAACAGTGAAATTTTTTTCTATCTAATCTGAATCTTCCCTGTTCCAGTTTAAGGCTATTTCCTCTTGTTCTCTCACTGCAGGCACGGTAGAAGAGACCAGCCCTCACCTCACTACAATCTCCTTTCAGGTCATTGTAGGGAGTGATGAGGTCCCTGAGCCTCCTCTTCTTGAGGCTAAACAAACCCAGCTTCCTCAGCTGTTCCCCACAAGATGTTTTCTAGTTCTTTCATGAGCCTTGCTGCCCTTCTTTGGACTCGCTCCAGCACCAAAATGCCCTTTTTAAAGTGAGGGGCCCAGAACTGAACACAGCACTCTATGTGAGGCTTCACCAGTGCTGAGTACAGGGGGACAATCACTGCCCTGGTCCTGCTAGCTACGCTATTCTTCATATAGGCCAAGATGCCATTGGCCTTCTTGGTCACCTGGGAACACTGCTGGATCATACTGAGCCAGAAACAAAATAAGGAATAAATAAAGGATAATTAAAAAAAAAGAAATAAAGCAATACACTTGCTAAGTACAAATCAGTTTGCTCCTTTCCCACGTTTACTTCTGGACAAGGATCTTTAGTCTGGTCATGGTAAAACAGCTGCTTACTCTAACTTACAATCTAAATGACACAGGCTCAGCCCATCAGTGACAGTGGTAGTGTTTCTGAGAGAATGTATTTAAGAAGGAAAAAAAAGTCTGTGCAATAGCAGCCAGAGAATTGAGAATATGTGACAGAAAGAACTCTGCAGACACCAATGTCAGCGGAAAAGGAGGGGCAGGAAGTGCTCCAGGTGCTGGGGCAGAGATTTCCCTGCAGCCCATGGTGAAGACCATGGTGAGACAGTGTCACCTGGCATGGAGGTCAAGGGGGATGCAGTCCTCCTGCAGCTCATGGAGGACCCCACGCTAGAGTAGGTGGATGCTCAAAGGAGACAATGATCCCTGGGAAGCCCATGCTGGAGTAGGCTCCTGGCAGGACCTGTGAGGAGCAGAGCCCACACTAGAGCAGGTTTGCTGGCAGGACTTGTGACCTCACAAGGTCCCTACACTTGAGCAGCCTGTTTCTGAAGGACTGACCCTGTGGAAGGGAACCACAGCTTATGAAGAACTGCAGCCTGTTGGAAGGACCCCACAGTGGAGCAGGGGAAGGGCGTGAGGAGTCCTCCCTGAGCAGGAAAGAGTGGCAAGAGATAAGGTGTGATGAAGTGACTGCAGCCTCATTCCTCATCTACCTGTGCTGCTCAGGGGTAGGAGACTTCAGAGAATTCAGAAATGACACTGAGCCCAGGAAGAAGGGAGGGGTGGGTGCAACCTACTCTCATTTGACTGGCAACAAATCAAATTAATGCCCATGAGTCAATCTGTTTGGCCTGTGACATTAATTGCTGAGTGATCTCTCCCTGTCCTTGTCTTGACTATAATGACCCTTTCATTAATTTTCTCTCCTCTATTCAGCTGAGGAGGGAGAATGATAGAATGGCTTTGATGGGCACTCGGGCATCCAGAGTCAAACCAGCACAAGTGCACACTTGTAACAGTAATGCAAATATACATATATGTATATTCATATATATATATATATTTCATTTTTATTTCTATATGTATTTAATGAAAAGGTATTTCAGCAATTACTTAAATTCTTATGGAATTATGATGATATATGGAGATGCTAGTACAGGGATAGAAATCTTTGTCTGAATACAGGGAAAAGATTTCCTCTATCCAAGCAGAACTCTTTGTTGTTAGAATGCACACAGATTGATTGAGAAATACAAACCCACAACACTTCATGCAATCAACCAGTCAATGAAAGATGTTTTATTGCACTGGTTTCCAGATATGAGGTTTTGAATTTTAAGTAGCTCAAGCCTACTTTAGGAAGGGGAACCATCAATTTTTCCAGAAGTAGGGGCAATGGAAGATGATTCTATCAAAAGAGTAAATAAAGCAGTTGTTCCTGTGCATATCTCATGTTATTGCTTCCATTCATGTAGCACAGAGAGTTACACAGAAACAGCAAAATGCATATGAAATTTCTCAGTGAGAAATGAATATGCATGTGAAAGCTGTACTATGAAACCCTCTTCAAATGAAGGTATAGTGCAGGAGAGACAGGGAGATCAATATTTCTGAAAAAAACCATAGATTGTTGTAACAGAGATTTGTCAGAAATTGTGTGTGTGGAAGCCTTGAAAAATTTGAAAGGAAATCTTTGTGACTTTTTTTTTTTCTAGAGAAACAAAATCACAAAGGTAAAATTATTTGGAAAGATGCACCCTATTAACTACACTTTCCAAATAATTCTAGGACACGATTAACGTTTTCAATAAAACTTCTAGAAGACAAAGTGAGAACTCCTTACAAGATAGAATCATACTATAAAAGAGTATTTTGTGAAAAAAGAATTGCACGTGAGTGAATATTGTCAACTGCACTTGCACTTTGCAGATATATACAATTTATCATATCACTGCTATTAGATGGTAGAAATACAGACCTTGGAATCTAAAACCTTGCTATGCTGCTAAAGATCATTAGGCAAGGTTGCAAAATCAATTGCAGTAGACAGGTTCACATAATTCTTTATAATAGAGTGCAAAAATATTACTAAGTAAAATACAGTATCTGAAGAATAATTCAGTTTTGAAATATCCTTCTTTGAATTTTTACTGAAATGAATACTGGGCAAACATTATATGACATTATAGGACATTTAAGTCTCCTTAGTCTTTTGGTGTAAGGGGGATTATACATACAAAAACTTCATAGCATTATTCCATACTGATCCACGAGGTATCCGTGATTTTCAGTGTTAGTTAATCATCAGTTAATGATTGTGCTAATTCCCTGTCTAACTTAGGGCTACAATAATTTTGAATTAGCATATTATAAACTATTACAGTAATTAAGAAAATTTCCAATTCACTCTGTACATGTCCCTGTAGAGATATTGTATATGTCAAGAAAATACATATTAACATATATTTAAAAACCCTGGTAAAATAAAAATGGCCCATAAAATAATTAATATGATCATCACATTCTTAATGGAACGAATAAACACAATGCTTAAAAACAACAAAAATACAAGAGGTAGTGATAGATACAGAAAAAAATAGATATTGAGGAATTACGAATACTATTTTACAGCAAAAGTGGTTTGTTTCAGAAACTTTTGAGACTGCTCAGTGGAAATGTAGGTTGCAGGTGAATGTGGTGAATTACATTTTTCACCTCTCAGAGAAGAACTGCAAACCACCAGCATGTTTAGGAGCAGGCTGACACAACATCTGCAAACACTCACTGATGTAGAGAATGGAAATCCAGTGCTGCTATTGCCCAGAGAGCACTTTCGCCAGCAGTCCGGTATTATTCCTCTCAGCCTCAGTATTTTGTCTTCATTAGTTATTGATGTTAAGTGGGTCTAGAATTCTGGAAATGTTCCCTCACCCCTAGACCTCAAACTAGGTACGCATAAGAGCATCTATTTCTCTAGTTTAAAATCTGACCTGCTGAAACAGATGATGATGATAATAATGATAATAATAATAATAATAGTAATGATAATAATAATAACAACAACAACAATATTAATCATATTCATCATTATCAGAATGGCTTACTGACCTTTGGACAATTTTCAAACGGGATAGTAATGGCATATCAGCATTACACTTCTGATTCCAAGAAGCACTAAATTATTTAGACTAGCTAAACCGATGTGGACTTCTCTTTCCTATATACTGAATAAATAATCTAACCAGCAGACAGGTAAGAAGGGTGTACCAGCCTTTACTCTGCTTTACCTTTCTATTGCCAGCAATAACATACTTCATCTCAAGTCTAACAGAATAATTTCCTCAAAATTCTGCTCAGAAAAATATACAAAAAAAGAGATGTTCAATGGAAACATTTTTTCAGGATTTTTTTTTCAATTGATGATGCTTTTATTTGAGCTAATTAAATCTCATCAATTTAATACAATGCAAGTGGTAAGCAATACAATGCAGTATGCTTTTAAATATTGACTTTTTAACACTTGCTTACTCAGTACACGATCTCACACTATGAAGTGTTTGTCATGAAAAAAATTAAACATTAAATTATTGAAGAGCCATTACACTAGTAATTCTAAATTCTGCAGAAAACAGTAATTTTGGAGAGAAACAACTGAGAGGGAACCTCATCAATGTATGCAGGTATCTGAAGGGAGGGTGTCAAGAGGATGGAGCCAGACTCTTCCTGGTGGTGGGAAGTAATAAGACAAGAGTAAATGGGCAGAAACTGATGCACAGGAAGTTCCACCTGAATACAACAAAGAACATTTTTACTGCGCAGGGGACTGAGCACTGGAACAGGCTGCCCAGAAAGGGTGTGGAGTCTCCCTCACTGGAGATATTCAAGAACCATCTGGACACAACTGTGTGCCATGTGCTCTGGGATGACCCCGCTTGAGCAGGGAGATTGGACCACATGACCCTCTATGTGGTCCGACCCTTCCAACCTTATCCATCCTGTGATTCTGTGATATTGCCACTTTTGCTAAAGATTTCCCTTGTACTGATCTTTTTCATTTGCTTTTATTTTTAACAAAAAATTTTTTTTTGTTCGTTACTTTCCTATTTTCCATCTATAGAAAGCAGTCTCTTTTGATTAAATATGCTACTGTCCTCAGTTTTTCTTAAAAGTAGGTTTACCATCAGGAAAGATAAATCTTAGATGTTCATTTTTCATTAATATTATACATACGACACTCTTTGCATAGTTTGGTGATGTAATAAAATGTGTGTAATTTCTACACAGAAAAGACTTTATTTACAATTAAATATTAAAATACTTCATTACTGGCTGCCACAAATGCTCTAAAAAAAAGATTTTTTAATTAAGATTAGAGCCTTGCAGTAAAAGCACTAAGAATTCCTGATCTTCAGTGAGGTATGGTCTATTCCATTTGCTTCTAAGTACATCCCACCTACATGTATACTATGGTAATAAATGCCTGTAACAGCAGCTCTCTTTAACGTTTGGTGCATTGATTTTTCCTGCATATTGGTTTCATAAGCATTGTTAAATATGTTCATGAATAATAACCAAATTCTAAATGACTGATAAATAATTGTTAGTATTGGCTTATTTGTCAGTTCTCTGGAGGTTTGATAATCTTTAATAATTTATAGTTCACGCAGTCTTTAGAATTAATAATTTAAACTATTTTCTGAATCATAGATTGAAGTTTTCCAAAGTGTTTTTCTGCTGTAATTATCCTGGCAAATTCGTTTAAAAGTCCATACTTAGATCCATATCTACCAGTTTAGAGTATTTAAGAGAGTTTCTTTCCACAAAAAAATCAAAACTTCCTTATCGATGATTTAGATGAGGGGATTGAGTCCATCATCAGCAAATTTGCTGATGACACCAAATTGGGAGGGAGTGTCGACCTGCTGGAAGGCAGGAGGGCTCTGCAGAGGGATCTGGATAGACTGGAGAGATGGGCTGACTCCAATGGAATGAAGTTCAACAAGGCCAAGTGCCAGGTCCTGCACTTTGGCCACAACAACCCCCTGCAGCGCTACAGGCTGGGCACAGAGTGGCTGGAGAGCAGCCAGGCAGAGAGGGACCTGGGGGTGCTGATCGACAGGAGGCTGAACATGAGCCAGCAGTGTGCCCAGGTGGCCAAGAAGGCCAAGGGCATCCTGGCCTGCATCAAGAACAGTGTGGCCAGCAGGAGCAGGGAAGTGATCCTTCCCCTGTACTCTGCATTGGTGAGGCCACACCTTGAGTATTGTGTTCAGCTCTGGGCCCCTCAGTTCAGGAAGGATATTGAGGTGCTGGAGCGGGTCCAGAGAAGAGCAACGAGGCTGGTGAAGGGACTGGAGCACAAGTCCTATGAGGAGAGGCTGAGGGAGCTGGGTTGTTCAGTCTGGAGAAGAGAAGGCTTAGAGGCGACCTCATCACTCTCTTCAACTACCTGAAGGGAGGTTATAGCCAGGTGGGGGTTGGTCTCTTCTCCCAGGCAACCAACAATAGGACAAGGGGACATGGGCTCAAGCTCTGCCAGGGGAGGTTTAGGTTAGATGTTAGGAAGAAATTCTTTACAGAGAGGGTTATCAGGCATTGGAACGGCCTACCCAGAGAGGTGGTGGATTCACCATCCCTAGAGGTTTTTAAAAAGAGATTGGACGTGGCCCTTAGTGCCATGATATAGTAATTGGAGTTGGATCAGGGGTTGGACTTGATGATCTTGGAGGTCTTTTCCAACCCAATCTATTCTATGATTCTATGATTCTATTTTTTATATCAGCATTGCTTAAGACAACACCCTTCAGTTTTGCTGATCTGTCAGCTGAAAATAATGAAAAACAATATGTAGATATGCTATTTTCAAGAAAATATAACTAGAAAGACAAATTGATCTATGCTGAATAATATGCCAACCTGAGCAGGCTGGGGGAGGAAGGGGGAAGAACCCAAATTAAAAACTGTAGCAAGAAAGGAATCAGAGTGGTCTGCATATGGCATGTATATGCCCATCCCAAGCATAAATGCAAGCCGGGTAGGGAATGGATGGAGAGCAGCCCTGTGAAGAAAAACTTAGAGGTGTTGGTGGATGAGAAGTCTGACATGAGCCAGCAATGCGTGCTGGCAACCCAGAAAACCAACCCCATTCCAGGCTGTATCAAAAGTACTGTGGCCAGCAAGTTGAGGGAGGTGATTCTTGCCCTCTATTCTGCTCTAGTGAGACTCCACCTGGGCTGCTATATCCAGCTGTGGGGCCTCCAACATAAGATGGATGTGCACCTGTTGGAATGAGGGCACAGGAATGCAACAAAGATGATCAGAGAGTTGAAACACCACTTCTATCAAGACAGGCTGAAAGAGTTGAGCCTAGAAAAGAGAAGGCTCCAAGGAGATCAAGAAGCACCTTCCAGTACCTAAAGGGATCCCACAGGAGAGTTGGAGAGGGATGTTTTATAAGGGCATGGAGTGATAGGAAAAGTGGGAGTGGCTTTAAACTGAAAGTGGACAGGTTTAAGTTAGATATGAGGAAGAAGGTCTTTACTGTGGGGATGGTGAGGCACTGCAACAGGTTTCCCAGAGAAATTGGGGATGCCCCATCCTTGGAAGTGTTCAATGCCAGGCTGGATGTGGCTCTGAGCAAGCTGGTGTAAAGATGTCCCTGCCCATAACAGGTGGCTTGGAATTAGATGATCTTCAAGGTCCCTTCCAACCCAAGCCATTCTATGGTTCTGTGATTCTGTGATCTATGACCAGACCACAAGAAGGACTTGCCTATTAAAAGTAATGATGATTTCAAAATACCAGAAGAAATTCAAACTCTGCTGAAGAACTAGAATACTATTTCATGTCCTCCTCTTTCCTCAACCGGCTTCCTCAAACCAAGTTTGGTTCTGTGAGCTTCTTCTGTTTTCTTCTCTGAAACACCTTTAGACTTTATGGATTCAGTTTCATGCACACAAGCATCCAGAGTAATTATTTTAAATTGGATGAACACCACAGGTGTTTTTGTGCATTTTGTCCAAACAGTAGTTCCTATTGTTTCACATTCTTCTAAAATTTTTTTCAGACTCCCTACACTCTTAATTTTCCATCTCACGTCCCCTCTCAGATGATACAGTAAGGAAAAGCCACCTTTGTTTATTTGTTAGTTGGGTCCACTAATTAGAGCCCCAAACTAAGAGTTAGGTTTGGTATGTCATCAAAATATCATAGAAAAGTTCATTACTCTGATGCATATTAGAGCTGACATATTTATCTGGAATTCAAACTGAATAAAGAATACAGGAGAAATGCAGAAAATAATTTTCAATATAAATTTAACAGGAATAGAGAAATGTTACCAAGCAGTCAAGAATAGAAAGAAAGTGATACATGAAGGCTATATTCTACATCAAAAATCCTGTGAGGGAAAAAAAAAAGCCACAAGTAGGATTCTCTAAGTAAATGGTGTAAAAAGTCTGCAAAACATTCTGCAGCATTTTATTCTTTGTACTTAAAGGCTTCATATCACCCATTGCTTAAGGCTGACAGAAAAACAGCATTTGTAAAATATGGAAATTTGATGATTCTTGACAGAAATACTCCTGGGAGTAGTTAACAGCTGTATGCTTTGTTTTGCACATAATCATTCCTTATCCTAAATAAGAAGTGCTGACCTGATTTTCAGGAAGAACATTCAACGCAGCTGCCAGGGGAGGAAGCAGGGGACCACTCTGCTCCCTCTGATACACAGCTGCTCTCTAGAACCTCTACATTCAGCTCTAACATGATCCAGAGATGTTCTGGCAACACCTCCTTTCCCCTGTTAACGACATGACCTGCCAGAAGAAAGCAGAAGCCACTGTAGGAGTTGCTTCCCATGTAAGTATTTGCTTACAGAACGCTGGTTGCCGCCGCTTGCTCTGTTGGCCACACACCAGCTGCCTGCAGTCATAAGAGCTCCCAGGCCTGTTGAAGGCAGGGCCTTGTGCAGGTTCTGCACATATGCTTTCTCCTGTGAGTGCATGGAGATGCCAAGAACAAGCTGATTTTTGAAATATCCCCTCTTTAACTTTGCTGCCTCCTCAAAAGCCCATGCAAAATCCACACACAGATGTCCAGTTATGTCTCTGCTTCTAACAACTTGGTGCCTAGTTAGGGATTCCTGCTTCAGGAAGGTCAAAATGCCATTCAGGTACCATGAGCTCCCTCAGAGCACTTCATCTTACCCTGGCATTTAGCCATGAACAATATACAGGGGGTGGGATGGGAAAGATAGGTCTGCTAGTAAGCTCAGACAGTAGCTAGTCAGCTCAGATACTTTTACTAGTAAAAGTAAAAAAAAAGTAAAAGGAAATTGCCTTCTCTCATGATATTTTACAACTCTATATATTCATTTTTCGTATACTAACAGAACAGACACAAGAATGTTTGGTTAAATTTAGAATAATTTGAACAAGGAACAATTTGTCACTAAGAAATCTCTAGAGGCCTTGGTCAAAATTTACAATGTGATGAACTCTTCAAATTACATTTAATTGCAATGTTACTAGCTCAGTAATAGTACAATAGAAAAAGAAACTGCATAAACCCCTTAATTTCTTCTATGTCAGATTTTCAACTGTATTTAATTAGCTATCTATATTGCCATAGAAATATGGTGTAGAAGCAGAGGGTGACACAGACTCTTACTGGGTACTGCCTTTTGTGAAAATTCATTCAAACAAAATAAAGGTTTAGGTTACTAGCTTCAACACAGTGGAAGTCTGGCCTTCAAAATAATCCAAAATGCAAATTTGTCTCCTACCTCTGATACAAGAATTACTAGCGGGCAACAGATCATTTTATTATATCAGATCAGATTGCAGCTAATTGTCCAGTATTTAAACAAGTTCTTTCTACAACGGCTGCATGGCTTATACATTATTAGTGCATGTAAATTATTTAGTTGCTTTTAATGGTACATTGGTCTACCAACAGAAGTAAAATGGAACAACCAGTAAGACCTACAGTTAAAGCAAAGAACATATTGTGAATATTGGACTCTAAATTAAGTCTACAGAAAGCAAAAAGCAAAAGTGACTGTGCTTTAGAAAAGTAGCACCTGAAGTTCCTTCTCATGGCAGATGAGAAAGTACCTGATACAGAGCTTTATGATTTGCAGCTCCAGCCAATACTTCCAGTTTATATGCTGGGCATGACTTTCTATGGCATAGAATATCTCTTTCTTCCTTTCAGGTCAGCTGTCCTGGCCATGATCCCTCCCAGCTTTTTGTGCATCTACTCTCTGGCACAGCATGGAAAATGAAAAGTCCTTGATTTAGGGAAAGCACTACTTAGCAGGAACTAGAACATAGTGTGTTATCAACATTATTCTCATACTAAATCAAAACCACATCACTGAACCAGCTACTAGGAAGAAAATGAACCCTATTCCAGGCAAAATCAGGATAGTGAGATAGTACACATTCTTTAAAACCTCCTGCCTAGACCTCATGAGATACAAGCACTATTTCTTGCCACTGTGTTTTGATCACTTTCAATTAAATTTTAGAATCCACATAACTGATATCTTCTTTGAATTTAATCAAAGAATGACCTTTAGTGTATGTTTATTGTTACAAGTTTCTGTAAACAAGTCTTTTAAAGTACACTTATTTACACAAAGCCCTAGACAATTCCATTAGGGATAATAGAATAATTTTCTCTTTGCTAAATGGGTAAAGTGGAATAGAAGTAAAACTCACTGTAAGAAAAAGCATACTAAACTGTTCTTTCTAAAGTTATTTTTTGTATTTACTCCACCAGTTTTTCTTTATGGGTAGATACTGGTACTATGTAAAGTTTAGATAGCACCAGTAAAACACAAGAAGCCTTATGAATAAGGAAGATATATAAATTACATTTCAAGAATTCAGTTTAAATAGCCCACACCTACATACAAGAAGCAGAAGAGGACAGGAAAGTAAAAAACAACAGGAGCAGGGCTAAAGAGTATTATGTAAAATCCTAATAATGTCATAGATTATTTAGATTTCTGACTGTCTAGTCTGATGACTTTTGGTACATGAAGAATGGTGAAGCAAAAGCCTTAGAAAAGATGCAACTTTAAGAAAAAGATGTTAAGAAAATAAATCACCAAAGAATACTCATGTATGTTGTAAAAGACTTTGAGTATCTTTTATTATGATATAAATGCAAAACTTGGATCACTAAGAATCTATGAACAAGATAATTCTCAAAAGCAACCCCCTTTTCCAAACCCAAACAAATGTGGTTTTTTTCTGTTCAGATTCTTATAAAAAAAAAGAAGACATGTCACTACAATACAAGATTTTTATAGATATGTATGGAAAACTTACTTATTAGACTTACTATTTCCAGTCCAAATTTATGCAGTTTGCAGTGAGAAATACTTTTTCATTAAAGGAAAAAAAAAAAAGTGTGATGAACCATCATTGAGAACACTGACATTGCAGCCAACAGCTGGAACTGAGCCAAGACCCAAAGCTTCAAGTCAAAAAAAGTTAGTACTTAGTAGGCTTCTACTTGCCCTGCCATCAGAGCCTGTAATGGGATGTATTCAGTAAAACTGTTGGTGGAATAAGTACAGTCTTCATGGCTGAATATCTCTCAGTTTTAATACTGAAATCTGCCTTAGTTTTTCCTGTTAAAATGGTGACCTACCACTAAGATACACATATGAACCAAAGAAAATGAACTGTGAAAGAAATGGATTTTGCAAGAGAAAATGGATTTACAAGAGCAATTCCAAGCAGAAGCTCTTGGAAAAAAACGCAACAGAAATAAGTGAAGGTAAGTATGTGGAGGATGGAAGAAAGAAAATTAACATAAAATTAATGTAAAAGCATGTAATTGAGTAATAAGGACTCTTGACTACAGCATGAAACGAGCTGCAGACATTTGGTGTTGTCTTCAATTCAATTAAACAAATTGTTCCTAAGGGATTGCAGAGCACTGATCTAAAGTCCTTCAGACAAAACTATTTAAGAATTCTGAATTCCTACTATTTCTATACAAACTCATTGATCACAAAGTAAAATCTGTCTCACGGCCTTCACCAAAAAAAATCTAAAACCAGCTACTAACCCTTTCCTAATCACCTTGGGAAATAGTTATTTAGAAAAGTAATGGCTAGCTTTGCACACCAGCTGGTGACTGAAGGAGTCACAGTGTAATTAGTGGATTCCTTTCAAATCAGCATGTCTGGTTAGCACTGATTTTCGCCAAGATTAATGCTAACATGACAGGGAACAGGTCTTGGTCACTGAAGCATCCCATTGTTTCTAGGTCCTGTGTATCCACCATAGATCTTGTATCACATAATTCCCTGACTATATAATGGGATGTGTCCTTATAGAAGCATAGTATTCACATCTAACATTCTTATTGTAAGGCTATTTCAGAATACTACTACTGATAAAGACAGTATTTTTACCATGCTCCTAACACACATTTATTATTCCTCTGCTTTTTTATCATCTGTTTCACCATCAGCAGCCAGAACTGTATATTAAAATATTCTTTAGACCTCACCAATCATAAAACTTTCTTTTCCTGAATGACTTCCAAGTTTGGCAATGTGACCTGCTGTAACACTTTGTAAAATAAGGTAAACAAACAAAAAAGTAAACCAAAATTCCCAAACAAATAAACAAAAATGAAAGCAAATCCACCATCAGCTATCCTAATCAACCTTTCCTAAAGGTTACATTTCTACATTTCTTTTCTTATTATTAGCTGATGGGATTAAATTCTGTCAGAGAAAAACCTCACTCTCTGTTAACTAGAAATACATCTTTATACTAAGTAAGAATAGGCTGGAGTTCTTTCCCTCCCACCGTACCTCTCTCTCCCCTAGGGTATTACATTCTTTATAAAGAAAAAATAAGAGTGTATTGATTGAAAGAATCTTCAGATGTTTAATAAAGAGGAATGAAAGTTTACCTGCAAAAGCTCAGTAACAACTTTGCACTCTGGGACATTCTGATCTCTCATTTAATTGCTTCTGACTCATCACCAAGAAAAAAAGACACATCAAAACCCATTAACTACTCTTTTATATGTAATTCTCTCTGTTCCAACCTTTCTTTGTTGATTTAGAAAGATCTTATAGAGACTTGCCACTCAGTAGATTTACCTCCATGTTTACTTAAATGTGAAACATGAGTGGGGACTGAAGAGTAAAGGTCACTGGGAACTTAGAACAACAACAAAAAAAGGAAGATATAAAAGGATTGTAGGTCCTTCAAGACATGTGTTGTTTTAGTTCTTGACCTAGTTCTACTCTCTCTCATCCAATGCTGGAAAAAACAATATAATCCATCATAGAGATATTAGGGCAAAAGATTAAAAGTTCATCACCTACAGTGTTTTCTTTTCTGGCCTAGTGCTTCTTGGGACCTGAAATACGCAATATGCTAATGAGACCAACAGCATTAAGCCACTGAGTCTAGAAGGCCACATACGCGCTCAGCACTACAGAAAAAGAAGCTTTTTTTTGCATACTTCCTCTAAAATTACACCTAATGTCTGGTATAGTGTCATAGTTTGAAATTAGCCCCCCTGAGAGGCTGAGGAGGCTCAGAGGTGATTGGATGCCAGGACAGTGTTCCCTGCAGAGCCAATCACCGTCCATGTTGTTCACTTTTGCTCAAAATCATATATCATAGCACTGGAAGCTGTTGGCAGTTCTGTCTTGGTTGTTTTGCTGTGGGTGTCTGCTGGGTGTAGGTGGAGAAGGCCAGGGGGTGGCTGGGCTCCTTCTCTCTCCCCCTCCGGGGGAAAGAGGGGAGCCCTGCGGCTCCCCTAACTCTGCCTAGGCCAGAGTTAGAGACAGCACTGGAATGAGTGCATGTTTGTGAGGGATGCGACTCACAAACAACGGGTAAGTGAAAGAGAGAGAGAGAGAGACACAGGCCCTGCAGCCAGGCCCTCTTCTCCTCCCCCCCACCTTTGCAGCCGAGCTGCAGAGAAGGGCTGGGTTTTTTCCCTCTTGCTATTTAGTGAGAGTGGGTGTGAGGCTCAGCATTGGAGCAGAGCCCAGTGGATGGGCCAGAGGAGGCTCAATGGCTAGAGAGAAAGATCCCAAGCAAAAAATTGGAGACGGACCCCCAGAGAGAGAGAGAGGGGCCCGGAGGATGTCTCTGCTGTGATCTAAAACGCAAGACAACTGAAAACCCGAGGAGAAATCAACATTCCAGGATGTGGACGCTTGATAAGCTAAACGACACTGCAGCAGCCTATGAATCGAGGTATGAGAGAGAGAAATCACACAGCAGCAGAAGAGCAAGGACTCAAAGCTATCTTCTTGGACTTCATGAGGAGGAGAGACTGCAACAAACAACTGGAACTTGGTGAGGGGGGAGTGTTCAAACCCAGAACGCTCCCACGGCAAAAGACTGTGTTACGTATCAGCCTTGAATAGCTGCTCCTGGACTAAAGTTAAAGGAGGGGTTTGAAAGGACTGACTGATAGAAATGTAATATATATATATATAGTTGCCTCTAGTTTGTATAGTATTTATTTGTGTAAATAAATGTATATACTTCCCCCTTCCCCTACAGAAGCCTCTGGTCTGAAAGTTTCTCTCCGGTGTTAGGATAAATTGTGGGAAGGGGTGGGGGGAAGCCTGGAAATAGGATTTTAGATTTCTAATGTGGCTCAAACTGCCACATATAGTTACAGATATCCCAGACATAAAAGAGTCATTACTCAATGTACACAGAACCTAAAGATGTTTCAACAGTTTGTAAAGAAATAAAGCAAACAGATGACAAAACTGGTCTTTGTTTCAGGTCAAGAATTCAGTGCATCATAAAGTTAAGATGGAAAGCTCAGAAAGGTCTGAGATTATCTCAACTGCAACAATGTCCAGAGAGCTATCTGCAGTGATCTGTGTGAAAATTATAAAATAACAGAAAATTATGTGTCCAGTCATTCTGAGGAAGCACATCATCATAGCTGAGATTTCATCAAGTTAATTGAGTCCTTTTGATCTAAAAATTACTATGAGGGTAATGCTGGATTCTCTCTCATCTTCTCCAAAAGAGCAGGAGGAGATGCCACCACAGTACCTCAACAGTTATGTATGGAACAGGACAACTAAAGAAGCAGGCAGCAGCACATTCCAGCATTGAAAATACCCATGCAAGCATTCGATAGCCTGGAATTACTTGTTCACTGTCAGCTATATTAGCTCACTAATTTTTGTAGAAAAGTCAGTAATCATCTTATTGCTTATAAGTAGTTTTTTTCTGGTCAGACCTACAGAGAAAAGTACATAAAGACACACTTCAATTCATGGCATCGGAGTTCTTTAGTAACAGGCAGAGTTGTTTATATCAGTCCTTGTTTATAAAGACATGTCCCTGACAGAGTCTGAAATCTGCAGCCTGAACCATTGATGATGACAAGATTTTTTTTTTGTTATGAGAGTATGTTTTTCTTTTTCTAGATACCAGACTATCACAAATCAATATTTAACATCAGCATTTTTTGTTCAGAGCCAAAAATATACGTATTCACAGTACTGTTGTCTCCAGGAAAATGACACTGTCTTTCCTCAGGCAAGACAGCAAAAAAGGCAGCAGCAGGTTGACTTCCCCTGGAATTCCAGTGCTGCACAAAGGTTAAGTTTCAATCTTACATCATCATACCTTTATACTTGATACTTTACTGAAAACTGAATTAGGAAGTAATAAATACAATATAATATCAAAAACAACAACAACAACAAAAAACCCAAAAAAAACGGAACAAGAGACAATATATTATTCAGTGATGAAACACGAACCAGAAAGCAAGTAAACCTAAGGTCTTATTTACACTTACAATATCAGAAAAGTCCCAGTTGTTCTCTTACAAACTGAAAAAAAAGAAATCCCCAATCCTAAACCTACCAAAATACACATCTCTAATAACACTTGCTTTCTGCCTTCAAAGCCTTCTCTTCTGCTTTGAAAAGGCCACTCAATAGTCAGTCTAGAAGAATGACGCCTGTTGCAGGCCAGAAGTATTTCCTAATAAGCGAGTCAAAAAGAGCAGCACATGAGGAGAGTCAGTAGAGAGGCTGCCCAAAATTTTTAACTAGAAAATGGCTCTCCAGAACTGTGGCAAGACAGCGTGTTACATAAATGCATCTTAGTTTCAGTAAAACCTGCTTTTTAAATAGTCTAGAATTATGGAGTTTCATCCTTAAACATTTTCTAAGTAATTATGACCAGATTCCTGAACTGACTGAGTCACATTCTCCAAGCACAAATTTTTTTTAAATTAAAGGTAAATACCTTCTACTGCTAGAACTGACTATTAAATTGAGGACAACCACTGTGAGAGTTACAACCTTTCATATAAAAATTGCTACAATATACATCAGAGCATAATTTGCCATTTAAAGAACACTTTATGGCTACCACTGTACCCCTTCTGATTAAACCCTCCTGTTACCATATTCTCCTGTCATAAACTGAGTATACATTCCTGCACCACAATTAATTTTTTTTCAAAGAAATTCCAAATACGGTTCCATCACCTTCTGCATGTTTTGGGTTACAGTATCAAATAATAAAACAGTCTACACTGCTGACAGTGACATGGAAGAAAAAAGCAGTTAAACATTGTATGTAAACTAGAAGGCCAAGCACAAGTGAACTGTCTGTAATCACAGAGTAAACACATGACCTGACAGATGACTGGTGAGCAGACTGTCACTTAAAATCAGTAGATCAAGACATACAAAAATATTGATGCAGAGGAGCATATACTTCCCCTTAGAAAGCAATGTCAGTTATTTCTGAGTCAGAAATAGGAATGGCAGAATAAGTCAGCTCACATATCATCCGGATAGTAAAAAATTGTGCAATATCCTTTCACCTATGTGGAAGCTCAAATAAGCTCAAATCCCTACTAAAATCTCTTTATGTTTCCTGGGATATCTACACAAAAATTTCCAAAAAAAAGGAAATTTAGAGAAACCAGCTTTTTTAGTATATACACCTCATAACATATTTTTGAGGGTTACTGTATTCTGCAAAAATATATAAATACATTTGAAGTGCTATCTATGTGTTGCTTATAACAGAAAATTTACAACACCATGAAGGTGTGGGTGTTCACTCACTACTGAGTCAGTATTCATGGCACAGAGAGACTGTGGTTTAATCTGGTTTGCATTGCTCTTGGTAGTCCTCATATGGACAAATAAAGAATAGGCATGGAGAAACAGCCTTTTAAAGTGTATGAAGACAGTCTGGGAGGAATGCAGAGACTTCATCTGAGCATCTGAAGATGAGGTTAGGAAAGCCAAAGCCCAGCTGTAATTGAATCCATCATAGGATGTTAAAGGCAATAAGCAAGGCTTCTCTAAGTAGATGGGTGACTAGGGAGGCCAGAGAGACTGTGGTCCTAGTGCTGAGCTTAGAAAATACTTTTCAGAGGGAATCCCTATTTCTTTATAGAGAGTTATACACCTTTAAAAAGTTTTTAGGGGGTTCTGTTATCTCAAACAGGTATTATTTGGGGTTTATCTTGTTTCAAATTTGGATAGCCAAGATTTCAAGACACTAGTGGTTGCCACATTTTGCAGTTGTATGACAAGCAGATTACTGGGGATAGGAAAAATAACAACTTTTCCTGTACTGAGTCCATATAAGTAATTACAGAAACTCACTGTCCTTTTCTTGCAAAGAATCATTTGATGTTTGTCAGTTTTAACAAAGTTTAAAAAAATACAGCTTCACAGCAGGAAAAAAAAATAAACCACTGTTTTGGCTTGCAATACAACATTTATGAAAAACAGAAGTCTTGAATTCAGCATTTTCCCATGTCCTTTGTATGTGTGCACATAGTATAACTCTGGCAAGTCACTCCGCAATCTACTCCACTAGACAAATCTCCTCTAAAAAAATTGAAATCAAATCTCAAAAAGGAAGCAAAGAAAGTCAGCTTTCAGAATGAATAGTAAACATCTGATGTTGTTTCACTGGATCACTTGAAGAAAATTTTGGAGACTGCTTCCATCCTCCCTGGTTTTCTATTTTTCCAAGATATACTGATGAGCATTATAAAGATGTAAGCATGTAAACAGATCTTGCTCTCATTCCTACTCACAGCATCCCTAAATAAAGAGAACCTCTTGTCCTGCTGGCAAGACAGGGCAATTATGGGAAAATGTGGCACAGAAATGTGACAGAGCATGTCACACTCCCTTCACTCTAAGAAACTGCAGTTTTTCTTGTTAGTTTGTAAAAAATACACCGCTAGTAATACAGTCGCTTCCCACACATGAAGAGGAGCACAGGACTTTTCCTCCAGTGTTAAGGCACAAATGTCACAATGTTCCTGCCACTTGCCAAACTTGGAAAAGTCATCCTACTGAGTTTTCTCTTCCCTCTAGCCCACTACACAACACTTCATCAAAATAAAAGAAAGGCTCTAGAAATGAGAAAGGTGATGTATTTTTTTTTTCTAGATTCTGCATTTAAGTGGAACATATTGGACATGACTCCAGGGAGAGATCCTTGTTCAAAACAGACAACAATTTCCTCTTCTCCCCCTTCTGCCTTAGTAGACCAGCAACACATCCTTTCAAAAACAAAGAGGCAATTCATCAGTTGTCTAACATTTCATGTAGCTACTTTTACAAGTGGAAAGCTAGTACAACATGCTAGTGATCTGATTTCATATTTCATAATGCTTTTGTTTCCACTTTTATACTCAAATGAAGAGACATGAGTACAAGTTAACAGCAAATAAAACTCCATGAGTATTGCCTTATAGTACTGTTACAGAAGACAGGAACATAAAATTCAGGGATTGTGTCCAAAACATGTATTTCTCTTGATGACTTTCCTACACAGAGTCTTAATCACAATGTTTCCTTCCTATAAAATGTTTCCACTTATTTTATATTCATAGTTAATATTTGTGAAGTTTCATAATTTTTTCCTCAAGATACTTCAAACATCAGGTGCAATCCCTCCTCATGGTTTAAAATGAAATATTTCCTTCCATTTCTCTCTTCTCCCCAAATACTTTAAACTTATTTCTTATGAATAGTCATTATCCAGTCAGATTCCTCTTTTATTTGTGTCTTTGAAACTCAATGGATTTCAATCAAGTAATTTTTAAATTACACTGCTGTCAGAAAAGGAAACTGCGACTCATGAGCACAACCAAAGTTATGAATTAAATATAACATGCTTAAAACAATTTCTTCTGTTGAAATGATTTTTGCCTGGAGCTAAATGAATTAGTTTCTTGTAGTGACACTGTTCTTTCTATTTTAGTGGTTTGCTATTGCTCATTTTCTAAAATTAAAAGTATAAGCACAGAACACCAACTTTTAAAAGTAGGACTGTGGATAAGTGTCTCTCTTTACATGTTTCAACCAAGCAGCAGACATCTGTGAAACTTCCAGTATGAGAAACAAGGGGTATGTATGGCAAAGTTGTATTTGTATGTGTCTGTTGATACTTCACTGAATTTGTAATATTGATCTTTTATTTCAGACCCATCATAAATTATCTTAGTTCAGCTTCATAAAGAATGTCTTCAGTAGTAGAACTGTTTTGGCCTATTTTCAACCCAAGCACATTTTTCATAAAAGAATTATAAGCCCCTGAAAAATAAAATTGAATCCTGCTGCAGGCATGTTTTTACAATAACACACTACATGTACTAGAAGGAAAAAAAAAATCTCTCTTCTGCTGTTTCCTTAATCACCCACCTAAAGTTACAATTTCTTTAGAAGTTAAATTCAAATGGGTTCACAGCAGATGATTTGGAAGACTTTTTGTGATGGTAGCATTATCTGTGGTGCATGAAATACTGTAATTTACAGCTAAACTACAGGCAGAACAGATTTGGTTTCAATTTAACCAGCAGTATTTTTACACCATCAGTTTTACCATAAGCATTACTTCAGGACACTAACACAAAATATTACAGAAGTTTCCAGGAAATTATAATCTTTAATAGTAAAACCTGTAAACCAAATACGCTGTAGCCCTTCTCAAGGTATTGTTCCATGAAAATACTTCACCAGACAATGTACATTAACTGAATAGTAAAAGACTACAAAGGAGGTATTAACACATCTACCAGTAAATGAGAATTTTTCTTTTAGAGTACAGAATTTGAAATGCTGTGCATGTAAGGACTGTAAGTACAATGTTAATCTAATAAAGCAACAATTAAAGCCTCTTTTCTTATGTATGTAAGCAGAACTGACAGATTCAATTTCATTCCTTCTGCAAGACATTACTGCACTGAGAATGTCTGAAGGGTGTTCCCAGTGCAATTTCTAGAGCAGTACATGCAATTTCTATTCTCATTAAACTTGATTCGGCACAATGAACATCCAGCTGCTGCTCTGCAAGCAATGACTCTTGGGAGCATACACAGAGCTAGGAAAGAAACTTCTAAATTTTGTTCTCCTGCACTGTTTTATCAGTCTACACTAAGTGTTTTATTCAAATTGTAGAGGAGGAGGTGACAGATGTAAAAGTAAGCAGTTGAATCAGCTGGTGATGATGAATCATGCGACAAGATGATAATTTTTAAGGTCTTTCTAAAAATAAAAAAAATCATCTGGAATCATGTTATCTTAAAAATTAAAAAAAAATCAAAACAACAAAAAGCCATCTGAAAACAAGTTATGTAATTTCTTTTCCCTCTTGTTTTAGTACGTGACTCTACACAATCCTTTTGCCTGAGTCATTCCAACTTAAGAAAAGTAGAGAATAGGAGAGGGAGAGAGAGATAATTGTGACTGCCATTGGTTTGTCACTTCATTGTTTCTCTTTTCACTTTTACACTTTCAAACTTTTCTGCAGATTTTTTTGTTTATGTCACTTTTTAATACTTCTCCATAAAATTCCATTTCATAACATGTTTTTTTTCCATCTAGTTTTTTCTTCTACTATTTCCTTTGCTCAGCTGTCTCATTTCTCTTCTGTTCCAGCTTCACCTCCTTTACATTTGTCTTTCTGGACTTTGGATATTCGTGGATGGAAATACAGAGCAATCAAATTCTAAAACTCTTTGACTCCATCTACACAAAATATTCAGCATCTGTCTGTGGAGTAAAACACAAACTTTCTTCAGTGCTTTGATATTGGTACAAAATATCTAAACCAGGAAGAAGCTCAACCCTTGAGTAATAAACATCCTCATCACGAGATTTTTATTTGCAAATCAAAACTATGTATGTGCCTTCAAAGAGGGTAGTCTAGTAACCTAGGTAATGGGAGGACTGAAATACATCAATCGTCTACATCTAGTCTTGAAATATAGTAAGCAGTTTAGCCATTAAAACAAGTAAATGAAAACCCACACTAAACAGACAACAAAACCCTACCCTAGCTATTCAAAAAAGTATTAAGGAATTTGGTCAATTTTGTAAAATGGACAGATGGAAAAAATGTCCACAAAGAACTACGGTGGCAAAGCCACCTCACATCTCTAAATGAATAATACAACTTCAATTCCCTCTTCAGCTTTAGGAGTTTTAAATCTAAATTTCTAGGTTGCTATGGAGTCAGGTACTCTAGGTTTTCTTCAACCTTATATTCTCAGACAAACACGTGTTTGCTGCCTTTAAACACTTATCTGCCAGGTGGATGCACTGTAAGCACTGAGCTTGGTCTCACTCACTTTTTGGTCAAATGCATACAGGAACAAATGCAAACAGGATAATTGGTGGCAGACTTACTGAAAGAAGCAAAGAGCACCCCTGAATGCATTACTGACACCTAAACAAGACATGCAGGCCAACGTGGTAAGAAACTTCATTCACATGCATTGCCAAAGAACAAATGTAATTCAGCGTCTGCCACTTTTCCATCCTGCTAACTCCAATTTCTCTGTTTCAGGAGACTGACACGTACCTCATTTGAGTACTTTAGTTTATTTTAAGAGTTAATTTTTCAGTTGCTATAGTGTTGTCTGGACTGGAACCATTCATCCTAAATATCATTATTACTGATTTCCCTTTTCCAGAGGCGTAGAAAGTACACCTTCTGATTTCCCTTTTCCAGAGGCTTCGAAAGTGCACCTTAATTTTCAATTTTATTTTTATATGTCCTCAAGAAATATATTTAGTTATGTATGTATTTGTTTGATGCAACAGTTTCAGTTGACTGTATGACTACCCTTCTGATCTAACTCTATTTCACAGGAACTTAGTCCCAGAATCTGTCAGCAGAGTGACTTTCCCTTACATTTATACATTTCTTGCCAAATTCTCAAGTCATGTGAAGTCTGAAACCAGTTTCTAAGCTCAGCATAAGGCAGAGGGTTCACTAGCACAACCTCAGTAAAATTCAGGTTTGGATTACATGAAGTCAATAACCATTAATTTTACAATGGTCTCCAGTATGGATATGGAGCCAAAATAAATTTTGCCTAAACCCGGTCATTGACTCGGCTCAGATGCAAGATGCATTTCTCTGAGATATTTAGTATTTCTTAGCACCTTTCTTGTCTCCAGGACCTCAAAGGCAAAAATATAATGAAGCTCCTAAATGAAATGAAGCAGAAAACACCTGAATAGATCTGGAACTGGTATATGTGAGTTATTGCTAGATTTTCCTGAAAACCCTTGAATTGTCCTATTATAAAATTTACAATAATTTCAGACCCAGTCCTGACAGACGCTGGAAAGTAAAACAAGTCAAGCAAGTGGTCTTCCTGTTTTCAGCTTGGCTTCTCAGACTTATGTGATCATGTTTTCTGTTCCCTACATCAAAGAATTCTGACCCGAGTGACTGAGCTTACCCACATCGGTCAGGATTAAAGAAGTCACAGAGAAGTGAGGTCCTAAAATAGCCTGTAGAGGAGAAGGAAGTGACCCCATAGGAGGTGGCAACAGTAGGAAAAGTGCAGAAGCAGCATATGTATTACTTGGCACAGTGGTTCCATGGAGAAGAAGAAAAAAAGACAAGGAGAGAATGTTTGAACTAAATTTTTTCTAACTTTAAAGACCAAAGTCAGTCACCAAAGAAAGGCAAATCTGAGAAATTCATTTTAATGTTTGCAGAAACACTTGTTTAAGTGACCCTATTCTAAAAATGAAACAAATGTTCACAGGTAAAAAAAGAAAAAGAAAGAAAAAAACAAGGTTACCACAAAATGCAAATATCCCTATCTCAAAGCAATTCAAAGTTATCTAACATCAACAAAGCATATAAAAGCACTCCTTAGAGGCTTATGATTGCAAAAAGTGTAGAATATTTTGAAAGTGCTATAATTTTGTGCCAAAATAGTATGCATCTTCATTATGTATACAATGTCAGTTTCCCCTCTATCAAACTGACAGCTCTTTCAAGAGAAGTAGCTCATTCCCAAGAAATGCACTGTGAGAAGTGTTCCAGAGGGGATCCAAAAAGTCTTCCAAGCATTAGATATCTGAAAATCAATGAGTGGCAAAATGACTCATGTACTTTTTATGATCAGTTATCTTTACATTGTCATATTCTTTTCAATCAGATATCTCAATGGCCAAAGTTAATTGGATAAAGCTAAACATAGACTGACACCATCTCCAATAACAAAGAGTGGAAAAAGGGAGCCAGACCTTGAATAAGCTTTGCTTTTTCATGAAAAAGAAAGAGCATGACAAGTTTTAAGAGTGCTCTCCAGCTCCAGTTGTCAGAAGTGAAATACAGGCAACACAAGCATAAGCATTTCTACTGCCCTACTGGTGACTGGAAGGTGAATCATCAAAGCTCTTGTAGACAGTTCTTGGTTTCTGACAGTATAGTTGCAAAATAAGATGATTGGACAGGATTCTTGCCATCAAAGATACACCTAATTTTCAGAACATGCACCCATACTTTCCATGGAAGGTAATTGCAGAGCATACCAGATTTCATTATTTAAAAACAAAAACAAAAACAAAAACAAAAAACAAACAAAAAAAAAACCAAAAAAAACAAACAAAAAAAAAACAAACAAAAAAAAAAAGAAGGAAAATCAATTCTATAATCATTAGAATATTACCAAGTTACTAGTTTTATGCTTGCTGGGTCAAGACCTCCAGATTTTAATGACTTTCAATAGTAGGTAGATGGGCAGCATGCACTGTTGTGACAGAGCTGAAAAAGTTCAATTTTTCCTTGTAATCTCAATGTATCCAGAAGTCTGTATTGCTTTTCTGCATGGTCCAAAAGTTGGAAAAAGTCTGTATCCTGGTAGAATTTACAGAGACCTCTGAATGAGGAAGATCAGAAGGAAGAAAATAGAATAAACATTTCTTTTAAAAACATTTGTGAATTATTTTTTTTATTATAAGTTTTATTATTTCTAGTTATATCATGCTTGTATAAGAAACAAATATTATATTATTATTATTTATTACTATTTCTAAGTAACTTGTTTTACTATGACTCTTGAAATTTGTGCAGCTGATAAATTTAGTCAATGTCTACAGTAGCAAATGTGAGTCCATAAGAGATGAGTAGAATGAAACAGTTGGTACTGAGGGTCCACAATACTTTTAGAAGAGTTTAACTTTGGACTTGTTCTATCTGCTCCCAGGGAGTGAATGCACAGTAGAAGGTGAAGCCCAACATGTATGCTTCTGTTATGCACTTCCTGCTTGACTGCGCGAAAGCAAATGTTATGGTGTTCTCTGAGATTTTTCCAGAATGGGATGATCAGGATGAGAGGCTGGACAGGAGTTGGAGATGTGAACTGGTAGCCCAGAAAGCCAGTTATGTCTGGGCTATATCAAAAGCAGCATGGCCAGCAGGTCGAGGGAGGTGATTCTGCCCTTCTACTCCACTGGTGAGAATTCACCTGCAGTACTGTGTCCAACTCTGGAGTGGACACTAGCACAAGAAGGTGTAAGGACTTAAAGAGCACAGTTGTCTGTCTCAAACGTTGCTAAGGCCACAGAAGCAGTTTGCCATGAGCTAAACACTGGATGGAGCAACAGGATGGCACTAAATCCAGGCAGAGGTGAGATCTGGTTAGCACATCCTGGTTAATGAATCTAGACAAAAATTACCACTGTGGCAAACTGTGTAAAGAAGCAACTGCTTGTATGCATATCAATGGTCAAACAAAGATCACCCCAAGCTATGGGACAGATGGCATCTGCAACCACCGAAGCCCTCCTGCCCCCAAATATGCTTCTATGGGTACCTGGAACTTGGACTGAAAGTTAAGCCACCATGAGGGAACTTGAGATAAGATAAAGGTGGTACTATAGTCCAAGTATTAGCTCAGACCTAGGGGGAGGTTAACAAAGCTGGGGGAGGGGAATTGCAAAGAATGCAGAATTTATGAGCCACAAGGAAAACCAACTCAGCAACTGTGCCGAAATCAGCTTCCACTGGATAAAAAGTAATTCTGGTAGGAGGAGATGGTGACCACCAACTCACATCCCACCGATTCAAGAAATCCACTGACCCAAAAGAGGAGAAAGACTGAGCATACGGACTAGTGTATTAGAAGTGAGAGAATAATTTCACCAACAGAATAAGAGAACTGTGTAGCCAACGAGCACTAACTCCTTCGTTGGCAAAAATGTATAGTGAAAAGTTTTGGACATCTTCAGCACCAAGAAGCCCAGCGTGAAGACGGACCAACAGGATGCTGCAGGATCCACAGGTGGTCACTGTCTTCTGCTTAATCTCTTTGTCTCTCTCTTTGTTTGTCTCTTTTTTCTATTTCTTTGTATCTCTCTATCTTACATTTTACTGTTAAAGAAAATCTGTACTATTAACTTTGGCACATAGTCTCATTTGTACCTTAACTCAGGCAGAGGTATCTTCCAATAATCGGATCTTAACAGATGGATGTGGACCTCTTGGAGCGAGTCCAGAGGAGGGCCATGAAGGTGATCAGAGGGCTGAAACACCTCTGCTATAAGGAAAGGCTGAGAGAGTTGGAGCTGTTCAGCCTAGAGAAGAGAAGGGCACGGGCACAAATATTACAACCTTTCAATACTTAGAGGATACTTATATGAGAGATGAAGATAAATGTTTTAGCAGAGCCTGATGCAATAAGAAAGAGGAGTGGTTTTAAACTGAAAGGGGGGTTATTATATTAAACATAAGGAAGTTTTTTACAAAGAAGCTGGTAAAATGCTGTAATAGGTTCCCCAGAGAGGTGGTGGATGCCCCATCCCTGGAAACATTCAAGATCTCGCTGAATCGTGATCTGAGCAACTTGATATTGTTAAAGATGTCCCTGCTCATTGTAGTGGTATTGAACTAGATGACTTTTAGGGGGCCCTTCCAACACAAACTATTATAAGATTCTATGCTTCTACAATCAGGAGGTCCTCTTGAAAAGATTTAGGTCTGTTTCTACAGAGGCATCATTAGGGGTCAAAAAGGAAATTCTGGATATTTTTACTTCCTCTCTCTTTTTCATAAGAAATATGAAGGAAGAAACCAAAAGACTTAACTAAAGCTGTATGAAGTTTCCCCAGTTGTCACTCTTACCTTTCAGCAGGAAGAAGTAATGAGAAACATATAGAAAACAACATTTCTCTTAAATCTTGGAATTACAAGCCAGAATCACCCTAAGCAATCTGTCTTTGTTAACCCCCTTTTTGACAAAATCCTTCTTTACTTGGTTAATAACATCCATCTGATCTCCCAGAATAAGTCCTGGATTACCATAGTCACCACTTCCAACGTTTTCCTTACAGAAGAAAATAAATAATGAAAGTTATCTGAACAACTCCGAAAGGTTGACCTGGTTACCTTCAAGTATCTCCTCCATTTAAGAAAGGTGTTTATTAATGTGAAAATGGCCATATCCAAACCATAATGGTCTTCTGTGAGCTTGAATATTCAGTTAAATGCTGCATGTACCTTCTATATTGAAAGATTCAAAGCGTTTTTTGGCATTTTGGATTTTTGGATAACGTGATTAGTAAAGTTATGTAACTCTTCTGATTTCTTTTGTGAATGACATTAATTTCTTTTCATGAGAAGATGGGGCTGGTAGGTTACATTTCCCTTGTTCTTCTCAGATTTCTGTATTGTTTTTAGAGTATTTTTTCATACATAGCTTGAAAAGTCTGATGTTGTTTATTTTCTGAACATAAAACCATTAAATTTCTCTCTTTGCTTACCCAATGTGGCAGTCATTGTGTCCTTAGACTTGCTTCCAGTCTACCCAAGTAAAATATACTCGATCCTCACTAGTAAACAAATATGAAAAGTAAAGTAAAGTACAATCTAAAGTGTTCATCATTATTGAAGTAATGATCCTTTTTTCATCATGAAAGTCAAACTGTTCTGATTTTCTTCATGAAAATGTATTTTGACATGACTCGTACCTGAGAAGCTAAAGCAAGTGATAATCAGTCAACATCACAGTTTTGACTGAGTCAGAGCACAGGCAGATATGCCAATATGGTGGAGAAAGCTCAAACCAAAGGGCTTTTTTTCAGACTCTGTCAGAGACTGAGATGGTTAATGATTTATGCATTCTAGGATTGCCAAGGGACTTTTGCAGGCTTCTGCAGGACTTTTGCATTATACCTCTGATGGCCCATCAAAGCCCATCCCCCCCCGCCAATCTTGAAAGGCGGGAATCAGGTCACAGACAGAAACTCTGCGCAGGCCCAGGAGAGGTTGGAGGCTGGAGGCATGGCCCATGACACTGACCATGGACATAATAACTCATAACTTCTTGGAGTGTGGGGGCTTCCCTCCTTCACCCCCAGCAGATCAAGGCCACCACTTCAAATGACAGACATGGAAGCGCCAACTACCAAGTGTCATCGCTGGACCCCAAGGGGGAGTGACTATATACATCTGTCCACTCTCAGCTTTTCTTTCCCTTACTCTCCCTTACCCTTATCCTGTCTTTCCTTTCTCTCCCTTATGCATTTCCCCCCAAGAGTTCATCCCTATGCCATATTGCTATAGAAGATACAGATGATAACACCCAAAATGCTAACTTACCTGTTGAAATTGTTAAAATGAACCCTACCTATTATATGTTTTCAAACACTGATTACTCAGTGTCGTTTCACTCTAATCCACCCCAAGGGAATTACTGATAAGAACATGGGTTACCCCCCTTGTCACAGTTTGAGATTGGCTCCCCTGAGAGTCGGGGGCTCAGAGGTGATTGAGTGCCAGGGCAGTGTTCCCTGGAGAGCCAGTCACCACTCGTCTTTTTCGCTTCTGCTAAAAATCATATATCACAGCACCAGAAGCTGTTGGCAGTTCTTCTGTTGGTGTCTGCTGTGTGTAGGTGGAGAAGGCCAGGGGGTGGCTGGGCTCCTTCTTCCCCCCTCCAGGGGGGAGGGGAGTCCTGTGGTCTCCCAACTCTGCCTAGGCCAGAGTTAGAGACAGCATTTGGAGTGTGTGCTGTGAAGGAAGAGATTCACAGCACCTGAGGTAAGAGGGAGCAGGCTAGGCCTTCTTCTGGCCCCCTGCAGCTGCAGGACGCTTGGGACAGGGTATAACTGGACCGAGCTGCCTGTGGCCAAGGCTAGGGTGCTTTTTTTCCCCCACACTGCATTGAGGCTGGTGGGGGGTGGATTTTAAGGCTCACCATTGAAGCAGAGCCAAGTGGACGGGCTGCTGACAAAACAGCTCGGAGCCAGGGAAAGGAATCCCAGGCGAAATTGGAGATGGACTGAAGAGAGAGGCCTAGAGGATGTCTCTGCTGTGATATAAATGCAGGACAGCTGAAAAACCGGAGGAGGAATCAACATTCCAGGATGCGTACATTGATAAGCTACACTACACTGCAGCAGCCTACGAACCGAGGTGTGAGACTGAGAAAGAGAGATCACACAGCAGACCGAGGAGAAAGGACTCAAAGCTACTTTCTTGGACTTCGTGAGCAGGAAAAACAGCAACAAAACAGCTGAAGGTTGTTTAGGGAGTGTTCAGCGGCCCAGAACACTCCCATGAGAGAAAGACTGCATTACCCAGCAGCCTTGAAAGGCTCTTCCTGGACTAAAGTTAAACGGAGGGGCTTAAAAGGACTGATAGAAATGTTATATATATATATATATATATATATATATATAGTTACCTTTAGTTTGTATAGTATTTATTTGTGTAAATAAATGTATATATACTTTCCCCTTCCCCTATAGAAGCCTCTGGCCTGAAAGTTTCTCTCCGGTGTTGGGATAAATTGTGGGAAGGGGTGTGGGGAGGCCTAGAAATTAGATTTTGGATTTCTAATGTGGCTCAAACTGCCACTCCCCCCCTCTTTTTTCTGGAGTGGGTCGTAACAGACTGTTCACAAAAGGTTCAAAGAACATCCTAAAAACTGCACAGGGAAACAGATACAAGTGTTCACTGGAGACATTTAGCTCCACAGTTGGATAAACACTGCCCAGGGTATGATCCCATACAGAGGGAAACTTGGTACAGGAGGGGCTAGAAAAGAATTTTAAGTTCTCAAGGTATGACAGAATTTGCATGAATTTTAATTACATTTCTAATAATTCATATTTTATAAGGCAATCTCTCTTCATAATAGTCTTTTTTTTTTTTTTAAATTTGGAATAAACAACTTACAGATATTAGCTTTAGTATGGACAGAGAAAAAGAGTTATTATTCATCTATCTGTACATAGGAGGGGAGTTGGATTAGATGATCTTTGAAGGCTTTTTCCAATCCAAAGCATTCATACAAGTAACACACATAGGAGCATCTTGCAGGCAGTCTTACTGGAAAAAAAGGGTAAGTTCTAAAAGACAACACCTCACTTTGCAAGACAACCAATCTACCTAAAAATCTGATCTGCAAAGGACCTTTTTCCATCACTGCTGCTAGGCAGAAAAGTTATAAATATGAAATGAAGCCTGATTTTTCAATTTCTCAGTCCTACTCTGTGCAGACAGAGCACCACCAATACCTGCCTCCTAAACTGCAGGTCATAGAAAGCCAGCAAGCTCCACCTAAAATGTGTGAAATTTGTTTGGACGTGTAAGTTCAGTTGTCAGACATGTTTTACAGTGGAAGCAAGTGAGACTGATGCCAGAGTTTACTCCAAGTGAAGAGAAAAATGAATCTTGCAACAGAAGAGAAGGGACAAACCTAAACCTGCAAAGACATCTAAAAGGGTATGAGTACACTCAAAGCAGGACTAAAGAGCTGCTCCACTCTTCCAAGCTAACTCTGAACTGTCAAATTTAGACAGGAAGTTTGAAATTCTACTCTATTATCCTTAAAAATGAACATTGGTTAGATTAAAATACAAAGAGCAGCTAGCCAGAATTTCTGGCCATTTTAAGTATCTACAATAACCACTCGACACTCAAGCCTGCCTGCATATGGCATATAAAATAACATGAATCTCATCAGCTCAGTATCTGTCTCTATACGACAGAATCTTTTATTTTTTTATTGACACTTGACATTTATCATACTGTTTGGATAGATCCTGGTGACAATTTGGAAAGATATTTGCTGAGCTTTCTGTCAGTATTTCATGTTAGTACAGCAGATCCCATTAACCCAGACTCAGAAAAAGCATCCCTTAAATGTAAAAGAGAAACAAAGTTCTTTTTAATTAACTCTACCAATTTTTCAAAATATTTTCAAGTCAATCCAAGGGACATGAAAATCTAAAGCAGTGGTTTGTATGTTATTTACCATGCTGACTTTAATAAAAACTCAAACAAGTCAGCTCATTTTATCCAACAACAGAAATGTATTTCCAAGAGCTTTGATTTATAATAGGTTCCTTTGATTTTCACCTTCATTTCAATGACAGGGAAACTACACAAGTGAATTACAGTTAGCATGGGGCAATGTCTGTGTAAATGGTCTTCACACAAGCAGAAATCCTACTGTAAGAAAAGTCAGCAAATGAAGTGAGATTGGAAGATAGAACAGAGAGCAAGTTCTAAAAAAAAACGTTTGGGGTTTTCTTTCACAAACGTAGTATTTTGGATGAAAAATACTAAGTTCACAGCTAGTTCTAGCTAACAAGAAGGTGGGACTTAATATTTAGAAAAATTTTAGTATATTTAGTGGACTCAAACAGAGACACAGAGAAAGTAAGAAATATCTCATGCTTTACATGTTTAATTATTATAAGAAGATAAGTTCTTTTTTCTTGATTGGTCAGTGTTCATCACTGAGGGAAAGATTTGCTGTGTTAAAGCATGATAGTCTTCTAGGTGAAAAGAGGAGAGAAGATCTTTCTATTTGTGGTGGTCAGAAGTGTTACTTTAAAGCTTTCAGCATTTAGTACTCTCAGTATTCAATTTAAAAATATATGTATGTAAGTACTGTTATTTATGTAATTATATGTCATTTAGTTCAGTAAATATGCATTCACAGGAATGATGACATAATTAGGTCTCACAAATTTTGTAGAACCTCAGTCACTATACTGTCACAATCAAAGACATATGTTACTGATTCATTTTGCCTAACCACACTTTATCAGAACACTCACAAGAAGATTTACCAATTTTTTTTTTATGGATAGGTTATCACAATACTTGTTCACACCACTAGATTTCATGGAACTTCTGGTACAGGTGTAGGTTACAACACTAAATTCCGATCTGTAAGCTTTGAGCCCTCAGAAAATGTAAAAAAAAGAGGTTCTCTATTTTACCCAGAAAGTATATCACCCATGATGGATACTGTGTTTATAACTTCTACAGAATATTCTTCCCATCTTTAACTGTGTGCAATTTGTTAAAAATACTCCAAAACTCCCATCTTTTTCTACTTTTCAAAAACCTACTTTGACGGTTCCCCCTTCTTTCCCACCAGGGAAGTAATCCACTAAATCCTTTCAAGATATCCAAGAACAAGAAAAGCAAAGTAGTATTTACTGTTTTATAAGTCTACAAAAAACCCCTAACTGGTCTTTGGCTGAAATTCCTAGTCTTCTTTAAATCCTCCATGGCTTTTGAATTTACTATTTTTCAAAAGACTCCATCTCTTTATTTTCTGACATCTTCTGGGCTTACTTATACATATCACATGGACTTAAAAAAAAAGTAACTTTAGTGCATTCTTTTCTGAGTAAAACAGAAGTCGGGTGAGATTTTCTGAAGCTGGTAGATGTGGTTTGTAAAGTTTTAAGTATTTGTTTAAGTGAGTCCACATAATATATCAAATGTCGAAATACAATTAACCTATTTGTAGTTCAAAACATTATATTCTTTGACAGCACAGTGATGGGAAATGCCTAGTTATTTGCCATAGCAAGAATGTCTGGGAATCCCTTTCTAGTTCTTTGTTTTTACCACCTTTCAAGTTATTAGTTGATAACAAATTCACAGTAAAATGTAGCTGTTCTGTTCATTTATCATTAGACCATTTATCAGCAAGATCAGTTTATTACCAGTATTTTCTTAAACAAATAAGTTAAAAATAAATGAGAAATATTATAAATGGAGAAATGTTCAGCAGTAGTTGAACATTAATGAACAATGTTTAGCAGGTGCATTGAAAATTTGTCTTCATTTGTGAATTGTATTTAGTGACTAAGCATAGCTGTCACAGCTGGAGATCAAACATTAAAAACTCATGCACTTTCATGATAAATCAAATACAATGGTCTTTATCAAAAGAATTAAATTATCTCATATAGATATATAAGCTGTGTTCCAGGCCAGACAATAAAGGCAAACAGAAAGAATGGTGGTGATAGATTCTGTATCAAACCTGAATTTCAAAACTTTCATCTGAAGATGAAAGGTCTGAAGAAAATTTGAACAAAATAATTGCAAAAATAATTTAGACAAGTCCAAGTAAGTTTAAAACAAGATACTACAAGATAAATTTGAAATTTGAAAGTTTAGCAAGTATCTGTTGATATAAAATAAACAAATAAACAATTGGCTTCTATATTTATAGTTGTTGTGGATCTTCGTAAAACTGTTTTCTTTGTAGAAATCTATGCTGCTTATGCAAGATGTCATAACAGGAGTTACTTCCAAAGAACAGGACAACCACTTCAGAGCCCCCTCTAAGGACATGTACATTCTCTTTAGAACTCCACAAGTCTTCCTACTATTTAAAGAAAAACATTCTCCAGAATTAGTTGTCAAACGTCATGAAACCAACTCATAATCCCTTGTTAATTAATCAAATTAAGAGGGTCAGAGAGTAATTTGCAAATGTTGACAGCAGCAGGCTGAAAGTTTCATAATTCTTCCCTAAGAAAAACTTGGGTCCTGATATTGAGAAGACTACAGATTCGACAAGCATTCTTCAGTCTTGTCCCCACAACCATGACGACTAACATTTTCAAGTTTTACCTAAAATCAGAGATTGATGCCTTGAAATTTCAGGACCTGGCCTTATTCCTGCTAAAATTAACTGAAGCAGATGCAGCCACTCACTTTGGATATTTGCTACCTGTAAGTGCCAAATAAACAAATGTAGAAAAATGCCATGAAAATAAAATATTAATCATAGTTTTGAAGAAATGTACTTAAGAACTCTCCTAACTACAATTAAAATCTGTATTATCTACAGCTGAAAAGTTGGTTGTGCATTTACAGTAAGCATTTGACATGCCGTAGGTGTTTTTATCAAACACCTAGAATGGCAAAGCTATTTAAGGAAGATTAACTGAATTTCTGCAAAGCTTTTGAACTTTGTTATGGCAATATTTAAAGACAATCCCACGTAATGTACTTTCTTCTAAAAAGTTGCATTCCAAACTCCTGGAAATGCTCTTATTTTAATGTTATCTTCTGTCTGTTCATGAGCCAAAGGTTTTGATGCAAAATATTGCTGATACTAAATAAACACAGAAAATTCTAATTTGAATTTATTATACTTTTTTTTTTTTGTTAATATCACACATCGATGTGTCATATCGAGAGGCAGGTGCAGTGTGTGAGTTGTTGGCTACAGTGGCATTTGATGTAACAATAATTCATGAAACAGAACTGACAACTAAGATAGCCAAAGGAAATAAACCATCAAGCATTAGTCTAGTGAAACAAGTATCTTGCATATATCATATCTGATTGTATTTCTGAAATGTTATAGACTGGTACCTTCACCCTCTCTGACATAACGATCACTGAGTAAAATCCAGGCCCAGTGCAAACAACAGAAGATTACAAAATCATGTCTGGAAATTATATGAAAAAAATCAGACTGAAGCGTTTGTGATCTGTACCAAGGCAACTAGTAGAAAGTATGATGAAATACAGAAAGCAAAAGGATGAGAAACTCTACTGGAGAGAAATCAGTACAGCACTGTAGATAAAAATGTCTCAAAAATATGGTAGAATTCTATAACAGATTCAGTGAGCAGGTGGGTGAGCTGATAGTGTCTAGGAATATTGTGAGAAGTTGTAACAAGTCTGCTGCAAAGCCGTCATGTGATGGAAGGGAGTCTCCACATTCACCAGTGTTGAGGTAATCACACAGACATCACAACATGAAAAAGGCTACAGGCACTGTGAGCAGTTTCACCTGCTGGAAAACAACCTGGAAATGGGATGCTGTACCACACAAAAATATTCAGAACACACAATTTCTAAAGGTAACTAGGAGATACAGACTTCCTGTAACACTGAATACATTGGCAATAAAATGGAAAAGCACAAGTGTGGCCTCTGACTCAGTCATTCTGCAACACTAAATTTCAGTGCCAAATATCATCAGTAAATCAAATACAACCTTACAAGTTGTTGGGAAAGAATCTAGTTAGTAGCTTTTAAGAAATATATAGGATAATTATAAAAAAATAGAGAGTGACAACAAAGATGATTTTACGAATGAAATAATTTTTTAGTACTAAATAGGGGAAAAGACAAGGCAACTCCACCAAATAAAGGGGGAAGAGAGAAGGGGGGAAAAAACAAAAACAAAGAAAATAGTATGAACACTGTTGAGAGGGACCAGGGATGGTAATTTCCTATTTCTCATCAAAGCAGTTAAAAATTAACTATTTCACTGCAAGTGTAAAACTGAAAAAACTCTTTCAGCTAGAGTATTATTTAAACTGCAAAACACACTGGTACAGTGTGCTAAAGCAAAATTATATATGGATGAGTTAAAAGATGAATAAAATTATAATTTAATGAAAGAGGCCATCAATGTCTTTAAGCAAAATATTTAAACCACACTGCTCTGGAAGATGCTCCTGACTGACTCTTTGAATTGCTGTCTGTGACAAGACTGAGGGCTACGTAAAGAAAAATAATTTTACAAATTGCCCTACTTTTAATATATTTTCCCTTTGCATCTGCTGCTGCTTATCATTTTCACACAGAATATTCTTCTTGTAGATATTCAAAGGTTTTATACCTCTGTCAATTACCACACTGCTGTAGAAATCAAGAGATCTTGATGCCGGTTCTGCCCACAAGCTCTCTACACAAATGTCTCATTTTCTCCTTTGACTTACTGGGATTCCTAATCTGTCATGTGCAAATGCAGTTTTTTAGCTCTAACTCAATTTTTCATATAATCTTATTTCTTAGAGTGTTTTGCCTATTTCATTGGAGAAGTTACTACCCTGTAGATTGTGGGACAGTGACCACAGTGACTAATCCATTAAGTGCTGTGTACTTACGTCAAAATACTTATCGAAGTATAAGAGAGGCTTGGACTTGTATTACTCCTGAAAGCCTTACCACCTGGTAATAATTAGTTCTGAGGTTCAAAATAGCTAAGAATAAGCTAAGAATAACTAACAAATAGCTAGATGGCTTTTTTGAAGGAGAATCACACATTTCTAACAGAACACTTTTTGAAAAAGAAAGAGGAGTTCAGAAAACAGTAAGAGGCAAACGACAGAGAGTGAATTGGTGGTTAGATGGGTGAATAACCTCATGTTCCCATTTCTATTTGTTTCTGCAAGTCCATCTTTCTGTCTAGCATTGCACCTTTTTGAGAACACCTTTATTTGCCTATATGGTATGTGCAACACTGAGAGTACTATTAGGATGATGATACCTCCTGAAGGCATTACAGTTTTGGGGTTTTTTTCAGAAGGGAACGTCTCCTTCACACCTCACAAACTAAAGAAAATGGTAACACACAGATTTCTAATGCTCAATCAATGCACACATGTTCAAAATGCCTCTGTAATCCAAAAATGAGGGAGGGAGGGAAGGAGGGAGAGAGAAGGGAAGGAGGGAGGGAGAAGGGAAGGAAGGAAGGAAGAAAGGAAGGAAAGAAGGAAGGAAGAAGAGAAGGAAGGAAGGAAGGAGGGCAAGAAGGAGGGAAGGAAGGAGGGAAGGAAGAAGAGACAGAGTGTTAGACTAATTATCAGGCAGGTACTCTAAAAATCATTGTAGTAACAACACTTTTTCTCACTCCAAGGTAAAAAGCCATTTGTTTATGTGATGTACATTTCAGATAATGCATCCTATGTCACATATCTGTACTTTTCTAAATCAACTAACAACTTTGCTTTTGGTTCAAAATTTTTTGTTGGTTCTAAATTTTGCACTCACGTAATGCAACTCAGCAGTGAGCTGGTTAAGGAAAGACAGCACTCTTGAAAGCATAAAATACAAATCTATTGCTTCTGTAAGAAATAACTTAGAGCATTTTGCAACACAAAAATTATGCTCCTGAAATTCAGCACTGTCAGGGAATTCTAACACAGTAGGTGAACAACTCTACTACAAAAAATTATGCATGAAATAGCCTGAAGAATCTGAAAACTGACAAATAAAACATTTAAATTTGAGGAGAAGTAGCTTCAATAGCATCACTGATATGTTGTGAATTCTGTTTCAGAGGTACCAGGAAGCGTACCATGACAATGCGACTGTACTGTATGTTAGTCCTGGATCAGCACTTGGATTTGGTGCTAATAATTTGGTTCAAATTATTTATACCTTTGACTTTCAGTCACAGTACCTTTAAATCAAGCCTTCAGGGTCATAAAGCCAGGGCTGGCTCAGTTCTTGCCCCAGTTTGAAAGCCAAGCATCCTATGAGTTGATCCTTGCTGCTGTCACTGCTAGCTGGTGCTGGTGGTCACCCATAGACAGGGAGAAGAACTGCCCTGCTCCAGTTGGAGCTAATCTTATTTTTAGTGGATCAGAAGATGAATCAAATATCCATCTCACCCACCATGTCGAAAAAGTCTCAAAAAGACCTGGCCCATACTTCAGATATTAGTGCAAAAATGTATGTAAACCCATACAGACAGAAAACTAAGAGCAGCGTTTTTTTCATGTAACTGTCCCTAAAATAACATATCTACATAAGCTGAGCAACAGCTATTTATTCCTTACTAAAATGTTGAATTTCAGTGAACATTAAGCAGAGCAGTCAGTTAACTGATAAGCTGAATGAAATTGAGAGATCAGAAAGCATAACTTTTAGTTAAACATTGCTGTTCAGTTTCAAGTGTTAAGAATGAGTAATCTTCATGATGGACAAATAAAATTTATGTTAATTAGTTAATTATCTAAATTGCAAATGTTGAGGTAGGAAAGGTGAGAAGTCATATAAATACTTCCAAGTTTTTTCTAAATGTGTAAAGAAATATTCATATATATATAACTCTGCTCTCAGCCGTACATATTGTATGATATATGGAAAACAACTACAGACCAATCTGTATTAGTCACAGGAATGCAATTTTATGAAACAACACATACAAACCCCTATTCCCAAGTGGAAAAGAGTTAAGGCTCTTTCATGTTCATGTTAAATTAAAATGTACGTGCTATTCTTATTTTTTTATTCCATAGAAGAAATTTTGTAAAGGAATGTTTTGAATGAAACTTGAAGAAAGTATGACAAAGGAAATATGAAATAATTTCCCCATTAAAACATCATCACTGTATCTGCAAGCTAAGTTTTTAAAATAAAACATTAAAATTTCCAACTTACAGTATACAAAATTGTTATACAGATAACTTAATAATTATGTAAAAAGACAAAGATAAAATCTGGCTTTGATACGCAATGTGTTCTTCTCCATGCCTGAACTGATCTATTTAACTTCATTGTGCATTCTCTACTTTTGCCTTTTGTATTGTATTTTTGCTCCTGCTCCAACAAACATCTAAGTATTCATTTGCATCTAGCTTCAGCAGTTGCACATTTATGCACTGATGGGTTACAAATATGGAAGAGATATTTAAAAGAGGTCTTGTGCTTGCATGAAAAGATGAGGTAAGCCTGACCACAAGCGAGAGAAGGGTGCAACAGTAGCCAGCAATGGTGTTCTTGCTTTAATGCTGTGATATCACAGAGTTCATCAGGTTACAGGGCCCTCTGTAACAGGAAGACTGCCTACTCATTGTGACAGCATTCTAAGATTGCGAGGGTAAAACTGATTCTGCAAAGAGTAAAGCAGGATCAGATTGACTTCAAGGAAGTCACACCTATATTAACTGATGAGTTTATGTTCAGAGAAACCATTTTCTATACTAATGTCCATTACTTTCTCCAAGGCTAAAATAAAACTGGTAAATAATAGCAATTGCAACGAGATCAGTGTACTATCACCAAAGCAAATAACATACTGCTATCTCAGATGAAACTAAAATGATTAAACCAGAAGCAAGAGAGGTAACTTATCTTTAAATGCAATGCAACGCTGCAAATGTCTGCAATATCACCAGACTAAGCTTCTTTTCAGTACAAATCATGTCTCTTAATTTTCAATTTGACTAAGCACTGCTTACCCTCTGGATGTTACTGGGAGATTTCCAGTAGAAATCCTACTGATGAAAGGAAATAATTTTATAGCAGAAGTACTGGAAGTCTTTTGATAACTGTGATAAGACTTTCCTTGAAAGTTGATCATTTTTTGAAAGGTAGCTGCACACTCATCACATTGAATAACACATTTTAGATGTAAGATACTACTGTAGGGATTTCTTTTTTTAATTTGTTGTAACTGATTACAGCAAAATAATGAGTGGGACAAAAGCTATGCACTATCATCAGACTAGGTCACAAGAACTACAACCTTTGATTATGCCTCTTCTCTGCCTTCATTGTTAATCTGATATAAAACAGAAAGAATAAAATTTTAAGGTTTCTTGTGACTAGCACATATATATTTGAGCAACTAAGAGGACTCCGGACCATACCTCTGATTTTCTGAAAGCTAATATCAACCCTGATTAACTATTTAAAAAAAGAACTATCTTTGTTTATTTAACATCTAATTAAACTCTTAATATTTGATTCTCTTTTGTTTGTATGGAGGAACTAGCTAGCAAATGCAGTGATTTGCTTTCTTTTTTTCAGCTATATAACATAAATTCAGAGTTAAGAAACAACTTCTTGGGAGAAGAGTAGGCATCTCTCCAAGGCCTTCAGCAACATTATGTCAGGAATGTGTTAGAAACAGATGCTCTGTTTTCATTTTTTGCTAGTGTGATTGTTTGGCTTTGGCTGGATGCAAGGTGCCCACCAAAGCCATTACAGAATCACAGAATCAGCTAGGTTGGAAAAGATCTCTGAGATCATCCGGTCCAACTTTTGACCTAACACCACCTTGTCAACTACACCATGGCACTAAGTGCCACATCCAGTCTCTTAAACACCTCCAGGGATGGTGAATTCACCACCTCCCTGGGCAGCCCATTAACACTTTCTACGGAGAATTTCTTCCTAATGTCCCAGCTAAACCTCCCCTGGTGTAGTTTAACACCGTGTCCTCTTGTCCTGTTTCTGGTTGTCTGGGAGAAGAGACTGACCCTCACCTGGTTACAACCTCCTTTCAGGTAGTTGTACCAAGTGATAAGGTCTTCCCTGAGCCTCCTCTTTTCCAGGCTAAACAACCCCAGCTTCCTCAGCTGCTCCTCACAGGACTTATGCTCCAGTCCCTTCACCAGCCCTCTATCACTCCTCTCCTCAGCTGGGCAGTAAAGAGAAAACATAATAAAAAGCTCATGGGGTGAGATAAGGACAAGGAGAGATTAGTCACCAATTACTCTCATGGCCAGAACAGACTCAACGTGGGGAAATGAATCAAATTTATTATCACTTAAATCAAAATAGGAAAATGAGAAAAATAAAACTTAAACAACCTTCCCCCACTCCTTTCTTCCCAGGCTAAATTTCACTCCCAATTTTCTCCACCTCCTGCCCTCAGTGGCACAGAGGAACAGGGAATGGGGGCTGCAATCAGTTCATCATATGTTGTGTCCGCCCCTACTTTCTCCTCAGAGGGAAGACTCCTCACAGTCTTCCTCTGCTCCACTGTGGGGTGCCTTGCATGGGAGACAGTCCTCCAAGAGCTTCTCCAGTGAGTCTTTCCCACTGGCTGCAGTTCTTCACAAACTGCTCCAACGTGGATCCCTTTCCACAGGGTACAGTCCTTCAGGAAGAGGCTGCTCCAGCGTTGGTGCCCCATGGGGTCACAAGTCCCGCTAGCAAATCTGCTTCAGTGTGAGCTCCTCTCTTCACTGGTCCGCAAGTCCTGACAGCAGCCTACTTCAGTGCAGGCTTCCCACAGGGTCACAGCCTCCTTCAGGAATCCCTCTGCTCCAGTGTGGGGGAGGGGTCCTTCATGGTTGCAGTTGGATATGTGTTCCACCAATGCCCTCCATGGGCTGCAGGGGCACAGCCTGCCTCACCACAGTCTTCACCACAGGCTGGAAGGAAATCTCTGGCACCTGGAATACCTCCTGTCCTTCCTTCTCCACTGACCTGGGTGTTTGCAGAGTTATTTCTCTCACTTGTTTCCTCTCGCTGCTGTTGTTCTTCTTTTTAAAAACATTCTCACAGGTGGTACCACCATTGCGATGGGCTCAGCCTTGGCCAGTGGTGGGTCTGTCTTGGTGCCAGTTAGCACTGACTCTATTGGACATGTTGAAAGCTTCTGGCATCTTCTCACAGCAGCTACCCCACCAGCTGCCCCACTATGAAAATTTCACCACGCAAACCCAGTACAGCTAGATGGTAACAGTATTCATCATGGTCCTACTAAATGAGTGATTATTTTATCTCTCCTTCTTAAACCCCTACTGCAACATGCAATGCATGCAAATATGAATGTATAGTGCAGATTCCACCCTGACAGTTCCTATGCATTATGCAGGAGGCAGCTGGTTGTACAATTTAAGCTTACCCAACACACAGTTGTCTCTTTTCCCCTCCTCCACTTTTATATAAGCTCAGACGTAGCTGCTTTGAGCCTTAAGAAACCAGCAGCTCTACACTCTATACTCCCACAAACACAACCCAAACCACTTTCAGGTATATAATGAAGAAAAGGAAACAGTAATCACAGCTATGTCTATTAAGCCACTGGAGTGTGGTTATAGAAGCTGCAGGGAGACTAGAAAGTCATTGTAGAAGTAAAATTAACTATAAAAGTTAACCTTTAATGAAACGTACTGTAGAAGACTGTTACATGAGGACTCCAGGCAGGCAAAGATGGAACCAGTGAGGGAGTGAATAAGCTAATAGGGAGGGGGATATTTTATCCTTTTGAGTCTCAAAAGAAAAACAGAAGTGTTTAACCCACATGTTCCAGCAGCAGGAAGGGGAATATTGCACGTCTGTGAAGTTACACTTTGCCTTCTGTACTTAACTTTGCACATACTAAGTCAAGTGAGGGGTACCTTTAAATTCAAGCTTTGCCTGAATTGCTATTTGTGGCACTGAAAACGGGAACAACTTGTTCACCAAGGTTTACCCCTGTTTCAGTTGGAATTTTTAAGCCTCTCTAATTAATGGTGAAAGACAATGTCAGCTCTGGAAAAGAAGGCTTTGAATATATCCCAGTGATTTTCAGCACATGATATTCAGCCTACAGAATGCTGAGTTCACATTGCGCATAATTAATTGCTTTGCTTTCATTAATCATAGCACAGTTTGTAGTCTCATCATAAAATCCTACGTCTACTCATTCCAAATATTAAAAATATCTATTATATTTTTATTCATTTACTTATTTACATTTCATTTACTTAGCACTCCTAAGTCAAATAATACTTCCTCTGCAATGCAACATGTGATGCAAAGTAACTTTCTGCCATCGCGGTCAGTGATCAGGGCCCCATGTTTTGCATAGTTTTGGTGAGTTGGCTTTTGATTTGTGCTAGCAATAATAGATGACGTGTAGTTTCCCCTTTCAGTGATGAATATAGCCTTAGTACATACCTAGTTTGGGAAATGCACTGACATTTTTCAGGATAAAATATTCTCTGTGAACACAGAACATTGCATGCAACACTACATTTCTGTCATTGCAATTATTAAGCTTACATTATTACTGTCTTACATAAAACATGACTATTTTGCCACAAAATGCAATGAGCAAAAAATTTTAGTCCTGTAGACTAAGTTGGGCATGCAGTCAGAAATAATAATCAGTGGTTACCATGTGATGTTTTTCAATTTTCTGTATGAAAAAAACAGCAGATTAAAATTGTTTTTTATACTTTCCTAAGGTCATCAGCTCTCTTCAAAAACAAGGGTACTGATTTTTCTTGGCATACATGTAAAAGGAAATAACTGGTAAAGCATGCCTAAAAATATGGATCAATTTTTTTAATGCACCCATATACAAGGCAATAATTTTTGTTATCACTATTGTGACCATTTGCCCGATCAAAAAAATAATAAACCATTAGATACACAAATTTAAAATTCAATATTAATTTGCAATAACCAGTACTTGCCTTGCTAAAAAGGCAACTCACCCAGAGCAGGAAAAGCAAACTAATCTTCCATTTTTTAACAGAGACCACCAAAATAAACTTCTTTGAATTAAGCTGAAAAAACTTAAAACATGTAACAATCTCCCTAGAAGTATAAGAAACAAAAATAACCTAAACAAATCCCTTACCTGCACCCTCTGAATATGAATTTAGGTACATTATTAATTTGGATGTCCAAGTTTAGAATTCTGTTTATATGAAGAGTTTGACTTCACTGCTATTGTAAAAATTAAATTTATGATATTTATCTGCTAGTTTTGTCCAGTAGAATGCTTTTCTATAAACCTAATTGAAATAGTAGGGTTTTTAGCATAGTAATGTCTTGAGTAGAGATACCTCTTGTCTTAAAATGGATTCATATGTCACCTCTTTGAAATGTAATTTCGTTTCAGACCAGATACTTAAATGTTAAAATAGTTATTTAAATAATTTTACTCAGTTACCTTTTAGTCCAGATCTAGTTAATTGACTAACCCTGTGTTAATTGATTAGAAACAGAGTGAATTATTAACTTGTCAAATACTTTCTTTAAAGAGTACATATCAGTTGAGTTTGTGGGGTGAGCCCGGTAATAATTTACTAATTAGCAGCTGTAGGATAAAGAATAAAAAAGCACAAAATGTAACTGTCATATTGAGAATTAAAGAAAGAAGCACATGAAACATTTTCAAATACATCATTGGGAGAGTTAATATCAGCTTTTCTCTTGCCGTAACCACACCAGAGTTCATATTTTTCACTTCTATTCTATAGTACTTTCCTCTCTTACTGTATTTTCAGTCTGCATTTTCAGTCATCAGTTTACTCCCAAGAGATACAAGATTACCATCAATATGTAACGCAGCATTTATTGTAAGTCCTGTTCACCTGTATTCCCCTGTTCTCCTCACCTCGCCTGATTTTAGTGTTATTGAAGAAGCATGTTTCGCTATGCGATCTTCGGAGATTTGCTCATTTTGATAAGGGAACCTAGGAGATACACATGGCAATGACTAGATCTGTTCAAAGGAAAGAAGTATTTAGTGATATTTAGAGGAGTAAATACCTTATTTGACAGAACTATATTTCTATTCCCTCTTTGTGGATGTCAATTCTGTGAGATATTCCGGAAAGAGTTCAGGTAGTATGTATCCACAACAGAGTGGATGTTGTCACTTCCAGTCACACTTCAGTCTTCCCTAGATGAACTTTTGCTCCCGAAGTGTATAATAAAATGGAAAGAGTGAAGCATCAAAGATCAGTAGGACTACTGGAATATGCACACAAAGGTGTGCGCAGACACACCCATCTATTCTGTAAGCTTCCGGTAGGTCTGAGACAGCCAGTAAAAGGATCTTAGCACTGTGAGACTTTGATCATCAACCCAAAAATACAATCAATAAATTATGATCAGCAAGAGACATAATGCAATAAATGCAACCAAGCAATTGCAAAGCAGTCCTGATGCCAAAATGGTTTCATAAACATAATTCACTGAATGGATTTGTGAGCAGCACACATTTTTCAAAACCTATTTTTCCACAGAAGATACTGAGAAAAAAAGAAAAAGGGCTAAATTAATCTACTTTATCCATGGATCACTGCTGCTTGGCCAGAGGATTGAAGAGTCTTGGAAATAAAATGGGTCTGACCACTGGATGTCACTCTTGACTTAAACCCTGTTACATTTACAGTGTGTTTCTGGCAAAAAGAAGTGTTGGAGGTTTCTATCACTGTATCTAAGATGCAGCATGGCTGAACCTTCAGAGGAATAACTGAAGGTTGAAACTGCTGCTCTGCCAGCAAATTCCTTAATAATCTTACTTAAGTTCTTCCTGGATTTTGCCTCAGTTTCCCAATGTGCAAATCCCTGGTAAAATGAAACCACACTTTTTCATCCTTAGGAGATGTTAAGAAATAATAAAGCAGAAGACCTGGCTGAGAAGCCCTGTGAAAATACTGTGACCAATACATACATAATCTAAGAAATAAACATAATTTTTATAATAGTATGGTAGTATATTGCATTATAGTACAGAATCACAGAATGGTTTGAGTTGAAAGGGACCTTGGAGATTTTCTAGTTCCAATCCCCCTGCCATGGGGCAGGGGCACTTTCCACTAGACCAGTTTGCTCAAAGCTCCATCCAACCTGGCCTTGAACACTTCCAGGGATGGGGCATTTACAATTTCTCTGGGCAACCTGTTCCAGTGTCTCACCATCCACACAGTAAAGCCTTGCTTGTGTCTAATCTAAAATTAACTGCAGCAGTACCTTTTAGGACTCTCTCAGTACTCTTTTCAGATCTACTACTACTACTACTACTACTGTACTATCCTATAAGTAACATAGATTTTTAGACAGAAGAGAGTCCCAGTTTTAGTAAGGTTAAGGGAAACTGGCAGAACTGACTACGGCTTTTATTATGGACCTAACATATAGAAATAACCAACACATAATATATGTCTGTCACCTTGTTTTTCTCATTTCAACAGAAAATTCTATGTAAATTTCTTTCCAAAATACTACCAGCCCTATTTTTCTGACAGCAATGTCTCAATGCTGACTCTGAAAAGAAAATATTAATATATCCTATTCACACTGGTCTTCTATGAGTCAAAGGCCCAGTAGCCTGAATTTCTCCATTTCCTGTTTATTTACTTTCTCTTCTCTCAAAGTACAAAAGTTCTATTATGTGTCTAATCTCACCATCTCCTATGCAACATTAATAGCAGTCTACTGGCTGGTATTATCTGCCCAAGGGCAGTCATTGCGTTTGATACACGCAAATAATTGCCTTACCTATAAATATATATATATACACAAAAGCCTCAAGTGGTTGAATGGTCTGTTTATCATTAATAGTTTGACCAGCTTTTTTTTTCTAAAATCAGCTAAGACACTCTTTTTCTTTCTGATGAAACAGCAGAGATTTCCTACAATGGCATGTTTCTACTGAGAACACATGTAAATTCTGTCATTTTGAATCTTCAAACTCTTGGGCAATGAGATTTGCTTGCTAATTTAACACTGGAAGCAACAATAACAAAAAAAAGCAAACCCCCAAAAAAGCAAAACCAAGAAAAATAGGATAAATTCCTTATCATCTATAAAGGAAGAAACAGCAGAAACTGCAGGATACTGCCAGAGATGGTGCATTTACTGCCTTTTTCCATGTTTCCTAGTTCCCATAGGATCCCAATAAGTGAAAAACATGAAAAGCCACTGCCACCAGTGAAATCAACCAACCCCTTTCTGTTTCCTTATAGATCTGCAGAGCAAGGTAACTTGACATGGTTATATCCATAGAAAACTCTCCATAAAACTTGCTAATTTATACCTGTGTTGCGGTGTCAAGCAGACTACTCAGACATAGGGATGATGTACTGAAGCATCAATCTCAAACTTTACAAGTGACTTCTGCACTGGATCACAGCATTACATTAAACTTGTGTGTCAGCTCTGAAGATGTCATGTCTTTTCCATATAAAAACACTACTACTATTGAAATAAAGGGAATCCAAGTGCTAAATACCCCTTGTGTCCTAAATGAAAACAACCTTTGTGTTTGATAACTATCATAAATAAAATTATCTGCATACGTGTCATCTTTCATTTGCTAACAGGGTTGAATATACTTCCCATCTCTCTCTGACTGAGCACAAGATGGAATTTGCCTTATGTTGCGCTTCAAGAACCTAATGGTTTTGGTTGGTACCATGAAATTTCATTTTAAATAAATATCACACACATACCAATTGAGGAAATGAGAAAGTCATAAACAGATCATCAGAAAGCTCCTCAGTGTGTTAAAATTTAAGCAGTTAACTGAGATGTGACATGAAGTGAATTGCCATGCTGGATTCAGAAGTGACTGAAAGGGCTATTGGAGGAGATATAAAATACATTTGCTGTTTCTACACATGAGTACATTCGTATTTAGTGAATTATGTATTTTTCACTGCCAGCTTCTAAATGGGCTATATTGATTTTGGACTTCTTTATTTGATATTAGTAGGAGGCATGAAAACAGAATTCGAAAAAAAGCAGGATCAGAGGATGTTTAAAGATTTTGATTCACAAGAGTTGTGAACTAGCACCATGCTAAAAAAAAAGTAAAATTAACTTAATACTACTGTTGTTTAACATCTGATTTTAATCCTACAAAGAATGTGATAAAGAATGGCTTTACATAAAGAAAAGTACTTTTAACTGACTTCGAGTAAAATGGACAATGTTTAACCACAAGATATTTCCTATTTAAAAAGTACCTTTTAGAAGATATTTTGTTACTTCTGAAGGGTAATTTGTAATATCTCTTATTTTCAGGAAGAAAAAAATCCATGTGCTGTTTTCTTTAGATCTCTACTTCTCCTGACAAAAAATATCAAATAAATAGCAACTAAGAGCAATATTTTGCTCAAAGTATAAACTGATTATTGCAATCATCTTCATCATAAGAAGCCATAAAAAGAACAAATTAGAAACAAAGTATATATAATTAGCATATTAAGCACTTCTGCCATTTCCACGCTGAGAAGGCAAATGTTCTGGCACAGCCTAGACTACATTTCCACTACTTAAGCTAAAGAATTTACTTGTCCTGTCAGTGATCTCCTGTATTACATTATAAAACCCAGTGGCCAATACTGGATCCATCAAGTCTTTATGCATTCAGAGCAAGCCTTATGCACATGGTCATCATCCCATTCAATGCCAATCACCGGCGTGTTTGCACTACTGCAGTGCTCTCTCGCGCTGGATAAAACTTAAGCTCTCCCTCCATCACAGCAGTATCGCTGTAGCGTGAATCCTGGCTAGGAGAGTAAGGTGAGAACTCAGAATAGCACCCATATATATATGAAAAAATATTTTCTTAGTCTTGGTGGGATGGATATAACTCAGTTCAGCTTTCTGGTACTATTACCATTTCTTTTTTACTATTATTTATTTTTTAAATCTAGAGCAATATTGCACATCCCAGCTCCACCATCTTGTGCTCTCAGTTCAAGCACAGGGAAGCTGCACTGGCAGCACCTTACTAGCGCATGGAAGAGACTCTGCCTCATCCCTGCCAGCCGTCACTTGCTGTTGGTTTTCAGTATACTTTTGAAGCTACTTTTCTCTACTCTCCTAATCCTAAGAGTTCTAAAATTTTTCAGATCAGAAAGTCAGAAGTTATTTTGACACCTGCAGCCAAGGACAGCTTTCAATATATCAGTAGGAAAAATTAATGAAAAATTTTTCATCAAGAAATTGTAATGGAAATTTAAAAAATAATATTCCAGTAAATTCCAGCCACAGGAAAATTCAGCCTTCTAGTACACAGCTCTTTTTCTGTTGTATGTACAAGAAGTGTTCATGAAAATCAGTAGATACTCAGGTTTTTTTCTCTTGTGTAAGATTACACTTGGAGAAACAGGCTATACTAATGATTTTTTGCACCTATCATTGATGATGTGTGAGAGCTTCAAAGATAATCAATTTTCACAAGATTTGTGAAATCAGCAGTTGCATTATCTGTCTGCCAGAGGCAGATTCATGTCAACATACATTTTATTTTGGGCACCTAAATGAGCAAACATTATGAGTTGTTGGCTTGGTCTTTTTCTAGAACACCTGACATCACAGGAAGAGCTTTGTTATTTAAAACACACTTTTCCCTTGTCTGCAGCCGCAAGGGTTCCACATCTCTGCCTAACAGAGCCTAGATTTTCAAGACAGGTAGAAAGATTCTGTTCTGGATTAGTATCCCAAATATCTGTATCCACAGGAAGGCAACAGATCGTCTTCTTGACTTCAAATAATATTGTTAGTTCCATAGAATGCAGGTATGAAAGAGAAAGTCATAGTAAGAAGGTACTATTGAAATTTGTAACACATTCAATACCAGTTGCTGTTTCCAGTAGGGAATAACATTCCCTCTTCATGTTCAAAGAATTGTCTTGTACTTTGAGTAAAGCAAATAATTTCAAAGAAGTAGTTCAGTCACTCATTGATCTGATGATTCCAGATGAAATCTCACTAACCACTTCTCATATTAACTATATTGTCATACAACTTACTAAATGGACTCTTGTGTCAGCAAGCATTTAGTCAAGACCTTTTTGAGTGAGCCCAAAAACAGTGAATAAATTATATTAGTTAGAAAATTAATGAAAAATACCAATTTTCTGCTGCTGTGGACTCTGGTATGTTTTGCCTACTCAACATCTGTGTTGTTAGATTAAAATGTTCTTTGAGCCACAGACTGCTTTTATGCCTTATGTAATACTGTTCATGCTTAGCAAATAAACAATATATGTTCTGATTCACTACTGGAAAGTAGCTCTTATCTATTAAAGATTCTCTTTCCTCTCTAGTTTTAAATAACATAATAGAATGAAGTAAGATTTAGCTGTTAGTGTTTACTAGAAGAACAACTTTCAGTTCTTTACTGTGATATTTGCAGCTCATATTTCAGGTCTTGCTTAGAACAGGGAAATGGTTCATTTTCAACTGCATTAGGCATATTGAGCTAGACCAATTCAACTGAAAAGCTGAAAAAAAAGCAACTTAGACACAGTTCAAGCCTTTATGCTCCACTTTTTCTGGATATCTTTCATAACTAAAAAATTAGACAAATGTCATGAGCTCAGTCAATGTGAAAAAAAAAATCCTTATTTTTCACTCCCACATTTTGCAAACACAAGAAGGAACGGGATTTTTGTTAGGCATGGAATGGAAATTAATTTCTGCTGTCTTAAATGTTGTATAGGCAATTAAGTCATCCTTGAGAATTGAGTCTAGTGGGAGAAACATCCAAACTCCAGAAGCATGGGATTTTTCTTTATGGGTAGAATAATGAATTCATCAGTTCCTATTGGGACTGTGATTATGACCAAAGTGATCAACACATTTGTGTATGCACAAGCATGAAAGAGTTATTGACTACAGCTTGGGGACAAAGGTATTTTATTCAATGATTATTTAAGACAAATTAGAAAAGGAGCCAAACCACAGTGCCCTGTGTTTCTCCAGATTTGTGGGTGATAGGAGGTAAGGGAAAGATAAGGGAAGAGAGTAAATTTTGTTTGGTACTTTGCTGTGTTCTACATCTAGCCACTGATGCTGTCTGTTTTTTGCAATGTTTTATATATGTGTGTGTGTGTGTGCATATATATATATACTCATACAGAAATATCATCTTTTCTACATCACAGAACTTACATACATCCACACCGCATTAAAAAGCTAATAATTTTGTTTAAAACTGATTTGCAAGTACTATAAGAGAGGAAACCAGATAGGAAGAAACTGACTAGAATTTGGCTGTTGAAGAAAGTTCTGTAATGCTCCAGACTGAATTTGAGACAGAAGCTGCCACTCCTGGTATATATCTTTTTGTTCTTCTCACTCCTATAAATTACAGTCTAACAATAAAATGTTTTACTGATGGCTACCTATGTCTACTGGTGTCTATGACCTGGAAAAATTATGGAATCCCCCAGAAAAAAACAAACAAACAAACAAACCAACCACTTTTCATTCCATATACTCTACAAAGTGATACAAAATTTAAAACTCAGGATAGTACTTCCACATATATCATAAGGAGCAGCTGGTTGTTCCTGGCCTAGTTTCCTTTGCCAAAATTCAAAGTCAATGGAATAAAGTAGGATGTAAGATTTTGTAGAAATCTGTACGGTACACTCAGGATGAATGCCTTATTAATATCTTTATCACCAGACAGTTTGAAGCCCAGGCATGGCAAAAGTCAGCATGAGTACAGTAACAGCAGTGAGGCTGGGGCATAGTTAGTGCTATATGGGTCTGGTTCAGCCTGCCAGGCAGTTTCAGAAAGGAAATCCAAGTTTTTACTTTCAGGGAAAAAAAAAAACCCCATCCTGAAAGGCAAAACTCTGTAGAGAGGACTAATACCATTGGCTAGACCAGCACATCAAAGCAATAAACGTGGTGACTTTTGTGCAAAAAATACATTGCTGGACTCGAAGTGATAACACTCTTTCTGTTCAGTATTTTGCTTCATCTTAAAGGGGAAAGCCTTGAAAGTTATCTAGCATAGTCTGTGGTAGGATTAAAAAATAATATTGAAAGAACATCAACTTTTCCAGTCCCCAGAGTACTATCTAAGTTCGAAATATTTCAAATATTACATGAACTGCTGGTTACCTAGTAAAGACAGAGAATTTGAATAATCTCTTAGGGGAATCATCAGCTTTGATTTTCTTTCTATTTCTAGAGGTCACTGCCTCCTAACCCCTGAAATGAAGCACAGCATTTTGGAAGAGACTATTACAGCAAATTACAAAAGAAACCCAGACCTTTCAAATTCATTATCTCCATTTCTCTAGTCACAGAAACTAGTAATCTGAGGAGGCACAGGATCTCTGTCCTGGCACAGATGTGAAATAAGATGTTAAACATTTGCTCTATCTCCATGTAAAAAGACACTACAACACATAGTGAACAAAATATTTGTAAACTACAGGTAAAAGACTATTATTTTATTCATACAGTAAGTATACTTGAACAAAGCCCAAGTATTCAAATATAATTGAAAATTAGTTAAATTTTGTTAGCTTTTGCAATTATTTCCATTTGCAATTATTTCCATTTGATTTCCATGACACTTTGGGACACAAGACCCCCTTAATTTATTTCAGGTAAAAGAGGCAAATTAGTTCTTGCTTTCCACTTTATGTTATCTATTACTAACTAAAATAATTCCTCCAGCACAATAACATTTAAAAGATACAGAAAAACAAATTCTTAAAGCATTTTTAATACGACTTCCATTCTAGGTAGTATAACGACATTAAAACTCTCTGATGTACTGTGCAAATGGGTAGAGATGTACTATGCCTACTCTGGCTTCTCAGGGAGAGTGGAAGCAATATAATATTGATGAGGTGGGATCTGGCAATGAAGAAAATTCCCTTTTTCTGAAGCAGCCAACTGTTACAAACTAATTCACAGAGCTAGCTCTCCTCTGACAAGTCCCTTCAATGCAGTCTCCACTGACATAAAAAGTGACAGGCTTAAGAGCTCTGTCTCCAGCATCATCTCTGCTAATGTCCTTATGAGCTATCATGTCAGAGGATAAATAAAACAGAAATACTGATGTTATTTGAACATCCAGCCTGAACAGCTACATCCACAATGTTCCATACACACAGTTGGATTTTAAAATCATTACTTTTTTTTTTTTTTTTTGTCTCGGGGGAGAGAGTGTTATGAAAAAATTGAGTCCTGATTAGCAGTGTTGGCAAGAGATTTACTCAGGAGTTCTAGCAGAAGGGGGTCTTCTGGGAACAGAGGGCAGCTGTTGCTCTGACAGGCAGCAGTGGGCCCCCCAGGGTGAGCTGGGGACAGGACAGGGACACGTGCATATCTCCCCTGAGCAGCCTCCACTGCCAGGGCTGTGCTCCCTGAGGAGCAGAAGGTTGTTGATTGCAAGATGAAATTGGAGTAGGAGCTCCTGGTAGGAAGCTTGGGGAAATCATGTAGACGCTGTTGCCCTGACAGGCGGAGGAGGGAGGGAAACACTTGTCTCCTGTGTTTCCAGGACAGAAAGTACCTCAACACTGCTTCTGATGATGGCCCACACTAGGAGAGAGAAGTTTTGCAAGTAAATAGGCATAAATAATTTATATGTAACACATTTCACTCACATTAAGTCTATGTGCAGGAAGAAGCAATTATATTTCATAAATTGTTCCACTGCTTTTTCCAACCCTGTTGCAAGAACTTTGTGAATCTAACTCTAATACCTCACATGCAGAAGCAAGAGTGGTTACAGAGACAACTTTTATACACAACACTTATTCAAAATTAACCTGCTCACCTCAGTAAGGGATGAGTTTAGTCTTACTTTCAGTTAAACAGTAGAATTATTGATCTGTATCTGAAAAAAATTTGCACTACAACCAAAACACAGCTATAACTAAAGAACCCCCCCCCCAAAAAAAAAAAAGCAGTCAACTGTAAGAAATCCTAGTTACTCAGATAAACATGCATGAGTAGGTTAATTAATTCTATAAAGAAAAGTGGTCGAGTTTAAGGAGGCAGATTCAACACATGTGGCTCACACTCTTTCAGTTTCACTTCAAGTTATCACTATATGCCAAAAAACCCACTCATGCTACTCCTGAACTAAGCATGGAGAAGACATATTGTGTACATGAAAAAGCGAACATTTGAAGTATTTGTTCTGAAGAAGAGATTAAGATAAACATTTATGAAGATCAAAAACTGTAGGTGAAAACTGGAAAAACACTGGGATATTCAGTGAAACTTAAATGCAGTAAAAAGCAGCTAACTTGGAGAATAATTAACCAAAAGGATTTATCTCCACATAATATGGAAAACAAGAACCAAATTAGGATTAGATATAATTCAAAATAATTCTGTCATGCACAGTTATGTTAGACAGCATTGTTATACATGCACATGATTATGCTTCTGCAATATACCAGACATTTACTATGCAGGGTAAAGCTGAAACCATTCCATTAATATCTTTGGTAGGATATTTTGAGCATTTGTATGAAGGAGGAGGCATTAGTCAGAGATAGGATGTTGTTTGCAACAGGTTTTCTGACACTTATATACCTTAACACATTATAACTTCCACTTTCTATGTTCTGAGTCATAATACACTTCAATATTTAGGAAAAATTTCACAAACACAAGCAAAGAAGCTATACATTAGCTTTACCAAATGCATAGGATTAACATGATCAGGTTAAGAGATCCCAGAAACTTAAGCCTCTTTATGCCCAAGTCTATTTAGGACATCTGTACTGTAGTTTCTCTCCCTGCTCCAAACTTTCAGCATGATTCACTTTGCAAAGAGCTCTGCCACATTGTTTAGTAAATGAATGAAAGGAAAATGTAGGACACTTTTGAACAAGTGAACACCTTTAAGACATTAATAGACTGAAGAGTCATTCCTAGAAGTGTGTACAAGAATTGTTGTTGGTGAGCAGCCACCTGCAGCACTAGCAATCCTCTGGCTACTCTACACCACAGAGATGCTGTAATCCACTTCAGCCTAACTCTTTGAGATTATATGCACAGTACTTTCACTGTCTTCAAATCCTGTGCAAGAGGTATTCAGCCTGTACTGCTGGGTGATTAGACACTGTTTTACAACCTACGCTGGTGTCCTAGTGGATAAGAAACCAGTTTCTTCAAAAATGAAAAACAATGAGTTTAAAACCAGGGTAACTTCCTTTCCCTCCCTGAGCTTCCAACCAAAGCCGGTCCTGTAGAAGGCAGCACCCCTTCAGCAGCTGAGAAGATGTTATCCCAGTGCATGTGTGTTTGGTGGAAAATGACATTTTAAACAATATTTCAAATGTCAAAATACTTGTGAGAGCCTCCCCCACTCAAAACTTCTGTACAAAACACTTTTGGAGAGAGAAAAAATGAAAGAATTTTGATAAAGATGCACAGTATCTGTGTATGTGTTACTCAGAATGCCATGAAAGAATGAGAAAGAAACATTGTAAATATTTACATAACACAGTTTGTCTTGCACAAAAAAAAAAAAAAAAGATCAAAAAAACCCACCAAAACCCACAACAGAACACCACAACCCAAGATATGGGTGATATCAGCAGAAAGGAGGTGGGCTGACTGAGGGTTGTGTTCCAGTATTGCTGGCTGTTACATGTTTTGCATTCTATGAGATACTATGAAAGATGCATACAGTTTCAACTCACATGAAGGTCACTTTAGCAGAAGGTAGTCTATTGTTCACTTCTAATTCCATATGGTTTTTATATATCAGCTCTGGATTTAATTTTCACTTGTGAAGTAAACAGTCAAAATAGCTTTGCAGTTTCTATGTGTCTTTGAAATATGGTTGTGTGGGTGGGTTTTTTTTTGGTTTTTTTTTTTTTGGTTTGGTTTGGTTTTGTTGTTGTTGTTGTTGTTTTTTGGAACAAAATCATCAAGATTTTTGTACTAGTAATTTTTAAGAAGTGCCATAACTTTCTCTAAAACCTTTATTCATTTCTGTGAGAGACTAAATCATCATTAGGTTTTGGGTGAAGGAAAGGGGTCAGCAGGGTAAGTAAGAATTTCTATGATAAAGGACCAAGGAAGATTAAAAAAAAATACTTAAAAAGCATCTTTTAGCCTAGCTTTCCTTAGAACTTCTTTTACAGTTGGAAGAAAGCTAATGCTCAGTATATTCCCCTTACAATACTGACACATCTAATTTTTCTTCCCTGTACCCATGGTAGAGACTAAAAGGAAATTCAGATCTTTCATCTGGATTCCAAAGATTTGTTTTCCTGAAATTTTCCCTCAACTTCATTTAGAGACTTTTTTGCCTTTTTTTCCCTTATCAACTGCATGTTGCCTTGTTGTGATGATCCCAGATTTCACACCTCATTCTTTATTTTTTTTGACCCAAGAATCATTCGACAGAACAAAGGTACCTCTCACCTAAGTCATAAGGAGATGTCAGGTTCTGTATTTTAACATCCTGACTGACACACTTTTCCTGCTACTCTGACATAACACAGCAAATGACTAAGTATATGAAGAAATAGTTCCAGTGAGAAATTTCATAATTTATGATCTTTAACAGCTGTAGTCTGGTTTTTGGCTCCACTAAAACCCTAGGTATCTTGGATTTAGTACAACTGCTCACAGTACAGCACACTGTGTCTGGTTGTACTTGCAAAATCCTATCCTTCTTCCCATCTTCATAGAAGTTCACACAGAATGTGAATGCACATTGAGCAGAGCAGGAGTGGAAAGAAACTGGATATGTTAAAAATGAAGTTCTTAGCCTGAATAACACTGAGATAATGTTTTACAAGTTTTTAATATTGTAAAAATATCATTATTCTGTCTGGTTTTCATTAGTTATATAAATACTAGCTGTTAAATTCTGAGGATTATTAATAGGTCTTGCTGTATTAAATTTCGCTGTAATTCTGACTGAGTTTAATGAGCAGACAGATGTATAATACAGAACACAGGTCAGTTAAATAGAGTTTCTTTTGATAGATGGAAATAGAATGAGTTGTGCATAGAGAAGGAATAATTCATGTCATATAATGAGTGGATTTTTCCTTTATTTTCCATTTAAATATCTACTTCATCAATCAGCATTGTTCCCTACTGTGCTGCCAGTGGTTCAAACATGAGGAAAAGTATATGGATTAGGGTAAATGACCAATAGGGAAGAAGGGATTTACAGTTTATGCAAAATTTCCACTTCCAGAGTGTAACTATTAGATTTTACATGGCTTTTATGCCTTCCTCTCTGCTACCATCTCTGCTCCTGACATATCTATAGATGGCTATGACAATAACTCACATTTACAAGTAAGAGGTCTAAGTCCTGGTTCAATAAGGCCTTACTTTATGCAACATGGAACATTGAGAGAGACTTTGAGTAATTATTAGACTAGCATTTGCTTTGACCAGAAACACCTTCCTGTTAGCTAAATACCATATAAAGTTTTTGTTCAGCTATTTGATAACTTACAAATTACCCTCTTTCCTACTTCTCCTTTCCAGTATGTTAATTTAAAAAAATAAATAATAATCTGAAGGCTTGTGACTTAGCTAAAAATTATATTTCTATTGCAGTAGAAAATGAGAAGTAATCCTTTGTATTCTGAAATCTAGTTATATGGTGTCAATTATTTTTAACAACTGTTTTTCACTTCTGCAAAAATAGATACACTGGTAGAGAGTCAGTACTCATGTTCATACACTTAAATTGAAATTTGTCTTTTAAACTAAGTGCTGCATCTATAAAGTAGCTCAAAGCATAGGCATTTACATCTCTTCCCTGAATACAAATAATTAGCTGAATCACTGGTTGAAATTAAGAAATGGAGCCACGTAGGTAATAGAACCTCTGTTCTCAGGAAGCCCTTTTGCTTTGACTTCAGGCCAAAGTATCAACAGAAAGACTGTCTAAAAAATTGAATAAAACCCAAATTCAATATTGCTGAAAACCCTTTGCTGCTTAAAATTTTTATTAAAAAGCATGTATTAAAAGATCAGTACTTCATGGACCTGTATGTATATGGAAAGTAAAATATTTAGCTGACTCCTAGAATAATCATCATACAATCATGGAATCATCCTTATATTTGCAGGAAATTTGCCTCAAATTCTTGACATTGCACTATTGTTGTCAAAGATTCAATGAGTTATCATAGGCAAGCTGTAGATGTCAAAAACTTGTCATAATATGCTACCTTTTAACAAGAGTAGTATATTTTTATCCATTTCATCATTTTAGCAATTGAATGCAGTTCTGAAAAACCTTCATTTTGTATCATGAAACCAGAAAGCAAGGACTCCCTTCATGAATAATCTACAGGTACTCTTAAATGATATCTCCCTAGAGGAAGTCACAGTTCAGTTCTAAGCCTGTGTTAGAAAGAAGGCTCCTTCACCAAACATGCAAATAGATTTCCTGATATCTGCAACAGTGATAAAATCCCCACACATATAAGAATAGTGTGGAATGGTGGTAAATAACAGCAGTAGAAATTAATCTAGACAACCCAGACTTTGCCACTCTGAGACTATAGTACCATATTTTATTATTTAACTAGAGCAATGACAATGCAGAGAAAACACTCAGAAGCAGGAAAGTAATTTGAGTTTGCTTTATCTTATTTCTTGTATCTGGTGGAGCCAACAGCATTACAGTGGAGGAAAGCAAAAAATTTTGTTTCAGCCAACCCCGACAAATCTCTACAGGGTGTTGCAGAGATTCCCAGTGATTTTAACTCACTGATAATTCTTTTGGGGGACAATTCTGGGATTCTGAGGGCTTTCCTGCTTGTTATGTTTGAAGATATGTTTGAAGCATAGCTACTTGATATGTTTGAATTTGATATGGGTAGGTTATGACACTTTTATGCTTCTTTTTTTTCTATGTAGTATACACATGAAGGATAACCATTTCACTTCTGATTTGTTATAGACAGATATGAGATCTGAGCAACTCAATTGACATAAAGAAGTCTTGGCAAACTTAAGAGGGAGACAACAGATGGTTTTTGGTTAAGAACTACTGGCTACGGGCTTTTTGTAATTTCTGAAAGGCACTGATGACCTTTTAAGGAGATATCAGTTCTACAAATATGGATATTTTACACAGTTTTCCTTAGATGAGAGCCAGGAAAACTTTTCTTGCCTACATTTGATCTCAAAGAAATGATTACTGGAAATGGAGCCACTAACAACCTACTGAATGAAAAAAAATCATAATTTGGGTACACCTCTTTAAGTATCCTTCACTTAAATCGTATTTTAAATAGTGTTCTACATATTCTGCACACATAAAACAAGTTATCTTGAAATTTTGACTTCTAGTTGTTTGATAAGCCGATATTCAAATATTCAATATACTTCAACTGCTCTCATCAGGTAGCACAATGACACTCAGGGATAACACCTCTATACTCCATCACTATTTACTTTTCAAAGCCATTGCTACAAATTCATAGAGATCTGAAGACATTAAATATGAAATGAACATTTTTTCCTTCTCAGAAAAGACACACAATAATACTTCTGTCTTCCAGTAGGTGAAACACACTACTATTTTGCTTACTTCCAGATTATACCCTCCCTGAGGCATGAGCCTTTCTTCTGCCATCTAACACTTCTGTAACTTGCTCATGAAGTTACAAGAGCAGTTAGTTTTGAAAGACGACAATAAAAAAGGAGTATTCATGTGATGTCTAACTTCCATAAACATAAACATTAAAGGAAGTTTGACAAGAGTGAAAGAAAAGAGATTTCACTAGGCAAGACTGGAGAAGCAGAGACTAGAAAAGTTCAAATACCAGAATGCTCTGAAAACATTTTTTTCTACAATCTCTAGATACACCATAGTTACAACAGTTGGTTAACCATTAAAAATCTATATTCTGAAAAGAATTAGTCAAATAACTTGGCAAGGATCCTTAAATTATTATTATCCCATGGATGAGGAAATATTTTTGTAGGTAGCAGGGCAAACTGACGTCAAGACCATCAAGATTATGAACTTAAAAAGAAGCTGTTACTCAGAGGATTTGAAATACAGAAAGAGAGCACAACTGGACAAATAAGATACTAAACAAAATATTTTAATGAATTAATAAATATTTTAATAACATGTAGCAGCACAGTAACAGTAACAACTGTTACAGCTGCACCAGTACTAATACAGTGAGCATTAAAATATAGTTTAAGCATTAAATTAAGCATATATTAAAATTAATATCCTTATTTTGAGACAAACCTTTGCAATGTTACTTTCAATTGAATCTATAGCTGGTTTCAAGTTTCACAGTAACCACATACAGCTCCCCTGGAGAACCAGAAATTACCAGCTCTTTAAACAAGTAGGGAAAGCAGCAGGGTTTCAGCTGTGCTGCTCTGTGGCACAGCTTGGGGTATGGTTTATACAACCACCCAATTTCTGCACTGATGTCTCTATTTCTTTCTTGGTGCTTTCACTGCAATAATTTTAGACTCATTCATATATTATGTTTGTACAATGCCCATCACAACGTCCTGCTGAGCTGTAGTTTTTGTGCATTTGTATAATGTCAATGTTTGGAAAAAAACCCACTTAGCATGCCAAACTGCATCTGGATGCCTGCCTACAAACATCAGCCTTCAAAACGTACAGAATTTCCCAAGTATTCAGGTTTCTGCCACTCCTGAGTTTGCTCTGCAAGAGTGCCCTTAGTTATTCCCTCTCTTCTCTAGGACCTCCAGTGTTTTGAGACAAAGATCTCTCCCCTCACTCCTCAAAGATAGAAGCGGAATAAGGAAGGCTCTAAATGCTCCTTCCTGGGAGTGGAAGCGGGTCGCGGGGAGCAGAGAGGTATGGGAAGTAGCATTTACCAGTGGCTAGCATATTTCCTACCAAGAAATAAAGATTTACAGAATTCTCATTTTTCTAATATCAGATAAAAAACTGTGTCTGCATGCTCATACTTCCTTCCAGCTCAGGTAGCTCACTCATGGATACAGGGGAAGAATATACCTCGTTGTTGATACTTTCTAACACTGGGCCACAGTGCAATTTCTGCAGTCCTCTGAGGACAAAAAACCCTACATTGATCATCTTCAGGTTTGTTTAGGGGGCTAAGGTCCTTAGGTTATACTTTTTCTAAAAGGGCACTTGAAGATAAAATGCTATGCACTGCAGCAACACAGTGGAGAAATATTTGTCTGTATTTGTGAATGGCTTGTAGAAATACACATAGATTTTAGTGAAGGGTCTTTAGGAGTTTTCCAAACCAAAAAAAACAGAAGAGAAAGAAGAGAATAGTTTTAAAGGTAAAAGTCCTATCTCAAAGAAAACAAAATTCACTGGAAACAAAGCCATTATTGTAGATACACCTGTCTTTCTACTTCTTTCCCTTCAAAATAATTATTTATGCCCACGACCTTTTAAGACAGTGATGTCATAACATCTTAACATCTGCCATATGTTTACTTGTCTATACAAGCACTGCTGTTGATCCTCCTCCTGGTCACAATTTAAGATGATTTAAAGAGAGAGAGAGAAGCATCTGTTTTTCATTGCTTATCCTGTCTTAGTCTTGGTAATAAAACTTTCACTACTGATAAAACACACAGACTGTGAATTGCATTTACATAATGAACTTCCATACAGTTAAACAGCTGACTTGTTAGCTGTGCAAAACTGATTTGAGGCAGAAAATCTCTTAGGGTTTCTGCTTTCAGAAGCATTTAAAAGTCAGATCAAAACTTAAACTGAAGAGTTGTAACTGACACAATGAACAAATAAGGAAAATGGTAACAATGTAACATAATTTTTTACTTCTTTTGTTCAAAAAGTAAGCTAAAGAGTGCAAAAGCCTCAATCAAAACACATATTATTAAAATACGGAAATTTTGTATCAAGGATCATGAAATAGTTTTTTAGGCAATCACATATACATTCATTGTATACGTGTATACTCATTTAAATAATCAGACATGCACCTGGTTGAAAATTACTGCATGCTGCTGATGCTAATTTAAGGCACAGAAATAAGAATTTAAAGGCTCAATAAATGCGATAATTCCTAGAGTATTTCAGTGTTATTATGAATATGGGGTAAGGAGGGAGGTGAAAGAAAGAATGTACTGGGCTTGTTTGTCAGTAAAAGGAAATGACAATACATAGGGTACCAAAATACTAATAATGCAGACTGAATTTTCTTCCTTGGTAGAGAGGAAGCATGTGCTTTCCACTGATGCCTGCAGAAACAGAAAAAAAATCAAACCAAAGTGCAAAGAATGGTAAAAAGGAAGGAAGTAGCTAGTATCAAGCACTCACCGTATTGACCAAATATGCTTTCAAAAGCAATATGTTATTAAAAGATATCCATTTAAACTATATCTTACTATGCTGCTTTAATCTAGCAAAAAATCCTAAAAGGGCAGTTACCCTTTCCTCTTAATCCCAAGTAGTTGACTCCATTGCTTTTTCTTGTGCTGGTAAAAGTGGAAATCTTTCTGAGCTACATCTGATGCTACCCAGCTCAGGGGGTGTCCTTCTGAATGCTGGTACTGGCAAAACAGCTGATAGGGAAAAAGCAGCTCACACTGAAGAAGCAGGAAAGTTCCTGCATTTTCAATGGCTATTAGCTTTCGTGAGATTAAAATGATCAGGCACAAAGGCAAGTGCATAAACAAAAGCTGGAAAAGGTGAAGGAGATGTACTATATATTTTTTAAAACATTAATCACTGGACTTTGAACTAAATCCTGCCTTTTTTCAAAATATACTTCTGTTATTTTCCCTTTTAATCTTGCAGAAAACATCCTGTTGATCTGCTGTAGAGACATGTAAACAAAACGCTTTGTCATTTTTAGAAACTCAAACTGCTGGCTCTATGAAGGAAGGTATCATGTACATTTGGCAGACGTTCTAAGACACCAGTTTCAAAACAGAAGATTAAGTTGGGCTAGCTGCTAATTTAAAAAAATCGTAAGTAAAAAACATTAACAATCCCTAATTTAAAAGTTGTTTCCCCATAGAGGCTGCAAAATACAGTTGCCTGATCTGAAAGAATAGACTAAAACCATTTTAGGTGATGTTAAATGTCCTGTTTCTCTGCTCTTTGTTGAAAAGGAAACATATGATGATCAAGATGAGAGTGGGCACAGAATTTGAGCGGCAGAAAAAAGAAGCATCCTACGTCATGTACAAGGTTTGTGTGCTACACCCACACACTCCTGTGGCCTAGTCTCTCTGCTCTGTCTAAGCTGAACTGGGCTCTAAAGAAGTACTGACTTACTGTAATTTACTACTTGTTAATTTCCACTTAATAAATAAGAATTTAATTTAGTTTTTGGAAATTGTAAAGATCCCCAAAAAGGGAAGTAGTTCTTGAAATATAAATTCATCTCAAATGGAAAAAAAAAAAATTAAAAGTATTTAATATTTTATGGGGTTTTTTTATTGATGGTTAAACTACTCAGTGATTTATATAAGAATCTTATTTTTTAAAATAAAAAGAAAATTTATCCTAAAAATTCATCACGTTTGAATTATAATGAAGAAAAAATAATTTAATTAACTGACAGGCAATTTACTAAGACATCACCTGGATATTCTGCAGGAATTTAACATCATGTACTTATTGGAACACACAATAAAGAAAGATGATGATGTAATAATTTAATATTGACTAGAGGACCCTTTGAACTGAGGTTTCTTAGGGATTATCAAGGGAAGGGGTGGAGATCTCAGGTTTGTTCTGCATTAGAAAGATTTTGTGAATTATCAATGCTTCTGGCAGGATAAGGGAACTATTTTCTGTTCAGGTCTACTGAGGACTATAACAATAAAAGATTTATGCTAGAAAAATATCAAAAGAAAACAAAAAGTGCCACAAAATAGAATAGAACACACACTCTGTGTGCAGAAGAAGCAGCTAAAGATTTTATACTCAAATACAGCAGCTCATCATATCCAACATATGTCCATAAGACAACCTAATGGTTTAGTAGTATGAAAGAATGGACTGTTAATTATTAGTGGCTCAAACAATCAGCACAAAGAAACCATCCAAGTGCAGAGGGGGTGCAGGGTAGGTGTTGAGCCAGGTAAGGGTAGAGGCGATAAGAAGATCCTGGGAGGTGGGATAGTGCTTTTTATCATGCCTAAGTCCTTACATAAGTAACTCAGCTGTGAAAACTCCCCTTCAGGGAAGTACTGAGACATTGACACGTACCCGAAGGTATTCACCCCTGCTGATGGGCCACAACTGACTCAACTATACTGATGTAAGAGGCAGCTGAATGTCTTAGACCATCAAAGACTCCTGAAGTGTTCTGTGACAGTATTACACCATCTGCCTCAGGGGAGGTACCTGCAAATTCCCACCAAGCCTGAGCACAATATTAATCCAGTGGACCTTGTGTTTTGTAGGCTTCTCCCACCCTCAACAGATCAAGACAGCAACCACCACTTAAACCAATGGACACTGAAATTGCAACAATCAAATCTCATTGGAGGATCCAAGGGTGTTGTCTCTCTCTCTCTCTCTCTCTCCCTCTCTCTCTCTCTGTGTCTCTCCTTCTTCTCATAACTTCTTAAAGTTTGCTAAGTTAGTTTGTGAAGTGCCTTACTGTGGATGTTGCTTTAAAGTTTGCCAAGAACCTCATTCTAACTTCGTTCTAAAGTTTGCAAGTAAAAGTTATTGAATCTTCTCAGAATTTCGTTGTTTCTCCCATGCACCACTCAGAGTAAATCAACTAACCTTCCCCTACACCCACTGAGTGGAACAAAGCCTAAAAAGTAGTCAAATATTAATATTTGGAAACCAAAGCCAAAAAAGGTAAGTCTTAAAGAAAAAATTAGGATCTGAAGAAATAATTACATTTCTATTGCAGATAAACTATGATGTTGTGCCAAAGACAAAAATGAGCCTTGTAAATTTCATGTTACAGAGCAGACAAGCAGGAATGCCTGATTTACAGGGCTTACAGGAAAAAAATGCAAACTGTGAATGTGCAACAAAGTGCACATAAGCTGAAAAGACAAGTCATTCAGATGGAAAAGATGCTCTATAGGAGTAAACCATTCCACATAAAAACAAATGTCCTGTACAATGGAAATTTATGGATTTGCAGAGATTTGCATTCTTATGACAAAGACAGAAGTCAACTGTCAGAGGATGTCATAAATTCTCACATTGTGGGGTTTTAGGAAAGACAACCAAAAGAAAATGAGTTTCTTCAAGCAATTTTTCATGGTACTCTGTAAGGTGATAACAAAGACATCAACGGTATCTTCATATGCTATATGCAACCCAATGAACTGGAATCACTGTCAGTGTGCAATTAGACAACTAATTCAAGCAGAAGCATGTGCCTTTAAAAATTAAGTACATGAATAACGAAAGACTTACAAAACATGCCAGTTGAGATCAGTAGCACTATATTTGGACTAGACTTATTCAAGTGTTCCCCAGGTTGGTGTTCCCCAGAGCTCACTAATGGGGCTAGCTTTGCCGATGACACCCTGGGATTCAGTGCACCCTGGGCAAGTTTGCAGATAACACCAGGTTGAGTGTGATCTGCTGGAGTGTAGAAAGGCTGTACAGAGGGATCTGGACAGGCTGGATCAATGGGCTGAGGCCAACTCTATGAGTGTCAATAAGGTGAAGTGTCAGGTCCTGCCCTTGGGTGAGTCAGCAGCGTGCCCAGGTGGCCAAGAAGGCCAAGGACATCCTGACTTGTATCAGCAGTAGTGCGGCCAGCAGGACCAGGGCAGTGACCATGCCCCTGTACTTGGCACTGCTGAGGCCACATCTTGAGTCCTGCATTCAGTTCTGGGTCTGTCATGGCCAGAAAAACATTGAGGTGCTGGAGCTTGTCTAGAGAAGGGCAGTGGAGCTGATGAAGTGGCTGGAGCACAAGTCTGATGAGGAGCAGCTGAGGGAGTTGGTTTTGTTTAGCCTGGAGGAAAGGGGGGGAACGGGAGAGGAGGGAGGGATGGGGTGGTGTCTTATTGCTGTCTACAACCACCTCTCTACAAAGGAGACTGTGGTGAGTTGGGGGTAGGTGTCTTCTCCCATATAACAAGTGACAGGATGAGAGGAAATGGCCTCAACTTTCACCAGGGCAGGTTTACACTAGATATTTGGGAAAAAAATTCACGGAAAGGGTTGTAAAGCATTGGAAGAGATTGCTGAGGGAAACAGTGGATCATCATCCCTGGAAGTGTTCAAAAACCTTGTGGACATGGCACTCGAGAACATGGTTTAATGACGAACATGGTGGTGATTCTAGGTTGATGATTGGACTTGATGATCTTAAAGGTCTTTTCCAACCTTAACAACTCTCTGATTCTGTGAAAAGGGAAGTGAAAAAAATTGCACCACTCTCAAAAATAATAGTTTCATGTCACAAAAGGATCATGGAAGCTGCCTTGTCTTCGCTAGTTACACCCAAGCAACAATCACAACTGAAGTAAATTCAATATTAAATGCACTTTAACACATCAAAAGGATAAGAATGTTTGGAAGTGGACTAAGAAAATATGATCATATTTTCATCATATATGTTTCCTGTAAAGTAATACATAGCAGCTTGTGAGAGAGAAATTTTTCATTACTAGTACTTTTTTCAGTTGGTCATAAATTACTGACATATAAGTACACAAACGTAGATCACATAAATCCTACAAAATAAGAATACATCTAATGAACCCATCTAATCCAGACATAGGGACTGAAAAATTAGTACTATTTGAGTGTGACCTTAGAGCAGTCTATACAAGCACCTTCTCTGATCATCTCTGTAGAATTTGGAGCTGAAATTTGTAGAAAATGAAATATTGCCAGATCCAGTCATGTTTGAAGATACCACACAAATGCATCAGACTAACAACATCATTCTGAATAAAGATAGCTTCATCATCTCCACAACAATATATTAAGAATAAATGAAATTTATAATAGCACAAAGAAAAAAAAATTCAATTTACCTTATGAATTTACCTTATGAATTTACCTTATGAAAATTCAGACAACTGTGTAAGTAACAAGAATATTGTACATACTTAGACAAAGGACCTACAACAACAACAAAAAAAATCAATCTCACAATAAGAAATGAAAGCTGAATCTATTTTGTAGTAATCTATTTTGCAGCATGACTAATGTTTCCTATTCTGTGGCTTAAAAATTGTATATGATAGATTATCAGTTGACTAAATTAAATTTGAATGTGCAGTGTAGATTTACTATATGAAGAATGTATGCAATGGTGTTTATTGAGGTATCATCTTTCATTTAGCATCCCTCTTCTAATATCTTGCAGGCTTACTACTTTACATTAATTTTAGTCTGTGCTCCTTACACTTCGGCTTCCTGAAGCAGACAAGATCATTCGTAGCAAATGATGCAGTATTCTTAATTTGGAGAAAAATCTTTTAAAATGTATAAGTTAATGAAAAGAATTCAAATATGTGTAAAACTTAGGCACTATCACATGTTTTGGTCTGTTTGTTTTATTGTGTTGTTATGACTATTGCTTTTAAGAAATACACTCTTGTTTTATACTTTGGAGTAATTACTACAATTTGTGTTATGTACACAGGAACAAAGAAAAGCAATCAGTATATCATGTTATTCACTGCATTATCTATTTAAAACAAAACAAAAAAGAACTTATTTGGTACTAGCCCTCAAATTGTCCATGGACTCAATTTTCAAATCATCATTCATTTTTCTACAACATAATTTGTTTTACAGCTTCATATCCTAGCATCATGGCAAAACATTTGTGCCACAGGTAGAGGTAACCCAGAATCTACAAAAGGATAGAGGTAGAATTATGAGCCTAAGTTCCCCTGATTTATGTTTTGCCATTATATGGTTCCAGTCAGGAAAGCTGCAAGGACTATAACTTAGAAAAAGATGACGTGCTACCACAAGAGTCAAAATCAGCCAAAGCTGCAACTGAAAACAACACGTTTTGTAATAAATTAGGTCTCTATGCTGTCTGTATATTTACCTCAGTGAAGTCAGGACTTAAAACTTGGAGGTGAGACAAAGAAGTAAGTATTCAATATCAGGTTATTAACACATTTACTGTGGTGGCATAACCATTTCCTAACAAAAAGCCATTTTGAAGAGGGTGACAAGGTTGTCTCTTAATTCTTTTTCATTTAAAAGGCAATTGCTTGCAGCAGTTACAAGATTAGGACAAAATTAGAGTTAGGTTAAGCTCATTTTGTTTAGATTGCTTTTTGTATGCTTATGTGCAGATACCAGGTATGGTAAACATACCTGGTATGTTTACCATATGTACAGTTACATGTATTTTTGTGTGATTGCTGCAAATATTAAGAACAGGCAGACTATTAGTAGTACTGCTATTGCTCTTGCATTCTTGATTTTAGCTTAATCAAGGCTTCATAAGTATGCACCTAATTTTCATATTTTAAAAAAATTCTAAGGTAACTATATCAGAAACTTCATTTTTTTTAGATAGAGATTTATACCTCATGAATATTTAATTTATATCTTTATTCTGCATGGCCTTAGAGAGAGTAACTTACATTTATCATCTTTTCCTATGAACCTTCAAAAAAACCCCAAACAATACCCTGAACAAAGAACAAATTATTTTGGCAAACCACGTATTCTGTCACAAGAAAGCATTAGATCCGGGCTGGAACATGTAGATGATTAGGCAGACTTTCTTACCAATGAAACAGAGGTCACTCAAAGCTGAGAAATATTTACTTCAAATTAGATAGGTAATGTGCCAAACAGTGTATTTGCCTGACACATAACTGTGGGTTCTTAGTGATTACATGAATGACCTGAACCTTATTTTTTACATTCAATCAGAAAAACCTACATAGTCCATCTAACACTACAGTGAAGTACTGGTTCAGCTCACTAGCTCACAGCTTATGGAATTACATTTGAATTATTAATGGTACCTACTTTTCTCCCTTGAGTTCTCTCTCATTCAATTAATCAATCTTAAATTTTTTGGCTCATACAATGTGAAAGCATCACAAATTGAGAAGCTACTGTTCTAAGTTCCTTGTGCTTTTCCTGAGTACAAATCCATACATGCGTTTGTAAAATATGGTATTTCTTAGGCAACTAATTGCAAATGGGACTAATGGCAGAACATATCATATTTAAACACACTGAATGATCCAAACAGTAAGTTAATTATGAATCCAAGAACTATTTTTTTAATTTGAATTGTATCAGAATTGCTATATTTGATCATACAACAGACCATATATTTACTAAGATAGTCCTGCTTCCACAGCACTCTCAGTCTGCAAATCTTCATGCACTCTCCTGGAACAGATGTCTGGGAACAGTGACCTTGTCTTTGTGGCCATGGTTCACCATCCAGATCATGAAGCTGTCTGTGGAAGCCAACTGTGTGGTAGTGAGCCCACCACAGCTTAGGGCTGAATGAGACCATTTACATTGAGATTAGCAGGGACAATATGCTCCAGAGCCTGGGGCCTCAGTCAGAGCTGCCTCTCATAACCTTATGGCCTTTCACTTAATACCCAGTCGTACCCCACATCAACTACTGTCTCTGCTGTAGACAACAGGAATATCCAAAGGGGATCTATAACACATGAGACCCCAGACACTCTGTTCTTCCTCATTTTGCACACCATTTTCCTATCACCCTTGCACCCATGATTGGAGCAGCACAACTTTGTAGTTAAGTGATGATAATCTTTGTGCTTCTCTCTGGGAAGGAGATAGCTAGAGCCTGAACACAAAACCCTGCTTCAGGATCCTTATGGATGTTTCCTCCACCATAGCTGCCAGTGCTGCCTTAGCCCTATTCATAAATACTAATCAAAAGAAGTCCTGCCAAAGAAATGATGAACAGCCTCACTGTGCCTAGCTGTGCAAAACAACTAAATATTCAAATTGAAATGAAGTAGGTCACAGAAAACAAACAGCTTGACAGCTTGTAGCTGATATAAATTGCTAGCTCAACTGCTAGCATGCTAAAGAGTCAGAGACACAATGGCTGTCTGAACTCTGTGAAAGCTGTCCGTTGCTGTAAATCAGCTTTTTCAACTATGATAAAATCAGCTATCCAAACAAATTTCTGAGACACTCAGATGTAAAGCTATTACTGCAGAAACAACTCCAGAACATAACTGCAATCTAATGTGCACCTAGAAACCACTCTGTTTCACATCTACAGAATAAAGTTTGTCACCTTTCACCCTTGATATGCTGCCACCAAGTGCTGCCGCTGAGAATAACTTCAGAAGACTCTTCTGATGACTGCTGAATTCAAGAAGCTTCTATGATAACAGCCTAGCAGTTGCAGTGCTATTCTGCACTACTGAAGTGTTTAAAAAAGTATCTTTGTCCACATTTTAAAACAGAAGAGACATCTGCAAAAACAAGGACATTTTCTTTGAAGATTAACAATCTTTGCTCTGCTTTGAAAACTAGTCAAATCGGGGAAGCACAAGTCATCAGGTATCTCCAGTTAGATCAGGCTGCTCAGGTCCATACAACCTGTTTCAGTGCTTAATCACCCTTGTGATGACAATTTGTTTCCATTACTCTTGCCCTGACACTCAACATCTTTGAAAAAATTCTGGGTTTGTCTCCTCTGTACCCTGATTTTAGGTATAGAAAGGGAGAAATAGGATTTTCCCTCTACCTTCCCTTCCTATGGGTAAACAAACCCAGCTGTTTTTTTGCATGTCATATGCGAAACTCCCTGACCAGTTTAAATGGCCTCCACCAGACTCACTCCAGCATGTCCATATGTTTCTTGTTTCAGGGACCCCAGAACTAGACACACACTGAGATGTGGTCTCACAAATAGAGGGGAAGGATCACTTCATAACGTCATAGAGTCATAGAATCTTTTAGATTCAATAAATTCCCTTGACCCCTGCTGCCTACAACCCTAACAGAGTGCAGGATGCAACTGGTCCTCTTTGCTGAATGAACACATTGCTACCTCATGTTCAACCTTGCTGTCCACCATGAACTCCAGTTTTTACCACTATTTCTAGCATTGAAAGTAAAACAGCAAATGTCTAGTAATGTTTTAATGTTTTTATAAATGATCTAGATGCAGCAGCCAAATGTAAATTTAGTAATTTTGCTGACTGTATTAAACTAGGAGGAACTGTGGACTACCTCGATAGAGAGGCTTTATAGAGATATCTGGATAGACTGGTGAGCTGGGCAACCACATTAAATTTAAGAAGAGCAAGTGCTGAATTCCGCGTCTGAGAAAGGGTGATCCTGGGTATACATATGAACCAGGGCATAAGAGGCTGGAAAGCATCCTCACATAAAGAGATCTGGCAAGATCCCTAGAGACAAGATTGAGAAGGAGCAGTTGAGGGTACTTGGTTTGTTCAGCTTGGAGAAGAGCAAGCCGAGGGGTGACCCCATCCTGGCCTACAGCTTCCTCAAGGACAGCAGCGGAGCAGAAGTTGCTGATCTCTTCTCTCTGGTGAGCAGTGACACGACACAAGGAAAGGGACCAAAGGTAAACCAGAGGAAGTATAGACTGGACATTAGGAATAGGTTCTTCCTGCAGAGAGTAGCTGGTCACTGGATCAAGCTGCCTAGGAAAGTGGTGAGGGCACCAAGTCTCTCAGAGTTCAAGGACTGTCTGGTTAGTCATATAGTTTAGTTTTAGGAAGTCCTGCAAGCACCAGGAGTAGGACTCAATTATCCTATGACCCTTATGGGTCCCTTCCAACTCCAGATATTCTATGATTTTATGATTCTGAGTACATATGGATGAGCTAACTAATTTTAGCTCAAATCAGGAATTAGTGATATGCTCTCCCTAGAATGAGATTGGAAAGCAGACAGAAAAACAGCAACTAATGAAAGGATTAACTTGATTAGATAAACTTTCTGCAAAAACCTGATGTTAGTAATGTGACATTCTAAAATATATTTGTATTTTATTGTCTGAATGAAACTCAAAGACATTGTTTTAATTTTAATTTTAATTTTTTTATTTTCATCTGCTTTATTATGTTTATAAAGTCTCAACAATACTTCTATTTCTAACTTACTTCAGTTTTTTATTTTTAAATAGCCCACTTTTATGAATGGAATTAAAAACCAACAAACTAGTACAAACAGAGATCTGCTAATATGCACATAATCCAAACAAGTGGGATGTATTAATAATCACTGCTTTAAGCATATGTTTTAGCATTTATGTATTCACAGAGTATTCAGAGTACATATCAACTACCTGAATTAATTATGGGTATCTTATTCTTTACTGAATTTTTCTGTTTTGTGGGTTTTTTTACCATTGAAACAAATGCATTATGTTATACTGCCTGTGGCCTCACAGTGAAAAGTTGAAAGTCCACATAGCAGGAAGCAAGTGCTCTAATGACAGTTGATCTGAGTATCTGAGACAGGTCTCAAATGTCAAATTCAGAGGCACAGCCCATTGCATCATGGAAGCACAGAAGAAGAAACCTAGAAAGAGCTAAAATTTTAATGGAGCAGTTTTGATACAGACCCATTATGAGTTCCTCATCTTAGCAATTTTGATTTTCTCAGCTTCAAGAAACAAGATAACGAGCTGCTGTTTATTGGTAGTGTTACTTTCAGAGTATGTTGCCTCAGCAGTTTCTGAAAAGGCAATCTAGATTCAAGGGATATTAATTCTGAGCATAGGAAAAAAAGGCATTAAAAAGCAATTTTGAGGATGTTAATGCTAGCTTTACTCAGGATGATATATAACGCATGCTTCCAAACTGGGATTTTTCATTGGCAGACATCTTTTTCTAGATTATACATATACATTCAGTGCATTCAACAGCATTATGGTAGAAATGCTATGGGTGAAGAGATATGTCAGCGTAGTTGAGACGGTGTTGCAGTATTAACCTTGTTTTGGCTAAGGCCGAGGAAGAAAGTGTGAACTAGGGTCCAACAACCATGTCACCCAAACTTTAACCACTGTAGCGTGCTGGTGTCCGTGCCCAGAGCTGAGCTGGGACTGGAGCTCCCCAGCTCCTTCCCACAATCCTGTGGTGCTGAGCTGACACAGGCATACCTGGCAGCTCCCTGATTTTGGGATCCCTGCCTTCCTGACATGAAATGACCTCTGAGTTTCAAACGAGCATTTACTAACACCTGCTAAGAATAGAATTAGGCTTAGGATGACTGTCACAAAAAAATCTAGTTATCAATGCTTGAAGCAATGTCATATAAAGCGATCACATTGATACTGAAATAAAGCGTATTCTGCAAAAACAAGCTAAAGTAGAATACTTCACCATGCAATTCCAAGCACTAGGTACAAATACTCCATGAATAATGCAGTTTAACTGTAATAAAATCTCATTTTCTGATTACATCAATGCAAGGACTAGAACTGCCATGGATAGCGAACGTATACTTATTGCTCAAAGAAAATTAAAATTTCTATGTTATGCTTCTAATAAATTGAATTAATAAATGTTTTACACACTTCTCTGCAGCTATTCATAGTTATTTAATTATATTAAGTAGTTTGTTTCAACTGTTTGCCCTCCTCATTTACTTTAAGAGGAGAGTACATGAGATTTGATATGGAAAATATTTGCAGCATTAGTTATCCACACAACAGTTTGCAGCAGAGGTACCTGAACACACACTCAATCTTGAACCCAAACAACACAGTGAGCATTATACATACCCTGGACTATTGCAGTGTTTTTCCTCCAAGCTTCGAGCTCTGCTATCTGGTAAATAAGGGTCACACCCTCTAAAAATTAGTGAAAGTTGTCTCCGTTGATTCAATTGCATTCACATGAGTTGGAAATAAATTAATGTAGAATAACTGTGTTAACACATTTCATGATGCTGAGATGCTAAGCGTGTCAGGTAATTTTATGCAAACAATTTGCTCATTTCAGTGCTTGCTTAAAGACTTTGTATTGTAGTCACATCCCTGGTAGACTGTAATATTGGTGAACAAGTAGTTCTCATTTGCTCAGACTCTACAGACATCCATTTTATCATGGGATATTTTAGTAATGAATTTTTGAACATCAATAAACCAGAAAATTTGCACTGTTTAAGAAATAAAAGCAATTAAAAGAAAATAACCTCATCCTTAGATCTTAGATATTAGTAATAGCAGTCATAAGACTCTAAAGACGAAGCAATCCTCTGAACAATTTACTATTCCCATCCTGAATAAGCTAGAGTTCCCACAGTTACCATTAATAAGGAACTGCACAGGATATTTTTTGTCTTGATCGATCAGATTTTTATCTTTAAATTGTTCTTAAATAACTGCATGAATCAAGAAAAAATAAGTTGATCACATTTAATTTCCCCCTAGGATATGTCTGAAAATATTTTTTATTCACCTCCCCTCCTCCCCCCATTTGGGTTAGCAGGATCAAAATCACGTTTTTATTCCAGAGAAATGCATCTACACATTAAATTTCCTCATTGGTATGTAATAAAGGTAGTGCATATGCTTGAAACTCAGTGTCTTAATAAGTACTGAGCTGCTGATTGTCCCCCACATGGAGTTTTAAAATTTCTTTGCTAATATGACCATTAAAAAACATTGGTTTTATGCAAAGAAAAAAAGAATATTTCTGCTGTGCAAATAGAAAGGGATTAAGCCTTCCCAAAACTCTCCCTGAGAACTGATAGTTGTTAGTCCACTCACATTCTTATAAAATCAGTTAAACCAGAAAGACATTGCAGACAATTTAACGGAAATTTATTCAGTCTCTTCAGGACACTGAAATTAAGGAGGGTTGGGACACCTGTTTCCTTATCAATCTAGTTTATAGAGCTAGGATTAGAATGGAAGATTGAGTAGGAGTCCCTCACATCCCTGCTGGCCTTTCCAGTAAAACATCTGAAAACTAAAGAAAGACAGAAAAAAAATGGGCAGCAAGTCTGACTTCTGTGGAAGATACAGGGGAATAAATAATCTAATAATCTTCGTTGGAAGATGACAAAGATACATACGTCATGAGCTGATCTATTAAACCAGCCAATTTCCAAACACAGCACAAGAATTTTGAAGCAGAAAAAGGTGCCACATCTGTCTCCTCTGCTCATAATGGACAAAACAAGAAATACAGTTTTTATGTGCAGCAAGAAGGATCCAGGCAGACACCTGAGAAAAATACTTCTGATGGCCTAGACTGGGTCACTGTAAAAGACTGCCTATTGCATTATGGCTTTAGGAACTTAGACAAACACCTAAAGGAATTATCCATGTTGAACTAGTCCTGCTAGTGGCAGGATATAGTAAGCATCTTTTGGGATGTCTCTTTTCATAGTGTATCTCGATTTATTCTGTTCTCACAGAAGAAATTAAGCATAGGACCCCTAAAAAATTGGCATCATATTCTTTTTCAAGACAAAGTTGGATTTGAACTGAATAATACAAAAAAGTATATGGCTTCCAAGCAGTATCACTTTGCAACCAGCTGTATCAAAGACAATACAAAATTACAGCCATTGCATCCAAAACAAAAGAGATACCTTTAACTACCGCTCTGCTTGTCTGAAGAAGCATTTTGAGGAATCGCAGAAATTTGGTTGTTAGCATTATTGCCATCATAACCCGGCACCACTATTGTTTCTGTGACTAAAGGCTAAACAGCCAAATACCTGAAAACTTCTTTAAATGACACAGTTCAGGAAAAGGGTCAGTACAGAGGTGGGTAGAAATGTAGGGGGAAAAAAAATCTGAGAAAAGCTGCAGTATTATGGCTAGGTTGTGCACCTCTTCACAGTTTCAGTGTGATAGTACAGAATTTGCAACCAGAAAAAAACACTGTTCGTCAAACATGGGCTCCTGCAAAAGACATCACCTACTAGTCTGAAGTACTGAACCCAAAAGTTGAATAAGAATATATCTGGAAAATGCCTTCTGCTATTCAGGACACTTAGAAAACTCTACATATAGTCATATAGAAGTCAGTCTGAAAGGTCCTCTGGATACTCTATAATTAGTTCATCCAGTTGTTGTTTTGGTCTCTCTTTTTAGCTCTATGCAAAGATGCATGTCCAGCCATTGCACTGTAAAACTGAGCTGTGATATTTAATTACAATAGACCCAGCAGCAACATGTTATGCCCATTCAAAACACCAGGGAGGCAAAAAAATGGCATCCTTCTGAAACAAAACAATGTGGTGGATCCTCCCTAAAATCTTAATTATGATGGATCAGTAAGATACTACCTCTCCCATCTGCATTTACAAGCAACAGGTGAAGAAGAAGGTAAATGAAAAATGTTTCACTCAATCATCTTCTAATTAATGTAAATTCAGTCTGATAATTGTTATAATTACATCATAAGAAACTGATATTTTCTTCAGCAACGTCCTTGACACTGTTAAAAGCACTTTGTCAGACTGTTTCATGTCATCATATTACTTGGTGGATGAAAGATATTTTCGATGAAGTGATTTTATTTCATGCTTTATTACCAGCTTTGACATAAATTTCCAGAGAGCCCCCAGGGCATTTCTTTTTACACTGTAGCATAGTCTTGTTAGCAATTCAGGTGGAATAAAACTACTCAGCTTCACTTTGTGGTCTTGTGCCCTGAATTTTTCACATGGCACCCTCTCAAACATAAGGAACAGTATAGCAGAATAACATTAAAATCTTACGCTTTTAATACACTAACACATTAAAAAACATTGTATCTGTAACTTCTGGCTTGTATGACTTCTATACTTAGTAGCATTTTACAATTATTTTTAAAACAATAGTGTTTGTTCAGAGCAAGTCAGTTTTTTCTTCTATTCCAATAATATACATAAAAATGCTACTTTTTATTATTTTTATTTCTCTGGAAAATACCATACATCATCTCTCATGCAGTCACAAATTATGAAACTTCATTTCATTTCTGATAAGCAAGTTTAATGCAGTATTTCATATATTATCAATTAAAGGCCAGTGGGAAATGCTGCCACTTGCTGCCTCTTTAAGTACTCAAATCTGAAAAGGCTCAGGCTCATGGGAAGCAGAGATCATTTATAAGCCAAAACCTTCTGCGTGCAGGAAAAGTGGAAAATCCTGGAGTACTTCTCTGATACCTCTGATATCTTCATCACTGTAACCCATTTGCCATGTGGTACAGAAGAAGGCAAAATCTCACTCTATTTTCTAAGATGAAGGTAAAGATGAAACAGCTGGATTTACAGAAAGCACTGAAAATAATATTGAGGTGCAAGAGGATAAAAACCTGTAGCAGTTGAAGGATCCTTATTTTAAAACAGCCAAGTATTTTTGTACTGTAGCTGCTGCATCAAGACTGAAAATTTTGTATTACCTTTTCTATCACTTCTTTTTTGAAAAGCGCTCTCATGGCAGTGACATATCTAGAAAGAAAAAGCTTTTTTTTTTATCCCCTAAAATTCTCTGGTTTAAAAGAAGAAAGTTTGCATTCACATAAAAAACTTTGCATCTTTTCTAACCTGAAAGTCAGAATCATTTTTCCCTCTACATGGCATTAGGAGATCACAGTCTCTGCCTTCAAGGTGTGTCTACTTTTCACATGTAGGCTCTTCCATGGAAACATGACTTCTACCGCCACACTTCGTTTTTATCTCTCACTTTCTCTTTTTCTTAATCGGGAATACAATTCTTTTTGTGGAAACTAATTTGGTGCTACATCTATTCAAAGTCAGTGGTCATCAGCCTGAGTCATATTCACGGAAAAGATTCAGTCAATAAAGCAAACAGCTAACGCTCTCTGATTCACCTGTGATCACATAAAAAATGTACACTGCACCAAAGAATTAACTACACAGAGTGACTACTTGTTTATATAAAATGAAAAAATCATTATCGACTTCCACATTTCCTCTCCTTTCAGAAGAAATGAACTGACATAATCCGTCAGAAACTCCTTACACGTGATCATGCCTGGTTGCCGCACAAAAAGGATCAGCTCATCTCACTGCTGATGAGAGGCACGACTTCAAGAAATAAGCAGCTTTTGAGAATGTGCAACCTCCAAAATGTATATTATCAATTCAACCTCAGCTGGGAAGTGTCTTCGCCATTCTGCCATTGCTTGGTTATACAATGTGAAGTACCAGAGGCACAGCTGACAGCTGAGCAGCAGTAATGCAAGCACACCTGCGCAAAGGGGCTGTGAAGCTACATTGTAACACCCATTGCTCCCCTAATTTGGGGTGTAAAATGAATTTATTGACAACAAAACAGGAGACTGCAAAGACATAGTAATGCCCTGCCCCAGGTCTCTCTTCTGTCATCCTTGAATGGTGAAACTGATGGCACAAGGAGCAGAACGGATAACAGAAAGCTGAATCTTTTTCTTTTCTAGAAACATGGCTTTTGGGCTTCTAATGACAAATAAGTCAGAAACATGCAACATGTATCACAAATGCGAACAACTATTTTCTTTCTGACAGGAAAAGAAGTGTGTTTCTCCAATAATTTCTTTCTGAATAGAACTTACATGCACTCCTAAAACTCATGTGTATTTCACACCACATACAGCATCCCAACCATACCTACAGGTGTGACTAGTTTTTCTATTAGTGAATTTATTAAAAAAAAAAGTCACAGTGACTGGTATTTTCTACATGTCTGCGTGTCAGGCATTCTGGTCTTAAGGGCTGAACTGTGATTCCTTCCCAAAATGCATCAAATTCTCCTGAAGGATGTACAAGGATGGCTCATTCATTATTACAATTTAAGTCAGTAAGCAGCTGAGTGCAGACACAGGTAAACTACTACCCTAATTTTACTATCAGTAAAGTGTGTATCACTTTCAAAAACATTTAGTAAACCACCTCAGTAATGATCACTGTATGCACTAGGATTCGTGCCAAGAATATCAGTTTTTCAGTCAAGACTCATTTTGTTGCAGTTTGAAAGGTGGATATAGTAAATTAACTAAAATAATAAAATTCTTACCTATTAAGCACTAATAAGCTAGAAGACCTCACTGCCAACTGGACATCAAAATACTAGCCAAGAGCAGAAAAACCTACACATTTTGACTGCCTTTGTGTTTAGATTTCTGCTCATTTTCTCATTGCTAGTGAATAAACAGCATAAAAAGCTTATGCCTCTGTTTTTAAAGATCATAACACAATCTAACATTACAATCTCACAATTATGGCACACAAATATACTTAAAATATTTTAAAAAATCATTTATCAAAAGTATCTTTCCTGAAATATAGGAGTATTCTATCAGTCCAATAACCTTTTTAAAACAAACCAACTCTGCAATCCATGTGAGGAATAAAATCACATCCAAAAGATACAGTTTTCACCTCTCTTGTAGTCACTTTTTCTCACAGTATGGGGTTCAAAAGTATAAATATTTTCTTTTTTATAAAGAACACAATTCATTCTTCCACCGTTATGGAGAAGCAATTTTTTCACTCAGTTTACCAAATCAGATCTTTTTAAATTATCCTGAAATAAAATTGTATTTGGTAATCGAATAGTAATGTAATTTTAGCTGTTTAAGCTATTGAACACTGTGGTATTTCGCCATGTACCTTAGTGAAGTCTGCCACATATTCCCCAGTCTTTATTCCTGTAGATACCTTCTTTATGGACATAACCAAACTTGCTGTAGGAAAAATATTGTCCACACAGAGCACTAGGACACTAGTACTATATCCACATATATCAGACTAGTCAGAAGTTTGTATTAAAAGACACTGTGTCTCATTCTAATGAGCTATTATTCAGCTTTTTAGTTTTCTTTTGGGTCATCTTATACATTCTTGGTAGGGCAATTAACTAAAAATAACTAACAAAAACAAAATCTAGTTTCTCATTTGATAAGAAATTTAATGTCTGATTCTTTAAACTTCCACCAGTTCAGAGAGCTAGGTTAGGCTACTCTTTATTTGCTAGAGTTGAGTTGGCATTTTTACTTAGTGGTATGCTGGCAAGAAAATATCCAAAGATTTCCTCCAATGTTTCTTCTGATTCACTCAGTTTCCTTTCCCCTGGCCCTTCCAAACTTCCAGTCTTACAAGCTTACTTACTGACATGCAAGTCAAATTCATTATGAAAAAATTTAGTAGTCTTATTAAGAAAAAAAAAAAAGAAGGCCGGGTAATTTGTTGCTTTTCAAATGTTGTACACTTGCCCATCTATAAGCCTCTGGTGTTGCACATTATGCATCTTTTATTTTTCAGTCCTCTGTCTACTCTCAGTTTATTTATTTATTTTTCTTTAACATATTGACCATTTCTTGATTGCATGGTATGTATTATCTCTGTTTCAAGCAGAAGTGCAACATCTGAAGTCTCTTCTAGGGCATGGGGTCCTTTTAGTGAAATCTTCAGTAGTATGATGACATTCACTCATTTTTAAGAGCACACAACATTGTTCTAAAATGTCCATTTTCTCTAAAACTAACCTGATCATCTCAGAAGAATGATGGTTCTGCACAAAGCCACCTCTGCATATATGCTTATATATGCTTCTTACTCCTTACTTCAGATAGGAAGGCACTAGACAGTGTGCTAGCATGTGTTTAAGCATATTGAAACAACTACAAAAAGTATCAGCATGGAACGTGCTAGAGAAAATAATTATTAGAGGGAAAAATGAGACTTTTATGCAAGTGGTAAAAATCTTGTCTAATAATTTGTTTCAATCTGTACTTCAAATACAGCTCCTAGTACTCTGTGTGCCTGTCAGAAAATGAAAAACTGAGAAAATAGAATTATAGAACCACATCTACAAACGAGGATATTAGTGAAGTGGGTTAGAACAGGAATACATGCCTGGAAGAAAAGTACAGGGACCAAAACTGGACAACATCTACAAGTGAGCTATCTTATCTAAATGATACAAGACTACTGTGGCCAGAGCTCTATCAAATGTTAATTCAGGTAACAGAGCGGTGCACACCAATTCAACAGGATGGAAAAAGAGCACAACCTACCTGCTGAATAACTCTTTTTAGTATATATTTTAAACCATTAAACTATTGAAACTATTTTAATTAGTATAATTTCAAGACAATCTGACAGATCTGTTAGGAACACAAAGAGCCTTGCCTCCATGCAAGCCCCAGATTCTAGTGTGAAAGCACTAGAATCATACATTTAAAATTGTATCCACAGGATAAGAACTTGAGTTTAAAGTTCTTTAAAACTCCTCATTGAGAAGACACAGAATTAATTGAAAAGTTCATGTTTTCTATTACAAAGGTCCAAGTATGCCACAGTGATTTTTTGTATGTATTAACACAGGAAATCTCTGCTATCCCTCACTCTTCAGAATGAGGTATATCATAGAACTTAATGGTGTCATTTAGCTTTTATGCTCTAGTAGATTAAAATAAAGTATAGAAATGACAAAGACAGTACAATATCTGATATTTTTGTACACTTAATAAATTTACATTGCACATTGAAATAGAGTTTGGCAATGATAGAAAAGCATATAATAATAAAAATATGCCATAACATATGCAAAGTTCACTCTGTTATGGAGGGCATTCTCTGAAGAGAAAAGATACATAGAAAAGAGTCTAGTGAATGTTTACTTAAAAACAATATTGTATTAGTCCTTAAGACTAATTAATCCAATTGGAAACTGGGCAATTAAAAAAAATGAGCTTAAATTATTGCACTTGCCCTTCCAATGTGCTTGGATTTAAAGGAGCACTTTTCATTTAGAAAAAGAAAAAAACGAAGTTGTCTTTTTTATTTTTTGGAGAAAGATACAAAAGAGAAAAGAATACTTCCTATATATAAAAATTTTCAATTTTCCTGAGGAAAAACAGGAAAATATTTATATTAATTCTCTGGTAATTTAATGCTGCTGTTATTAGTCTTCCCTTGATGAAGAATTTCTTCAGGTTGGCTGTTGGAATTAAGTCAATGGGGTCCTGTTCTTATGTCAATCGCTTGCTTTAAACACCCTAAATAATAAAAGACAAAGATAACAAGCAAAATTTTAAGCTCTCTGGGAGCCTAGAAGATGCTGATGTATGCATTTCCCTCTCCAATCAACCAGCTCTGCTTATGAGCTGAGAAGGAGCCAGAGTCCCACCTCCTTTGCCTTGGTCTCTCCCACACCTCACACACCCCTCTGTGCAGAGGTTGCTTATCTCTGGTTATTTTCCCTGCTGTTAATTCTGCTGGGTCCACTCACTGTCTATTCCTAACAGATTATAGCTGCATCTTCAGAAAATCTTTTTTAGTCAGTTCTTTTAATAATTAATCCCAATGTTCATCCTTAAAATATGCAATGAAGAGAAACCATACACATGGGGCGACATTTACCTGCCAAAACCCAAATACTGCAGATTACCCCGCTCACCCCCTGACCCACCGGTTTTGAGAATGATGGTAAAATTCCCCACATCTGAGCTCTCACATCTGGGCAAAATTATGTTTTCCTAAAGGTATCTGACTTGTAGAGTTTGCATATTCTCATGTGTGCTTCTGGGGCTGGGGGGAAGCCTTTACAGAACAATCAACACCACCCTCTGATTTGTTCTGTATTAGTTATATTTTGATTTTTCAGCAATCTAACTTTTGTCTTTCTTTTGTTCTTTGGAGCTGCTCCCAGCAGCCATACATCTGGTTTTGAAACAGAAGTATTTTGATACTGTAACCTGCTCCTGTAAGGACGTGACAAATACCTTTACGATATACAGGATGGTCACTTATGCATCACATATACAATAATTATACATACAAAATATGTCTGCTAAGTGCACTGTCATACACTACACTGTTCAAGCATGTTACAGTAGTAAGAACTGACCTAATTTCCAAGCTACTCACATAAAATCAGATGGTTATATCAAATGTTAATACAGTGTTAGAATAAACACATTTTTTGGCTGTATATTAATTTCAAAGCCAAACTATCAAATACTAAGATGAAATGAGATAAATAGTGTAATGAGTCTAACATTTTATAAAATAAAGCCTACCGGGAAATTACTACATTGTTAAAAATTTCATTGTACTATCCAATTAATTTAGATGTTCCAATAAAAAAGAAGACTTTTCAGCTTAATGTAACCTTTTTCCATCAAAAAGTTGATTCAAGATATTTTGTTTTCCAGCTACAAATGCCTCTAAAACGGCTTCAGTGGGGTGTGCAGTAGTAGTGGTACTCTGCATGCTGTGACTAAGAGCCCTCCACACTATATAATCCCAAATAATTTTTTGAAATAGAAAATAATTATTTCCTAGGAAGGCACATTTAAAAACACTTTCAAAAGCACCATCAAAACTCTAACACTTGGTTTAAACAAATAAAAAATCAGGTAGTTTCACTGATGCTGTCTGCACTGCCAGTCTTTAACTGACCTTATTCCCATGTACAGCTTTCAGCAAGCCAAGATAATTTTTTTTCACTGACATATTGCTCCACTTACAAGTTGGTGTGAGTAGTACTGGACCTTCAGGTATTTCTTAGGGACTACATAACCCAAAGAACACATAGCAGAGGACTGCTCACAAAGGAACACGCCTTAGAAACAGACACCTTCTTCATCCCTAGAAGTTCACATCTTGATTTTTTTAAGACAAGGCAAATAGCAGCACAGATATCCATCATCCCTCTTTTCCTTTTCACCCCTCTTACAGACCTTTCTCGAGAGCCAAACATGCTGAACAGAGTACCGACAAACAATATTGGTATCTTCAGGTGTTCACAAGGGGTTTCAAAGGTAGCAGGGAAGGTAATTAATACTAAAGTTGGGACTATTTCTGAGTCAACTTTCCAGCAACAGCCTCTGCAGTCCTGCAGACAGGTGCTGAGCGGCGGACACCAGTTCCCGAACGCAAAGAGGGCTCTCACCATACCTTAAGGAGCCTGACCGAGGGGAGGAAGGCGGCATGGCACAGCTTCCGGATGGTCCAGTTGAGTGGCCGGGGAGCATCGGTCTGATTCATGACTGTCCACAAATCCCACCGGGAGATCAATCGCAGACCTGACAGCGCCTACCGCGGAATCCGCCCTCCGGGGCGCGGGCATCCCACGATGGGCGCGTCCCGCCCGGGCCCGCGGTGCCGCAGGGCAGAGACTGGGCTTGACTGAACTGAGCTGGGCTGGGCTGAGCTGGGCTGGGCAAGGCTGGGCGAGCGGGGGGGGCAGCGCCAGCCGCCGAGCCTCCTTCCTCCAGCAGCAGCCTCCTGAGCGGGGACGGCAGTGCTCATGCATGCCAAATGCGGCTGGAAGGTGGAGGCGATCCGCCCGTGGCTCTGGGCAAGCTGCCCTGTGAGCAGAGAGGGGCAGCCCGTAAGAAAACCGGGATGTGGCGCTATCGGCCACGCTCCCTCCCGCCCGCCTCCGGGAGAAGCAAGGTTAGTCAGGCTCAGCCGAGCCTCCCGCCTCGCTCATGCGCTTCCCCGGGCCAAAAGCAGGGCAGAAGGAATTGAATTTAAATAAAGCAAGGGAGGGGTACCTGCACTTTCTTTCCCAAAGCGCTGCGAGGAGGGGGAAACCGGCATGAGGGGAGGAGGGGCCAACCCTCAGACAACAGACTGACAGAGGGAAAATAAATTCACACTTGATTTACTGATACAATGGACCTAGAAAGCATTTCATTAATCTGGCACAATGAGTGCACTAGCAGCAAGTGGCAGGAGTTAGAAGCTGTACTATAAGAGCATGAGTGCTAACATGCGCATCCTGGACAAAAAAAAAAACAAAACAAAAAAAAAACCCAAAAAAACCAAAAACCAAGTCAGAATTCAGCTCATTTTAATATTGTGTACCCTAAGTAATTCTTTCAGAGACATGCAAACAACATGAAGTAATATTGCTGGAGCAATTCAAGTATAGAAAAACATATTTCCATCTTGGGCACTAAATGGCCCTCCCAGATAATGAAGATATTCTTAATGGCAGCTCTCCAGCTAAAGAAGAGATATCCTTTTCCCCACTATTTTTCTTATAGGATGAAGATTACACGAAGGAAGAGTTAGAAATTGTAAAAGAAAGCCTATAAAGCAATGGTGATTTTTCATTTTGCTAGTAATTACCAGTTTTTACTCAGATTATGGACAAAACCAGCTACTTCTCAGTAAAGTTTAAGTCCCTCATAACTCAGGTTGGAAAATGCACTTTCAATTTACTTGGCTAGTTTCATTGATCTGCCATTTTCACATTTCCTTTTAACCTTAATGGACATATTTTTCTCCTCTATAATTAATTCTTAGTATCGTGTCTACATTGATCAGCAAAAGCTAAATAATTCTCCAAATGAGGGTAAAGAGATCAAGGGTACTGTTTCTTTGGAACTTATGCATTCCAGCCAGCTCCTCTTCACTGCACCCTCTCAAGAATTTTATGAATATTTTTATTCAACCTCAGTGTTAGATTAAAAATTCTGCCCAGAATATAATGTCCCAGAACATAGTGCAAAACTGATTATGCACCAGAAAAGCCACCTGTTCCACCCCACTATACATGGCAAAATTATAGAACTTCAAAGGTGCAGGGATTAGACCATGAGTTGTGTGTGGAAAAGAAAGGGTAGGACACCAGGAGACATTACTTTGTGGCAAAATTTGTGCAGATGAATTTCTGGTTATGGTAGAGCAGCTAGTTTAAATTAGACATATTTAAACATCTCTTGCTTGAGCTCTTAATGTATTTGTTTCATGAAAGGAGGAAAAAACCCTTGCTATTGATAGTGAAATGGAACTTGAGTAAGTAAGTATAATTAGCTAAAACTTCTTTTCCAAGGTTCTATAAATGAGGCAAAATTAAATAGGTAGAAAAAAAAAATTTTGACTTAAAATAGCATACACCTTAAAAGATGTACAGCATGTTAACTTTGTTTAGTTATAAAGGTAATCATATCCAGTGATTAAGCTTTTGGAGTTCATAGTTAAAAGAAAGCAAAAGACTCAAATCAGAAACAAGAACTCACAACTCCCAAGTCCATGGCTTTCCCCTGTCCCACACCCTCTCAAGACATACTGACAGGTTTTTTTACCCTTGAGGATCAGGAAAGTTTCTTGGAAAGGTACCAAACTCAGCATTACCTTGAGCTTTTCACATCCATTTTGCATTAAGCATCTGCAATAAAACAAAATATGCTAGGGACATGTGTACTAGGGACAATGAAGACAGAGTAATCATAGCATGCTGCCCTTCTTTACAATGAGTAGAGTAATAATTCTCTGAAGATGCTAGAGAGATGAAGACAATGAAGAAACATAACAGATAGCTTTAATAAACTAAAAATAGTGAGCGCAATGTGTCTTCTAGCTTGCACAGAGCTTCCTGTCTCTGAGATGAGCTCTATCATTGCTGCCTTCTGCAAACAGTACCTTAGGGACAAGAGTTGTTTTCTAGTGCAGCGTTTAATACACACCAACCTTTTATCACAGGCCTGATTTCCATGGCCTTGTGCCTTGCCTAGTCATCTGTATTTGCAGAAAGTGAGTGCAAGAATATGAATTTCTATCAGTCGCAGTGAGGAAACTGGTGGAAAGGACATTATCATGACATGGATAGATAATTTAAACACTTTTAATTTTATTTTTAATGAATATTTCTTACCTATAAGTAATACTGTTGTGATTTTGAGGCTATTGAGTGTAAATTTGAGGAAACTGAAGCAAGGAGTTTTCTTTGTATTCCCAGGAGCCTCCATCAGTTTTTGGTAAGCATAAATGGTGAAGGGTTGGGAGGTAAAGAAGAAAATTCTGAAAAGTTTTCTTTTCAGACATTCTGACAGCAAAGGTTAAAAATATAGTGAAAGATTAGGGATATGATGGTTTTTTATGTGGTTTGGGGGGCTTGCCAATTCAGTGAAAAAGTCAGAGTTGAAATCTCTTATCCTTTTCCTGTCAGAAAAAGCAAGTGCTCAGCTCAGCTCTTCTACAATCTGAGGCCTATTAGGAGATGGAAAGATGTAGCAATCCCACTAGAATTTAGGTTCCTACTTTGTTAGATTTAAAAGATGGAGCTGCCACTTTCATATTTAAACTTTGTCCTGGAAGTATGATCACTGCACGATCAGTATTCATATCTAGTTCTTTGTGTCTTGTGAAGGAGCACCTTTGGTACCACAGAAAGGCATACCAAATAGAAGATAAATTCTATTGCTTCCTGCAATACAGAGATATTGCAGATTTTTCTAAACTCTATTGTTAATGGAAAGCATTTTTTGACTACTTCTTTTTGGATTACTGCAATCTAATGTGATAATAATTCTACACTTGGAAAGCTCTGATATGGTAAAATTTAACACCTCTGGGAATGCTACAGAACAGAAAGTGGCTGAGAAACATCCAGACCTCTCTGAGCACATTAGCAACGTACAACATTTTCAACCTGAGAGTAAACATTAAACAAGGTATTATAAGCAAACCCAGCCGCTGTTCTCCTATCCTGTCCAAGCAACAATTCCTTTATGAAATAAGAGATTCGGCGAAAATGAAAGGCAGAAGGGGCTGGACTAGAGAGATATAGGAAACTAGAGAGATATAGGAAGCTAGAGAGATATATTGGTCAGCAGGGTAGAAAACAACCTCTTCTGCGTGGCCATTGCCTAATGTGAGAGATGTCAGGCAGAAGAGTTTTCCCATGATATCACACCTGTTCTTCCCATGTACATCATGGAACAGAATTATAAAATCATAGAATTATAGAACAGTTTGGGTTGGAAAGGACCTTTAAAGGTCATCTAGTGTAACACCCCTGCAGTGAGCAGGGACATCTTCGAGTAGCTCAGATTGCTCAGAGCTCTGTCCAACTTGACCTTGAATGTTTCCAGAGATGAGGCATCCACCACCTCTCTGGGCACCCAGTATTTTACCACCCTAATTGCAAAAAACTTCTTCCTTATATCTTATGTAATGTCTGTTTCTAGCTTTGTTATAGGCCACCTTCAGCTACTGGTAGGCCACTATAAGACCTCCCTGAAGCCTTCTCTTCTCCAGGTGGAACAGCCCCAACTCTCTTTGCCCTTCCCCATAGGAATGGTGCTCCAGCCTCCTGATCATCTTTGTGGCCCTTCTCTGTACTGAAGACCCTAGAACTAAATACAGTACTACAGGTGGAGTCACAACAGAGCAGAGCAGATGGGCAGAATCACCTCCCTTGACCTGCTGACCACACTGCTTTTGATGCAGCTCGGGATACTATAGGCTTTCTGGGCTGTGAAAGCACAAATTGCTGACTCATGTCCAGCCTCTCATCCACCAGCAACCCCAAGTCCTTCTCAGCAGGGCTGTTCTCACTCCATTCATCCTGTAACTTGTATGCATACTGGAGTTTGCCCCAACTCAGGTGTAGGACCTTGAACTTGGCCTTGTGAAACCTCATGGACTTCCTGTGGGCCCACTTCTCAAACTTGTCCACGTCCCTCTGGATGTAATCCTTCATGTGTCAACCACACCACTCAGTTTGGTGGTGTCTGCAAACTTGCTGGGGGTGCACTCAATCCCACTGTCCATGTCACTGCTGAAGATGACAGTACTGGTCCCAGTAAGTACCTTTGAGGGACAACTATTGCCACCAGTGTCCATCAGAAAATTGGCTACTACCCTCTGGCTTTGACCATCCAGAAAATTCCTCATCCACTGAACAATCCACCCATCAAATCCATATCTCTCAAATTTAGAGAGAAAGATGTTGTGGGGGATCATGTCAAAGGCCTAAATACAGGATCTGTGAGAAGAAAGACAGATCTTCACAATGTAGATAGAGAGCCACATTGCCAAGGCATGCCAAGGTGTTGCCAAGGAGAACCTTTCCTTCTTTCCCAAGGGCTTGACTGCCCAATGGGAGAGTAAATACCAGACAAACTGGAACTACCCTTGCGCCCCTTTGCTTGCAGTGCTCATCACGGGACTACTACATCAGCATATCTGTATGCTGATGCAGATGTGCAAGTTCTTCATAGCACACTTTGGTCATCTCCTAGGTTTGTAGAGGAAATGGCAGGATGGCAATAGGAAAAGAAGTAATTCAGAAGCTTTTATGTAAAAGCCAGAGCTAACAAGTCGTTCCACAGGTATAGTCAAGAACCATCAGTCACCTTACTATCCAGCTCCTTTGCAGGTCTGTAAACTAAACAATATTGAAGAGCACATCAATAAACAGAAGGCTACATTTATAACAGCAATAGTGTTTTTTTCAACACACTCATATTTCAATTTATTTATGTTCATTTCATGTGATTTCTTGCAAAAAACAGAGAATAGAAAGATAAGTATATGTTATAAAGTTTGGATGAACTATATTTAATTTTATGCCTGCCATAACATCTTAATAGACCCAAATTTTATTGAAGTTTAACTCGATAGGTAATTAAATTATAAAATTAATCCACTGCTCTCATATCTTTTCTATTCACTGCGTGCCTGAGGTAGTTTTTCTGCTGTTATCTTTGCTAAGGTATTTCACAGGTCTTCTGCCACATGCTCATAATTCCCTCTTCCCCAGGCACAGACACACATACTAATGTAATGTAATGTATAAATACTTATAAAATGTTAATCAAATAATTTTTCATAGATGGAAATGATTCTATAGACCGTTTCAAGCACATATATAAACAGTATTGTATGTAGCTATAAGTTATATCTTTTGGCAACTGGGCAAAAAGTCAGAATTAAGGGTATTCTTTCTTTACCCCAAGTTTTATAGGTGTGTGTGGCAGTGTGAGCCACATTAGAAATCCAGAATCCAATTTCCAGGCTTCCCCCCACCCCCTTCCACAATTTAGCCCAACACCGGAGAGAAAGGTTCAGGCCAGAGACTTCTACAGGGGAGGAGGGAAGTATGTACATTTATTTACACAAATAAATACTATACAAACTAAAAGCAGATATATATATATATATATATATTACACTTCTATCAGTCCTTTAAGCCCCTCCCTTTAACTTTAGTCCAGGAGAAGCCTTTTCAGGCTGGGAAGTAACCAGTCTCTCCCTCGTGGGAGTGTTCTGGGCCCGAACGCTCCCCCCTCATCAAGCTCCAGCTGCTTGTGGAAGCTTTTCCTCCTCACGAAGTCCAAGAAAGTAGCTTTGAGTCCTTTCTCCTCGGTCTGCTGTGTGATCTCTCTTTCTCAGTCTCATACCTTGGTTCGTAGGCTGCTGCAGTGTAGTTCAGCTTATCAAGCGTCCTCCAAGTCAGTTTTCGACTGCCCCAATCAGCTTCGGCAGGGCAACTTCCGAGCTCTTGGCACATCTCCAATTTTGCCTGGGATTCTTCTCCCGAGAACCGAGCCTCCTCCTCCAGCCCGTCTCTCAGCTCAGCTTCAAGTTGAGCCTCTCCTCCACTTTACAGCAGAGGGAAAGGAAAAGCCCCCCTCCACAGCTTAATTGCAGGAAGGAGGGGGGAGAGGGCTTGGCTGCAAAGCCTGCCTCTCTCCTCTTACCTCAGGTGCTGTGAATCTCTTCCTTCACAGCACACACTCTAGATGTTGTCTCTAACTCTGGCCTAGGCAGAGCTGGGGGGCCGCAGGGCTCCCCTCATCCCCCGGAGGGGGGAAGAAGGAGCCCAGCCACCCCCTGGCCTTCTCCACCTACACACAGCAGACACCAACAGCAAAACTGCCAACAGCTTCTGGTGCTGTGATATATGATTTTTCAGCAGAAGCGAACAACATGGACGGTGATTGGCTCTCCAGGGAACACTGTCCTGGCATACAATCACCTCTGAGCCCCGAACTCTCAGGGGGGGCCAATTTCAAACTATGACAATGTGTGGTGAATATCTAATATGATTAAGTTATTTTATGTGCCTATTACCTTGAGATCAGGTTTACCTGGTCTGCATCTTGCTTTTGCCTGGGGAAGCACCTAGCTGGGATCTCAAGGGTAGCACAGACCCCAGCCCTGCAGAGAACCAGTGGAAGTGGACTTGTGAGAGAGCAGGGGAACTGGGCAGTGCAGGCACACCCAATGCACCCTTACCAGAAGTTTTTTTCTAGAGACCTATTTAATTGCTGCCAATTCCAAAATACGTGAGTGGAGGAGTCTGAAAGTCAGGCTATGGACACAGAAAACGTAAGTTTGAGCAGATAGGTCACAAGGAGCCCTCACTATTCTTTGGGATTTCATTTCTGCAGCTACAGCAGAAAGTCCTGATAATTTGCACCACTTTACCCTCAGTTGTTCTTCAGGTACTTATAAATCTGCCAACCCTTAAGTATTGAATATATATCTTTGAATGATGTATTTCACTAGACATCCCTCTGTAATAGCAGGTTGAAAGGGATTAAAATGCATAGGCATATAACCCTTATATTTGGAACTAGAAATGTCCATGGCTAATTGTTACTTAGATACAAACACTGCATTTAAAATGCAATCTATCTTAGTTTAAATAGACTTTCAAGTGTAGACAAGCTGCCAGTTCTGTAACCTCTACAACATTGACAGAAATAAGGCTGTTCAAACATGCAGATTTATGTTTACCATAAAAGCTGCTTTCCATCTTAGCCATTATGTTCTTATGTGTGCTTTTTTAACTTCGTGTAGATGATTTCTCAATTTTGACCTGTGACACCATTTTCTTTATAATTTCTCATTCAGGTATCAAATTTACCAAGTTATATTAGTGTAGTGTTTTCTAGTCTTGATTATTTTGCTAAATAAAATGCAGAAAAATATGATACTTCATCGAAGAGATCAATTCACTCAATCTTCAGCCTTTGAACATTTCAAGGAAGACCATACAGAACAACTCTCTTGCACTTCTGCATTTCTCTTCACCTGTCTCAGACAGATGCAGCATGCAACATGAGCATCTTTCTCACCTCAACTCATAATACTTCAGAACTGAAAAGTAGTTTAATATCTTTTGAAATAGCAATGACTTACAAAAATCTCTAATGTCTTCCGCTATGGGGTTATAAAAAAACCCAAGATAACCAAATCATATTTTACACAGGTACTGCATTTCTGTATGCATCACCCCCACAAGCTTTACCCTTCTCCCGAAGGCAAAGGCCCTACCCTAGAGCAGACACCATCTCTGATGATTAAGCCTACTGAAACCTCCTGGCTCAGATAAGTTGAGCACATTTGGTGTTTCATTATTGAAACGCCTACTTTCCCGAGAATTCCCTTCCACTAAATTTTTATGGTTTTCAACATGCATCAGTGCAGACAGCTAATCTTGCACTGCCTTCAGTACTTTCCCCAGCTACTCAGTTAGATGTGTACCAGTGTTCATACAGTTTGAAGAACTAATCTGGCCATCAAGTACTTACAGTGCAGGGTGTCTGCCAATAAAAGATTCAGTCACCAAAACTGAAAACAACACAGTGGGGCACCCTCACACTTGTGAGGGAACACCCCAGTGGCTGGTGGCCCAGAAGAGAGAAACACAGCAGGCAGCACCTCAGAATTGGCTGCAAGAAGATTTTTAAATCAATGTAACACAAACAGGCATAGTGATAGCAAATAACAGCAAAAGTCCTTGGTAAAGAGCTAGAATTATGCTTATTACACAGGTTCTGTGAATTAACTAAATGTATACTTGAACTTTTATTAGGAAATCCTTCCCAGAAATTACAGACTCAATGGAAATATAAAGCTTGACTAGAGTTATAAGTATTTTTTTCCACTCCCATTTTGAGCAATGTCTTCTACCAGGCAAAGGAAAGACAACTTACAGAGTTGTTGATCCTCTGCATTGCCTGAGCAATTTGTGATTTTCCTTTAAAGAATAACACAAGGAATTAAACAAATGGAGAATGGCAAAAGCTGAACAAAGTTGTGCAACAAAAGTGTTCAAAACCACACTTATGTTCTCAAATACACACAAATGACTGCAGAGGTCTACTTTAAAACACACTTTCAAACTGGTAACTTTAATCAGATCTCTTTTCAGCATTTGTTGATTTATTTTTAAAGTCACATACCAAGTCTACATATGTTCTTGATATATTCCGGTCTGACAAACACCTGCAATTTTACACTTACATTTTCACTTGGACAATTATTAACACATCTGGACAGCAACAAACTCTGGATGGTGTGATATTGGTGTTTTCCATATTGTCAGTTGCAATTACTATCTATGTGTACAGTGGTACACTGGGGAAAAAACAAAGTTTGGGGGCTTTTAGACTGATCACTGATCAAAGCTTTAGGAAAAGTAGTTAATGCCCCACAGAGACATTAATCTAGTTTCCTACTCAGACACAGCAGAGGGGTGACACAAAAAAGTGCCAGATGAGGGCAACATTAAAAAAAGCATCAATTTTATCAAATAGACTGTAGTCTCAACTTGCATTTGCCTAACCCCTTCCTGAAAATTATTTTTGTTTGTTTGTTTGTTTTTTAATCCCTTTTGTTGTTAGAGGACTTGTTCGGTTTTCCTGCTCAGATGTAAAGTATAGTTAATTTTCTTGCTCAAAAGAAACCACAGGAATTAGAAAAACAGAAACTAATTGTTATTTTTACATTGCCTTACATCTTTTTCACAGTTCATAGATAAATTAAATCAGTTCTTTTGAAAAATCATCACTCGTACTCCAAAAAAATCTGCCCAAAATGTGTTACTCTTGATGGGAATTTTTAAATATTTGTTTGTGAAGCCCATACTAAGTAAATAGAAACAACAGTCTCTTATTTGTGCAGTTTTAAACTCTTAAACCAGACAGCAAAGTGGAACTAGAATATAAAACTGCACTGCAGAAGAATCTATATATTTTTATTTTTTTTGTAAAGTACAACTGTAGCACTACTCGTGACAGAACAACTACTAGTTTATTTAAGTTGCCTATTCTTTTCCCCTTCTCCAAAGAAAATACTCAGAACTGTTAGAACAGAACAACAGCAGAGTCCACAGGAACAAGATAACACACAATAAGAAAATGAAAGAGAATTATTTTTCTTACAAGTGTCACTCAGTTACACAACTGGTCTCTGCAAAAGCCTTTAAGCATGCAGTGTGCTCATGGCTTCTCTATCGCTACTACAAAAATCTAGCCACTCGTACCAATACTAAATGGAAAAATTTCACTGGCAATATAAAGCTCCTGGAAGGCTTTTCTGGAAGAGCTTTTTTGGCTTACTCAGCAAGTCTTTGTCAGGTTAACATCCTCACTGTAGACTGCTCTGTAATATCCAACAGGCATAGCATAGTAGTTATTTTTAAAGCACTCTGATATTTGAGCCCCATGATTAGTAGAACTTTACTAATTCTACTAATACTTATGAATCCTTATTAATAAGATTTTCAAATCATAAGCAAAGACAGCACATGGGTATCATTTTTTAGGCCCTTCACTACTAGAATCTGAAAATAAATCTGGGAGAAAGCAATATGCTAATGTAATAATCTCATGTTCTATTTTATCAAACAATGGTGATCCTGCCAGCCTTACCAAATGACAGATTCTCTCCAGGGCTGTCCACCCTGTCTTTCATGTTTTTAGCACTTCCTCAATAGGCTGGGTCAGAAATTTTGGCTTTGGGATTTATGGCTTAGTCCTAGAAGGTAAACAAACAGTTGCTTCCTGTTTAGTTGGCACTAGACTTTATTCCTTTATTGTGTTATGTATAAAGTATCTGTTATATTTTGAACACAAGTCATTAATTATCTTACAGACTTATAGCAAAGACTTTCTGATTCTTAATGGAAGAATTAAGGTTGTGGCAGTTTGAGCCACATTAGAAATCTAAAATCCAATTTCCAGGCTTCCCCCACCCCTTCCCACAATTTATCCTAACACCGGAGAGAAACTTTCAGGCCAGAGGCTTCTATAGGGGAAGGGGGAAGTATATACATTTATTTACACAAATAAATACTATACAAACTAAAGGCAACTATATATATATATATTACATTACTATCACTCAGTCCTTTCAAACCCCTCCTTTAACTTTAGTCCAGGAGCAGCCTTTAAGGCTGATATGTAAACACAGTCTTTTGCTGTGGGAGTGTTCTGAGCTCCTGAATGCTCCCTCCTCACCAAGTTCCAGTTGTTTGTTATAGTCTCTCCTCCTCATGAAGTCTGAGAAGATAGCTTTGAGTCCTTACTCTTCTGCTGCTGCTGCTGCTGATTTCTCCCTCTCAGTGTCTCACCTCGGTTCATGGGCTGCTGCAGTGTAGCTTATCAAGCATCCACATTCTGGAATCTTCATTCCTCCACATCAGTACTCAGCTGCCCCTGGTCAGCTTCGGCAGGCAGCTCCCAAGCTCTTGGCTCATCTCCAATTTTGCCTGGGACTCTTCTCCCGAGCACCGGGCCTACTTCCATGGCCCATCTCTTGGCTCAGCTTTAAGTTGAGCCTCTCCTCCACTTATAGTGGAGGGAAAGGAAAAAGCTCCCCTCTACAGCTTCACTGCAGAAAAGGAGGGGGAAGAGGGCTTGGCTGCAAAGCCTGCCTCTCTCCTCTTACCTCAGGTGCTGTGAATCTCTTCCTTCTCGGCACACACTCCAAATGCTGACTCTAACTCTAGCCAAATGCTGAGTTGGGGGGTCGCAGGGCTTCCCTCTCCCCCGGAGGGGAAGAGAGGGAGCCCAGCCACCCCCTGGCCTTGTCCACCTACATGCAGCAGACACCAACAGCAAAAACAACCAAGACAGAACTACCAACAGCTTCCGGTGCTGCGATATATGATTTTGAGCAGAAGCGAACAACATGAGTGGTGACTGGCTCTCCAGGGAACACTGTCCTGGCATCCAATCACCTCTGAGCCCCTCAGCCTCTCAGGGGGGCCAATCTCAACCTATGAAAAGGTTCTTAATGAAAGATGGAAAGTATCTATGGCTATGATTTATGTATCATTTTACTACAGCAGTTAAGCTAATTCAGAGGAGAAAAAAATTAAAAACTGACTATTGAAGCTGGACAGACATAAGCAAGTTAGAAATTCTTGGGAGAAAAGCCTTCTGGAAAATAATAATGAACATCTGTACAAATATTTGTATACATATATATATACATATATATATTTGTGTATATATGTATATATATTTGTATATATATATTTGTATATATATATTTGTGTGTATATATCAACACCTTTGATAAACAGTTTTCAAAGTTATTTGATGCCTGATAAAATTTTCAAGTCAGCTCTCGGGAGTGTATTTTCATATGTGGAATTCTTAGTAAATTTTTAGTTAACAGTTTATGTGAAAAGAACTGCACAAATGCTAAATACTATCTGGTTTTCCACCATAGTTCATGCAGCAAGCAGGAGAGATTAACATTTATATACTCCTAAGAAAAAACAAGATTTTTTAGATAATTCATAATATTTTGTGCTTATTCTATGGAAATTCTCTATTTACCCTCTTAAATAGTTTGGATTTTTGGTTTACTTTATACTAAGACACATAGAGTTTTAGACCTCTGAACACATATCTTCTCTATTTTCTGTTCTATAAAAATCTACAGATAAAATGTGTTAAAAACATAATTTGTTTAGTATAGTTTTATTTTATTACTTTTAATTACTCTCAGCAATCTATTTTTCCCTTTTTCATTATTTTTTCTTCTTTTTTTTATTACAAGCTTATAAATTTCTAGTTTTTAATGACCAGTAACAGAAAATCACATATGAGGGCATTGCCTCTTGCACTAGTGATGTAGCAGAGAAGGGGAAGCAAAATGCAACATAAGATACCAGAAGGTATCTCCTGACTTCAAAGTTCTATGAATTATTTAGTTTATCTAGCTACATGTCATACTTATGGTATCCGTTTTAACTAATGTGAGAGAAAAATGCCAGCTGAATTTTCTTCAGGCCTGAAAGCACTGCTCAACCTTGTGCTAGATAAAAAAATCTAACCATCTAACTGGTGGTAAGCAACATATGGATTCCACTTCAGGCACACTTGGTACAAAGGTGACTCAAACAGGTAAGAGAAAAAGCCCAGCGCTCTCATCAGCCATTTTGACATGCACATAAACCTCAATGTTAAAAGATATTTTGAGACAATGAAGAGGAAGAAAAAGAAATGTATTTAAGTGCAATCAGAATAACCAATAATGACCCTGGTTATATCCTACATCTTTTTTTTTTTAATTCTACTAAAAATAAATTGTCAGACTCATAACATATTTATAAAGAAAGCCTTTTCATGTGTGTATCCATGACAACCTAGATTTATATTTTGAGCTCTAGAAGGTTGTTACAGCACAGCTTACATAAATTACTTTAAAGAATGTAACAAGATGGTTTGCTACTTGAGGTATTTTATTTGGCATAATATATAATATTTTGACTATATTGAAGCATGAGAAAAAAAATGCACTATGCAGTGATTTGAAGCCAGTCTTGTCATAAAGTAAACATGTTTTTAATATAAGGAAAATGTAGAAGTACATTATGATAAAGAACACTAAAAATTAAAAAAATCCCTGAAGACTTAGTAATTGAATATTAGCATGCCATAGTTAGAAAAGGAAAGAAACATAACAGAAATGTAAACCATATATTGCCTGAAATAAACAAAACTCCTTATGTTTACACTAGTACGCTGTCTGCTGGGGTTCCATCTGGACTGCATTGGGCACAGGCAATCTATTTTTTTTCTCTCTATTACCTAGGGAAAAGGGTCTACTATCACTACATTGAGCACTACTAAAATTGCATTTCTGTTACACATGCTTTCTTTTTGCATTTGACTTGAGAGTCATAGTATATTATTTATATAATACGTTAACATACTTGGCAGTTTCCAAGTACAACATGGAAATAATAAGAACATACTTCATGAGATTTCTCCAAAACAGATATCAGTGACTTCCCTCATATTTTGCTATCAAATAAATGTATTGTCTATTTTGGAAAGAGACTTTGAGGGAAGAGAGATACGACCATTTTAATGACTGTTCAATACACTGCTCAGAATTCAAGTGAGGTTAACAAATACAGCCTTCATGACCATTTTTCTGAGCAGAGCCTACTGCTTTAGATTGCAAGCTAGGAAAACAAAAACAGCGGACAAGTTCATAACAGGGTCTTTCCTCGAACTCTCTGCTGAGGAAAAAAGTTCTTGACATCAGTGATGCAATATTTGGGTGACATATTATCAGGCAGCCTGGCACTCTGTGGATTCCTTATTTCTAGGACCACACTGGGGCTTTGGTCTTGGATCTCCAGTGAAGAAGTATCTAGTTGAGGGCAACCTGATAAAATTAAAATGAAATTCAGCACATCCATAAAATGCAACAGCACAAATTTCCTCCGTAAGACCAATACACAGGCTTCAAGGACAGTAACACAGACATCATCTGCACTTTGTGAACTCTTCCAATGACATATCCTGAGATTAGCTGAGTTGATTAGAGTGTGATGCTGAAAATGCCAAGGTTGTGGGGTTGAACCCCGTATGGGCCATTCACTTAGAAGTTGGACTTGATGAACCTTGTGGGTCCCTTCCAACTCAGAATATTCTGAGGTTTTGTGACAGAAAAATAATAGAGATTAGGCTAACACTGGAATGGCACAAGTTTTGCCATATTCCTAAAGCAGATCCATCAAGTGAGATGGATGTTTACCTTGCAGCTGTCCCCAGCTGGTCCACTGTGGCCTTCTGTGGCCTGTTGTCACCTCTCTCATTGCCCAACGGATGGGAAATAATAACTCTATGGCTCCTTTTCTTACCTGGAACAATGGCCTGTATGTGCAACATAAGAGTCCAGAGGGTCAAAATCTTTACTCTTTTTTCCTGGCCGTATTAGGGCAACCTAAGGACTAATTTGCTGCATAAGCCAAAGGTAATTTTAGTCACTCATATAAATATTTGTGGTCACAGTTCACACAATTCAGTAGTACTGTAAGCGCCTTAAGCAGGCAAAGATAGTTCTGTTATGAGAAGGATTTCATACCAAAACATCATTATAAACACATAAGTCTTTCACTGAAATTATTTTTCTTGGCACATTACAGGACATTATTTTCTACAGTCTAGTACTAAGTTTCATGAAACGAAATGTCATTTAGCTACACAAATCAAAATTTTCCAATTTAACTAATATAGTAAAAACTAATATAGTTTCTTTCCATTGTCCATGAAAAGCAGGAAATGTGCAGTAGAAATAAAATCCCTTAATCAAGAGGCACCAGCATCTTCTCGTGTTACAATAAAGTTCAATATGTAATAGCTCCTATTATATATATAAGAAGGTGCTTGAGTGACTAATTTACCACAAAAAGACATTATATTTTAGCCAGTGTCTTGGGAATGCTGGACTTCACACGTGTACAAGAAGAGAATCTTGAGTCTTATGTCCTGTGCTGCCCCAGCGTGACAGGACACCTGTACCTATAAAGAAAAGATCATACTTTCTAAAGAACCTGTATCAAAAAACATATAGAAAGGTCTCACAAAGACCAAATAACCCTATTTGAATTTGTGTTATTAGTCAGACATAACTGTAAGTGGTAAGTAAATCTGCGGTGGTAAAAAGGTTACACCCTGCTGTATGTTTGGTAAGCACCCTACTGGACAATTTTAGAACATCATCATTCAACTTTTATTCTCCCTAACCTAGATGGTAGGTTTATCATAACTAATTAAACAATCTATTGCTCTGTCATCCAGTATTTTTCCATGGAAATTATTTTGTGGCCCGTTAAACATATTACTTAACATATGCCCATCAACCAAAAATTGATGTATAATGTTTTTATGCAGATAGCAATAGCTCAAGGGCCATCATGTATAATACTTATGAGAGTTAAAAGCAAGAACAGATGCCATCCATACAAGTGTGATACTCCATAAAATTCTGTGAAATTTAAATGCATTAATTGAAACTATCAAATAAGCCTATTTGATGTGTTCCTTATGGTGTTGATTAAAGAGTGCCAAGAAATTGTACATTAAGAAGTGGAAAATCAGTGTTTTGTATCAACATTTAGATATTATGAAGTTACAGATGTATCTCTTGTCTACAGCTATCCTCTACATAGCAAATTAAGAGCTTTCTTTTGCACTGTTTCAATAATAAGAAAAAAATTACTTTGAAAGTTATAATTTTTCAAAGACTACTTTGAAATATGGTTCCTATCTAATAGTTCTTATGAGGCAACCTTGAACAATGCCACATGATAAGGGCTCAACACAATGAAATATAAGATAGAATTAAGTGTTATTAGTACAAATTTCAAAGCCCAGTTTTCTGTGTTGGTGCTGCTTTTCCATGTTCATCCTAGTTACAAATACCAACTCAGTGAAATTACATCTGGCTTTACTTGAAATGCCACGAAGCAACTCCAATTAAAGAAGGAAAAAGACCTTTTCAAGCATAGCTGTGGGAAAATGACTGGAGTTAAAGAGATAACAGCATGAGAATTACCAGGAAAAATGCAGTTGTATTCTCTGGATGGAATGTGGTCATCATACCCAATGTACCACACACAATACAACTTAAGATGGACTAAATGAAGGGTGGAGTGGAGACACTGCCTCCAGCCTCTGTAAAAACCCTTGCAGAGGAGGGAGCTCAGTGGTAGTTTCTAGCTGATAATCTGCACAGCAGCTAAACCCAAGGCAGATAAAGGAAGATGACCTGCTGTTGAATCAGCAGCTGTGTGGAGACCACTTTCTTTGGATGGATGCATGTCCCCATCCCAAGCTCCTATATCTCAGCTCCTATACTGAGAAATCCACCCCCAAGGTACTACCACCCCTCACTAAGATGTATGACTAAAGTCACTGAAGCTCTACCTAAATATAAAGAAATAGTATAAAAGTAACTAAATAATGTGGAGAAGTCAGGTAAGACTCCGTTGGATGTCCTGGGTCTCCTTGGCTCACAGAAATAGTATCTGAGTCCTGGAGCAGTTTACCTCTTGCCTTTTGTCTTTGCAGAACTGTAAGTTCTAAGATAAGATAGAGCCAGATATATTCATACAAATGAAACCCTGGTTGTTCTTATTTTACGAACTAAAATCATGTTTTGGAGGTGGTAGGCTTTATGCAAAGTCCATTTGAAGTGTTTTGCATATGAACATTTTTGGGTTTGGCTTTGTTTGGTTTTCAGAAACTCTGGATATTTAAAGAATGTCTTTAGAAAAGCAAGAATGGTAGACTTTTTGACAATGGCACTGTACTGACTGTAAATTTATGTTCATACAAGTTTATTATCTGAAAATTAAGAAAGCTTAGCAATTTTTTAAAAGCCCTGATCATCTCATGTCCCATTTCTTTGACTTATCCATAGGATATGAATGACTGGTTAGCTTTGCACAGCAACTGTATGCCACAAATAAGGAAAGGAAATTAATCCAGTAAACAAATCCTTTTCTGTAGTACATTCTAACTGGGAGGTAAACAGCATGCAGCGATTTACCCAAGACAAGAATGGTGAAGGTAGTGACGCTCTCAAGAGATTACTGTGAAATGTACAAGTAACCACACAGCAGAATTTCTACTTATGCCTTACACACTCAGTCTACAAAACTTCTCCTGGCAGACCTTGAATAAAAAAAGATCAGTGCAGCCATGCTAAGACATTTTATAAGTTTAAATTTTAGAGATTGGTGTGGTTTATTAAGTAGCAGTCAGGTAATAAAGACCAGGAGGATTACATGCACTTTGACTTTTTTGAGGAGATGACTTAGAATAAGTAAATCTAAGCGGGAGCCTGTAAGTTTATTGTTGCAATCAAGTACTAGTTTAATAAAAATATATGTAGGGGAAAATAATACTGATGACTTTATTCACATCTGAGCCCTAACTGACTTATTATAATTGTAGAGCTTCTTCAGTTTGCCATCCTCAAATAGTCACTGATGATGCATTGTAAAAAGTGGTAGTTTGCCTTATATATATATATATACACATATATATACATATATATATTTCATGTTTTCAAACAAGTGAATGGTATTTATGCTGAAATAGCTACCTAAGAACTAAATCATAATTATTATCTTTAGTTCTTTCCAGAACTAAAACTGGAATTATTATCTTTGGGCTCTGCAGCTTCTTGGGAGTTATGGACTGCTCCCAGTGTATAAGCTGTACCTCTTGTCAGTAAAACTCATTTCCACACCACTCCCTGTGCTAGCATATCCTGTGTCTGGCACGGCTGCCAGAGCATGTACTCTCAGGGACCTTGCCTGTGTAACACAGATATCTGCATCAGCAATATGGGCCCACAAACGAGATGCCTTCACCTATCATAATCCTGCAAGTTAGGTTCAAACCTCAGTTTTTGCTCTCAGTTGTATTCTACAGGTCAGGACTTAACAGCTGAGAAATTCATGAGTGTGAGGAAGAGTATGATTCTTACATTAGTCAGAAATGATCACCACCAGCAGCACACAAGACAGTAAATCAGAGTCCATGGATGAGCTAGTTTTGCTATATTGCTGTGCACAAGGATGGGAATATGTAGAGTAAGGTCGGACTCTGGTGTGAGCATGCTCAGGAAAATAAGCACAGAACCAGCAGTAATATGTATTTAATGTTTCATAAATAAGAAACACAGAAATGTGCTCAAAGGAGAATTCTGAGTCTACTTAAATTTCCCCAACTAGTGTCTATTTAGTTTAGTGGATCATTAATGGCTGGATGGAATAAATTGTGTCCTGAAATATAATTTTTATTTTTAGATTTAAGTTTTAAATTATTAGAACGAGATAAATTATGATCATAACATTAATGTTTTCCCTGTGAAATTAAGATAAACAAAATAAGTTTTTTTTAACATCTACAATCTTATTTTTGTCTTACCAAGATAGGAAAAGTGATTGTGACTTTTTTTAGGGAGATCAGTGTGTTTGGGAGGTTAAGAAATATGATAACAGCAGAAGACCAGGACCACCTCCAGTTAGATTCAGTCCCCGTGAAAACAAAATCTAAGGCTAAAGCAGAATTATACAGGAAACCTAAGAGATGAAAAGCTATCCTCATCAGCACACAGAACATTATTCAAAATGTTTGTAGTGAAAATCTTTCCAAAGGTGTCAATGGTACCTTGATTCAGCTTCCTTACATGAGAAAAAAAAACCAAAAAGCTTTCTTAGGGTAAAGCTGAGAAAAGTCTACATGGCACTACAGCATAAAAGAGGTTGTTAGGAATAAGAGGGCATCTTTAAAAGGCCAAAGTCATGTTGAGAGAATGGTAGTAGGAAGGATTATAAACTCTGGCAGGTTAAAGACATAGAGTAGCAAAATGAGAATTTGACAAGCAATTGCAGAGGGTATAAATAAATAAATAAATGAGTATATTTAAACACTTTAAGGAGGAGGAAGTTTTTTCTTTCTCTCCCTGGTTTTTCTGAAAAAACTTCTTTTTGCCATAACTGCCATCTGCTGTCACATATATAAGACAAATTAATTAATGTTGCACTATGTTCATTGATAGAGGCAGTTTAAAGTATCAAAAAAAATATGGTTGTGCTGAATAATCAACTTGATTGTGAACTTTTTTCCTGCTCTTTATCTTTAAGCAACACCAGGGTGAACACACAGTCTACACTGTACAACACTCTGAGATTACTGTGATACAGAGCATCTCAAATTTAAAGGATGACAACTGAAAAGTGCTATTTTTCTACAAAATCACAGGCTGGTATTACAGGTTATGTCTCGTACATCTGCTAAAGGTAGTACCTATGGAAGATGGTAAGGACAGGGTAAAGGAACACATACAATGATGAGGGGTGATGGTGTCCTAGCACCCCTGCATTTACAGCTTCCTAGATTTGAGATAGTGCATAAGTTCTTAGCAACCCTGAAGGTGGCTTCTGTTTTGTGAGCATTAGCCAGTCTACCACCAAACTCATTTAGGCTTTCTGTATCAGCAGTACCCTCCAGAACAGAGTCCTGAAAATACTTATGCAATCCCAGGGAGTCAAGAGGGCACTTGTGGAGACACATGAAAAACCTTACTGTGAAGTTTAATAAGTTGTAATGAATAAATTAGAAAAGCCTTAATGGGGGAAGAAGTGGGAAGAATTTGCAAAGAAAAGCAAATTACTTATACACAGATATGTCTTTATCTTAAATACTGATATGTATATTACCTTAATTTCCAGCATCACAAACATTTGAAAAGGTTACTTTCAACTAAAATTTGAATTGAAATAAACCACTGCAAAAGCAGAGATGCTTTCCTCCTAATTATGAGATACCCAGTGAAAAGGATGTTCTGCAGAAGAAACTCCTTTCTTTTTTTTTTAAATGCAATTAAGAAGAATTTACAGCAGCTTATCCTTCATCCCATGGTTTCAGAACAACAACAAAAAGATGATAACCAAAGGCCAAGCCTAAAGCTTATTGAAGCTGGAGGAATACTCCCTTTAATTTCAATAGGCATTAGAAAATACTCAGCAATACTGAGCAACAAAGCTCAGAGCCTCTATAATTATATATTCCTCTATATATGCAGTTTGGAAGAAAAGCACATTTTCAGTTTGCCCAGATCCCATTCAGCAAATTATTTTGATGAGTGAACATAGTACTGATCAAGATTCTAATGTTTATGCTCTATGTCCCATTTCTTTTGGGAGTTACAATTTACAGACATCACATCCAACAAGAAGAACACCATTTCCATCTGTAAGGCCTCACTCTCGTTGGTCAAAAACCTAGACAATTATCATAACACTGACTTGTTATAAGTAAACATACTGTAAAATCTGTCATTATTGACAGAATTAAATTAGAATTTTAATGCAAGAGCCCTAAAGAAGCACTCTAATGTAAATATTAACATTCAATCTTAATAGTAAAATTGTGGCTTTTAAAGCCTCTTCAGATCAGAAAATGCAGTTCAGACTGCATCTATTGAGAAGTTTAAAACAGTGCAGAGTATGAGAATACCTCACAGAATCCCAGAATCACAGAGTATGCTGAGTTGGAAGGGACCCAACTTTTCGCCATCACCAAGAGTCACACCCTGTGCCTGCTAGTATCATCCAAATGCATCTTGAATTCTGTCAGACTTGGTGCTGTGACCACTTCTCTGGGGAGCCTGTTCCAACACTCAATCACTCTATCAGTGAAGAACTTTTCTCTAATATCCAACCTAATCCTCCCCTGATAACAACTTCAGACCATTCCCTCAAGTTCTGCCAGTGGTTGCTGTGCAGAAGTCTCCTGATACTACATGGGTGGACTTTGAGACTGTGATGCATAAAACCTAAAATAACTTCATGCTTTACTACTTAGGAGAATGCTTCCTTTTCCATGGCAAATTACCATGGCACATTCCATTTGCAGGAACTTTTGTACTTCTTTCCCACTTCATAAAGAGAGCTGCTGGCAGGGTGTACCGTAGAAAGCAACCTTTGCCTTGATAACCAGGAACACATACCACCAAACCAGACTGGAACTTTGGCACCATCTGCACTCTCAGAGGCTCCTTTATTTCATAGAGTGTTTTGCCTTCCTGTGTATCTGTATCATTGGCCCTCCAAACGTACAAGTTGCATTGACATTCAGATGAGTAAGGCAGTTGAATATGCCTTGTAAGCCTGTATTAAAGGATCTGAAAGCTTTAAGTGTCCAGGTTATTGATTACCTGACCTGTGGTAAGGTAGAAATCAATCTACTTTATCAAGACAAACTTTTTTTGTTAAGACTTCATGGTGTCTAGTCCAATATTGAAGGCATTTACTTGTGTGAGTGTATTTGTGTGTGCACAAACTGCATTAGTTACATGACAGTAAGTGTATTAAACAGCACTGACTGAAAGGGAACACCACAGGACAACCCCAAACTGCTACACTATTCTACCACTTCTCCTCAAGCTCCTTCCTCCTAGCTCAGCACTGATGTGGTGAACAGAAATCGAGACACAGAAGTTACTTGTTGGAACTAACAAACATAGCTGAACTAAGAAAAATGTTCTCATCTTCTGTGTAATTCTTGAATATACATTGGTATATTCATAGAATTATAGAATCACAGAATATACAAAGTTGGAAAGGTGTCATAAGGATCATTGAGTCAAACTTCCTGTTCCTCATTGGACTAGCTAAATGTAAATTGTGACTAAGAGCATCATCTAGACACTCCTAATTAACTGTTTCCATTAGATTGGTATTTATTACAGAAACGCTGGAGTTGCACTAGCACAAAACTAGTTTTATTCATACATATTTATTAAAATATAGTCCTGTAAGCCTCCACAACTGAAGGAAGGAATTTATTGTGTATATGCCATACAACTTTCACAGAGTCAACAACCATAAATGTTCAGAGAGAGTTTACACATACATATGTATTTTGGGAGAGATATAAATTTATACATATGTATATATATATATACTTTATATCCATTAAAAGAAAACAGAAATTACCTTAGGAAGTTTGATCTTTTGATACATGCATTCATGCCAATCACGTTTCACTGATTCATGCTAGTTTGTACTGTGTGTACAAGTGCAAGGATTCGTTCGCAAAGCCCAGCCATGACAAGTGCAAGGATTGCAGAAAAACTTAGCTGTTTTAAACACGTTAGTGTCTAAATAGTAATATTTTCAACATTCTGTGTACTCAAAAAAGAGAATTTTTTATCTAGCAAATGTTGCAAATAGGCACAGAAATAAAATTAATGAAAGATAGTTGAAAGTCCACTTACACTTCTTTGAAAAGAGCATAGTCTTAATTGTCTAGGGTGAGTTTTTAAAAAAGATAAAACTGATGTACACATTCTCTAGCACTTAACATCTCCTCAAGAAGTCTATAGAATCTTTGTTCCCCCTTGATGCTTGAAAGCACAGTTGGACATTGTACCTAAACCTTGCTAAATCAGATTACCCCAATTAGAATCTTTCCCTCCCAAACTCACAGTGTGAGTGGTAGGATTTTCCAACCTACTGGACATACCAGCATGGATATGACTTATAAAGTATTAATTAGCATTCTCACATACAAAAATGAGAAAATCTTAGTTGCATTCACCTATTCAGATGATTTTTTCTAGAAAAATATTCTTGTTCTACTAAAGAATGCTCAGAAAAGTGACTAACATAAATACAGTACAGGTAAGAGGGAAACTAAGTAGGTAATAGACTGACATCTGAAAGATGTCAGACATTGTACCATGAAAATTTGTACAACAGAAATCGTATTTAAGAAAATTGTATTACTAGGAATCTACCGCTTAGGATCTACATTATCTTGATTTCATAGTGTATCATATTTAAGCTCTAAAAGAGTAATTATCAAGCCTTTTTCTCTCTCTTTTGTGCATTTATATTCTTGCTCTCAACAAGGGTTGTCAAAGGAAGTGGACCAAAAAAATTTTTAAAAATGTAAACTAGAAAGTTGTATGTAAGTCTCACAGCTTCCATCATTTCCTTCGTGTTGGTCATCTGAAAGATAAAATTGGAATGTTTTCTTTGTTAAAAACCTAGCCTACTTCCAGCACCTTGCACAAAAATGAAAAAAAGGAAATATAAAGAAGTGCTAGTGCTCTCATCCCTTTTTCTATTTGCATTTGTGCTTAGTAACAAAAAATGAATTTGCATTATAATTTAATAGAATTCTGTTTGGAGTCTTTCTTTTTCTTTTTTTTTGTGGTGTTGTGCTGATTTTGGCTGAGGTACAATTAATTTTCCCCAGAGCAGCCAGTATGGGCTGTGTTTTGGATTTGTGCTGTAAACAGTCTTGATAATACAGAGGTGTTTTAGTTACAGCTAAGCAACACTTGCATAGAGCCAAGACCTTTTCTGTTCTTCACCTCCCCACTACCAAGGAGGCTGGGGGTGCACAAGCAGTTTGGAGGGGACACAGCTGGGACAGTTGACCCCGACTGACCAAAGGGATATTCCAGACCATATGATGTCACGCTCAGTGTATAAAGCTGGGGGAAGAAGGAGAAAGGAGGCAACATCTGAAGAGCTGGCATTTGTCTTCCCAAGTCACCGTTATGCATGATGGAGCCCTACTTTCCTGGGGATGGCTGAACACCTGCTTGCCTATACAGAGTGGTGACTGAATTCCTTGTTTTGCTTTGCTTGTATGCACAGTTTTTCTTTGCTTATTAAACTGTCTTTTATCTCAAGCCATGGGTTTTCTCACTTTCACCTTTCCAGTTCTCTCCCCCATCCCACTCTGGGATAGAGTGAAGAAGAGGCTGGCTGGGGTTAAACCATGACAGGTGCCTAAATAGAAGGGAATAAAATAATTTAGGAACATTAGTGTGGAATTGATATTTCAGAGTACTTCTGTTGTCTTTCTCTCTTGTTCTTTGGGGCTTAGGCAACCAAAAGAACATATATAATAACACTGCCAAAGAAATGTCCAGCAATTTTTATATTGATAAAGGAATCTAAGAGGACTTCAGAAGGTAACTTAAAATACAGTTTTATTCTGCAGGAATAATTTGCTTAATATGTCTAACAGATGTCCTTGACAGACATCTATGTAGACTTTGTCCATACAGATTATCTGCAACTATATAGAAATACAACTTGTTCTAACAAGGTGTGAAGAAATCAACATTCTCCTCTGAACTTCCTCCATATAAGGTAAATTTTCTCTCTATTTCTAGTCTGTTTCTAGTTCAGCTAGCATTTTGTTTGAAGGCCATTTCTTATTTTGTCAGGTCTAGACAGCCTACATTTCCTTTAAATTTTTTAAGAAGAATCTAGCTGAAAGCACTTAATAATTGATATGTTTAACTTTCTTTCCTTTTGAGATAGATTTCCATGGCTGAATTAAACAGTGTCACTCTTGTGGCTCTTGAAACACTCAAGCCACTCTGAAAAACAAAAGATAAGTAAAAACTCGTTGTAAGTGGCATAAAAAAGAGCATTTACATTTCAGGATATAGCCAGGTATTTACTTAACATCCTTCAGTTGTTAAGCCCTGATTACAAAAACTACTCATGAGTTTGTGGATGACTAAAAGTACGGATAAAAGAGAGTTTTTTGGTACAAAATCTATTTTAAAAGGGATTATTTCATTTTCTTAATAAAAAGAGTCCTCAAGACAAACACTAATTGTCCTTAAGTTCCTTAATGAGAAGGAGAAGCTGACACAAAAGCAGAGTTCCACTGTAATGACTTCTGGCATTTGCACCCACAGAAAGGTAGGACCTCATTAATTGCATTGTTTAAAACAAAATAAGTGCAAAGTAGGCACAGGGCAAAGTAGCTTAATTTTGTTACCAGAAAACATGTGGGAAGATATATTCCTGAAAGGAGTAAGAACTTACATTAAATATGAACAGGTAACATAAGAGAAATAAGGCTGAAGCAGTAACCACTATTTTTCCCTACAGCCTTTTGGGAAGCTTAACTTTTCACTTTAATTAGTGACATCTTACTGATACTGGCTCAAACTAGAACCCAAGCACTAATTTGTGAAGCTAGGGAATACTGCACTGCCCACACATTCTGTGGATGAAGTCTACATAAAGGAAAAAGAGATCTCTTCATGCAATGAAAGATTTACAAGTTGACACCAGTGAACAGAAGGCAGTCACTGAATTATTTTATCAGCTACCCTGGCAAGACATTTAGTGTTTTGCTGAGACTCTGTGCTTGCCACTAAGAAAAGTACAAGTCAGTGTTTCAGATCCTATTGGTACAGTGGGCAGACATTAGGGCTACCATAATTATTTTGGTGCATGTTACATAAGCACAAAAAAAAATACCTCACTGCAATTCCTATACATTGGACACTTCATGGGAGTGGTGGGATAGAAATATGACAGGAGTCTCTGTATGAATGCTTTTCTTCAGGGCACCTTGCAGCATTTTGCCAGTTTCCAACTCCACAGCTCTCTGCCAGCTCCAGCAAGGCAGCTCCAATGCATCTCAAGAATTGTATCCATTCGCTGGTGGTTAGGGAAGAGTGATGCAGAGTGAGTCAGAAAACCAAACTAACGTCTGGAAGACAAAGGAGCTTGGCAGAATGGTAAGCATCCTAGAGAAATTTCATGCCTCAGCTTTTAAGGTCAAGTATCTTCAGCCGCTGCTGTTTTTCCATTATGTGTTGTGAACATAACTTTTACAAGTAGTTGCTTATACTTGAACATTATACATGAATTGTCTTTTAATAACATGACAATCTTGTCATTTCCACAATAGATGGCATACTGATAATAAGATTTTTAAATATTTCGTCTTCTCTGTCTCCTTACATAAATTGAATCTGAATTTACAAGAGGGAAAAAAAGTAAAAAAGATGAATATTGAGCCAATAACTCAAAAGTAGTTTATTTCTGTCTCTTTTAACATACTTGTTTTATTCCAGCTAGAAAATAACATTTTAATGTCTGTTCGGAAAATCTTTATAATGTGATTTCCAAATTATTTTCAGTGAAAAATTTAGGTACTACTTATAACTATGTATGACAAAGTAGTAAGTAAAAGGCACATAAAGCTCTCTGATTTGCATATTAAGAGTTCTCTGCTGTTATATTTTCTATTCTTTCTGCACACTTATTTTGCTCTTTATGTCTTTTATAAAGCTATAGGACTTAATGCCCGAATTATTGTGGATTATCATCTTATGTAAATTGGCTGTAAAGAAGGCGCTACTATCTTCTTTCTGCACTGAAAACAGAACTCAAAGCCCAGCATTTCATCACCACCATCAGATAAACAATAAAAATAAGTATTAAACAGTCCAATAGTACAGAGGTAAGAAAAAAAGTAAGTGAAGAAGTGACATATACAGGCTTGACAGAATTATAGTACAATTCCAAAACTAAATGGTGCACTACAAATGTAGTGTACAACAACGTGATATACAAGGTTTCCTCCTAGCCAGTCAATGTTGTACTGGTGGTAGCCAGTGAAGGACAGTGAGGAATACACTGAAGCAATATACTTCTTTATATGGCTGTCTAATCTCTTAGGTCTAAATACTCATTATGCTAACTGGGATCCTACATAAATTTCCTCAGGCTTTTTGTTTTGCCTTTTTTTTTTTTTTAAGCTTCATGGAAACTGTTTGCAATGTTTCAGCTATGTGGGAATAGCTCCTTGTGTGGAGGAAGAAATATTTAAACTGTTCATATTTCATATTTTACACTATTCTTCTCAAAATAATATCACTTGTATAAACATTTAGAAAAAAATACACTCATGTTGTAACAAGTGGTTTACAATTTTTACAGATTTAGGTGCAAAAGGAGAATGGTACATTATGTACAGCTTTTATAGCATCTCTCACAATTCCATTAAGAAGGGGAATTAATTATTGGCCTCTGATCTTTCTGTAAAGTCATGGGGTTACTATGAGGTACCATGTCCCACATTTGATTGAAACATAGATCTACATACTCTTATGGTGACAGGACACACAGAAGAAGTTCTAATATGAATAACATAAAAAGTTCCCCAATGCTCTGCTATAAATAAAACCTGTAGCATTAATTTTTAAAACATGAAGACTAATGATGCAGGAGTTTTTTTCTGCAGAAGAAAATAGTCTTTAAAACTAAATACACAGCCTAGGTTAGAAAGAAAAAAAATCACTACCAGCAATGCAATATCAGCCTATCTGCAATGATTTTATCTGCTGGAGCTAGAAGTAAATGCACTTCCACATTTTTTATTTAGTGGGAAAAATATTAACTTTGGTCTCAGATGGCATTGAAATCTGTCCACAGCTGAAATTATTTAGAACCTTCATCCATCCATAATGAATCCCTATCTATACCATCTGATTTTCTTGCCTTTTCTAAGCCTCTTTCTGCCTCCCTGTTTTGCTTGGTTCCCAGCTTAAATGCCTGGGGTTGTCCTGCTGTTTTTTCTGTGGAAATAGATTGGAACTAGACATCAGGAAATAATCAATGACATTTCCGTGGTTTGCAACATGCACAATAAATACATTGGGGATTATGCAAGATTTACCTAGTATAAACACAGGCTTCTATTATAATTTTCTAATGAAGATTATCAGTAACATTTTGAAGAGTTAAAAATACATTTTGATATTATTTTTGTTTCTGTAACAATACCATAATCTCAGGGAAATTTTCTTAGTTTGCTTCTCCACACTCGTACCACAGATATCTGCAAGTAATCCATCCTGATCTGGAAAGAACAAGCTGGAATCTCTGCAGAGGAAAACACTTCAAATTCTTAGCCAAGAAATAATCAGCTTTGCGTATAATTTTTCAGAGGATAAGCCATTTGCTATCTATCATTCCCCAATTGTGTTAGAATTCAATATTTATTGAAATTATTGTTCTGACGTCTTTTATTTATGAACAGAAGCAGATATTGGATTTGGGGATTTAAACATTATCTTTTACCTTTATTTTGCAGATTGTGGTATCCTTCTGATGCTAAATATAGTTTGTCAGGTAATTTCAGTTCTAAATGCGTAATTAGACGTGAATCTATTCTTATCCTTATTTACTAACAGCTTTAATGTAGAGGTATTTTCTCTCTGAATGTTGAAATTAAGGAGGATTACTGTCAATGCTACAGTAGTGTTGTATACCCTCAGTCAATTCCCATGACTAATACTGTATGAGACAAGCTGACTGACTAGCTGAGAAATGGCCACTGAGCAGTGAAACTGAATATTCACCAGGGACACTATTCTTCATTAAATGACAAGCATCAAATGGATCAAATGCATCTCAGTCACTAACTCTTGCTTTGCAAATGTTTCTGTACAAGTTATGGCTACACCTATTAAACAATATTTCAGTATTAACCTAGGCTTAAAATTATAATACTCCTCAGCCATCTCCTCAATAACATATTGGAATGATCCTTCAGACAGAGACTTTTAATCAGAATTACTGTAAATCAAACAAATAAATGCTTTGGATTTGGTTTCTGTTATCAATCTTCTGTTACTTGTTTGTTGAAATCAGACATGTATAAGTCGCTATGTTTTCATATTTACTTTTAGAGTAGACATTCAATATGAGTTATTGTTACACTGAATGACAATCAGTGCAGATTGACAATCTGCATTACCTTTGTCCAACCCACCCCCAGAATATTGTCACTTTGTTCTTTGATAAAAAATCAGTTATTCATTACTAGATGCATGAATTCTGAATATTATCAATAATTATTTGTAAATTAACTGTGTGTGTATAAGGTATAGATTAGAATAGATTGGCAAATGAAAATAACACAGACTAAAGAAAAACGAAGAAAGGATATAGGGAAATGTGGTATCTTCTTCACTCAAATGTACACAGTTTTAGGAAAATGAGATCAAAAGTCTTCAAATGTAAAATCCTTTCATCTCATCAGGGAACTTTGTTCCTCCAAAGAAAAAAAATCATCTGGTAATCTAATAAAATCCATTGGGTTTTTTCCCTACAGGGCTCATTTCTTAGACCATTTTCACTACATCATCTCTAGCACATGGAAAATTGAACCAAAATAATTTCCTTACCCTTTCTAATAGCAAGTAATTGCAAACACATCATGTTCTTCATTTTTATAAATATATTTCAGTTTAACCAATAATGCATATAAAATGAAGGACTTTGAATCATCTGGGTTTTTGAGTTCTTCCCAGAGTTTTGTGCTGGCCAAGAACTGAGAGAAGTAATGGAAAGGTATCCATTTTGATCTGCCCCTATACTAGGCTATTATAGGTGCTGTTAAATTGAATTATTCACAAAGCTGAATTTAGTGTCCCATATGGCAAAACAAATAGCTACAACTACACCATCAAGAGATTTATTTCAAGGAACAGCTAGTATGAATGAATATCTCACTGTAGTTTAATGTTTCAAGATGGCAGCAACACCTAACAACAAATATATCAGGGAGTCTTATTACAGAAAGGCTCACTCAGGATACTTAGACAACAAGTTACCTGACACCAAATATTTCAGGAGAGTGCTACAGGTCAAGAGCGCTTAACAACATATATGTCAGGGAGTCCAATTATAGAAAGGCTCACCCAAGATATTTAGAGAACAAATTATAAAATGGAATGTTATATCTGAAGCAGATTGAAATGTTGAAGATGGACACAGGAAGAGAATACAGTGATATTTGAAAATACTGGAGTGTTTTATTTATATTTTTTGAAAATCCCATAGTTCTCCAAAACACTTTTCACATCTCATGACTTCACTAGGTCAGTTTGTCTGCTTTTTATCTTAATATAATTTGGACTACTGACACAATACAAGTAAACACCAAGAAAGTTCTGCAAATGAATTTTTTTCTTCTCTAATAAAATTTCTTCAGTATTGTCAGGGTAAATCTTCACCAAATATCCAATCATGGCAAAATTTCCATAGGAGATCTTCTCCACTATTGCCATCCTTTGCACTTGAGAGGAACTCCTTCCTTCTGGTCCTGGTTCTCAAATTCCTGGTGACCACCTATATTGGGTTTACATGACCAGGTTTTGGTAGCCAGCGAGATTAGGGTGGCGTCTGTGAGAAGCTATCAGAAGCTTTCTCCATGTCTGGCAGAGCCAATGCCAGCTGGCTCCAGGATGGACCTGCTGCTTGTCAAGCCTGGGCCAATTGGAAATGATGGTAACACCTCTGTGATAACATATTTAAGAAGGGAAAAAAAGTTACTGCACATATCTAATTGCAGCCATAGAAGAGCAGAGTGAGAACATGTGAGAGGAACAGCTCTGCAGACAACAAGGTCAGTTCAGAAGGATGGGAAAAAGGTGCTCCAGGTGCCAGAGCTGAGGTTCCTCTGCAGCCCATGGTACAGCCCATGGTGAAGCAGCTGTTCCCCTGCAATCCATGGAGGTCCGTGTGGGAGCAGAGATCCACACAGAGCCTACGGAGGAGACCTATGTCAGAGCAGGTGGATGTCCGAAGGAGGCTGGGAGGAAGGCCTCTGCTAGAACAGGCTCCTGGCAGGGACCTTCAGGCCTGTGGAGACATTGGAGAAGGTTTCCTGGAAGGATTTGTGGCCCCGTGGGAGACCCATGCTGGAGCTGCCTGTGCCTGAAGGACTGCACCCCATGGAAGAGTGACTCACAGTGCTGCAGTTTGTGGAGAACTGTTGCATGCAGGACGGACTAACATTGCAGCAGTTCATGAAGAACTGATTCCAGTGGAAGGAACCCCATGCTGGAGCAGGGGAAGGACTTCTCTCCCTGAGCAGCAGCAGAAACAACCTGTGATGAACAGACTGTAACCCCATTCCCCATCTCCCTGTGCCACTGACGGAAGGAGGTAGAGCTGGGAAGGAGGGAGGGGTGGGGGGAAGGTGTTTTTAAGATCTGTTTTTACTTTTCATTATCCTGCTCCAATTTTTTTAGTAATAAATTCTAATAATATCTCCAATTCAAGTCTTTTTTGCCCATGATAATATGTGGTGAGTGATCTCTCCCAGTCCTTATCTCAACTTATAAACCTTTTATTATATTTTGTTTTTCCTGTCCAGCTGCAGAGGGGAGTGATAGAGCAGCTTTGGTGGGCACCTGGCATCCAGTCAGGGTCAATCCACTGCACCAGCACCTTATGATCAGCCACGGCCAAAAGAGATTTACCCAATTTTCCCAACACTTTTCCTCATGCACCAGCACTTCTCTTTCATTCTACCCCCACCACCAGTTCTTTCAGATGCAATTGCAGAGGCATGTGTTTATGTGAAAGATGAGCTGGGAAAGAAAGCAAGCAGATGATGCTAAAATTCTCAATTTCTAATTTTAATTTTTTCAAGAACAAAGTGTATGGATTTCATTAGCAGCTTTAGAAAGTGGCAGAAGCTGAAGCATTAGACAAGAGGCTTAAGAAGGCAGAGAAAAGCAACAAGTTCTATAGAGATACTGAAACTCAGGCTTAATGGGGCAAGAGGCAGACTCAGGGAGGTCACAGGTGAACATCCAGTCTGGTTGTCCATGTCTGTGTCTGTTCTGCCAGCCTCATCACACTCATATTCTGAAACGTCTCCTTACAGAAGCATGCAAATATATCTCTGCTAGCTCCCCCCATGCCTTACATTTCTTTCTCATCTTCATTAAAGAAAGGAAGATAAAGATAAATTAAAAGCATGACTTTTCATTTCTAAACATTATGCTTTAATAGCTACTCATTTTTGCAAGGCACTTCACAGCATAGCTGCAGAATGTCCTGCATATTGCTTCTGGAATCAAGCTGTGTGACACTCAAAGTGTTTATCATTGCTGTGGCTCTTAGATCCTTCTCAGGATTGAACTTCCCAATGTGATGCTCTTCCATACAAAAAATTTAGTTAATCAACACTTATACTATGAGAGTTTATGCTGGAAAAAGACTGCACAAAACCAATATTATTTTGTGGTGAAGCAGACATTTTAGGAATGCACATAGTAGATGACATCAAGTAGTAGTGTTCTACAGCTTAACTTTGTTTAAAAAATACACCAAGAAATCCTAAAATACAACTTTGCATAGCAAAAGGCATATTATTAAGCACACTGAAGCATATGCTATATTGGCACGATGAACTACTTCATAACAGGCAAAAAGTGGCAGAAAGGGAACCCTAGACATCGATTTAGTAACTATCTATTTTGTGAAGCATGACACTTTTATACAAACTCCAGAGCCTTTATACTTTGAAAACTTTTCTTTTTTTTTTTTTTTTTTTTTTTTTGTAGCACGCATTATAAACCAATGACAGAATTTAGATCAAAAATCAATCTTTGTGTCCCATTAACCTATTTTTTTTCTGTATGGCATTATTTAATGCAAGGATTTTTCCTGCAAAAATTTTTAAAAGTGGAAATGTTGTTACTTTCCCTTGTATTGTCAAAGAAAAATAAAATAACCACAAATTAGAATAATTAAAATAAAAATAAAAAAACATCATTAAGATTAAAAATTAAAACCCATTGTAAAGATTTCTACAGGAATCTAAGTTTTACTGTTTCTTTTTCAAAGAATACTGAGACAAAAATTAGTTTTTCTTGTTTTGAAGAATAAATAACTATTACAGGCTTTCCTGTGGTTCAAGGATAAGTGTTTCTGCTATAATCAAACTGTCATGTCATTCCATGCAGAACCTCACTCCCTGAGAAGGATTTAGGCCTATGGCTGTGGTTTTAACTAAGAGGACTTACTGATCTATTTAATTAAACGCTCATTTGGCAATTTCTTGAATATTGTAGGAGGATTACATTAGCTTTGCATGTCATAAGGAAAGGATATTTAAAAAGGCTCATAAATATTGAACTTTGGAGTATTGTTGAATATTATATCATTCAAAGTTCTTTTTTTTTAATAACTGGGTGAATGATTGAGAAATGAACAGTGAAGGCAGAATGAGAGGGCTGTAAATACAAAAATATAATAATACTTATAATAATAAAAAATATTTTTTTTCACTTATTGTTAAAACAAGCAAAAAAGAAACAAAAGAACCCTCAATGTTTTGTCCATGATGGACAGTGACTTGGCTACAGCATTCATGCTTATGAGGTAGAAACCACTTTTACCTGCACACTTTCCCTTCAGCATTTAAAGGGAGTGGGCGCATTCATTAAATTTAAATCACAGTCAGAATGCTGAAGTATGCTGAGGGGTAGGAAAAAAGCTCCCATTCTGTAAATTGTTGTGCACAAATAGTGCAAGGCATATAAGTAGTCTTATTAGGCTACTCAGTGGGAGCATCAGCAACATCAAGTCACTGAACTCTGCGTTGATATGGTTTGAATAGCAATGTCTCAAGTCCCTGACCATGTTGGATTGGCTTTCCAAATAAAGTAATTCAGAGAGTTATGAAAAAAATTAACAAATAACACTACATCTACACAGTATTATGGCAGATGAGGTTTTCTCCTATTTCATCAGAGATACTTTAGCATGCTGTCGAAATTCTTACAAGAATTCTCCCACAAAATGTCCAGAGGTTCTGGCAACGCTGTATCTGTGCTTCAGGTGTGTTCATTATTACTCAAAAAAACCCACTGAGGTAGCAAAATTTAAGTCTAGTCTGAAGTAGAATATTGTCTATTTGTTTTGAAACAACAATAAACTATGCATCAGCAGCCCATATATCATGTGATATTACTTTAAGCAGCAGCAAATTTAAGCAGAGCATTTTTAATTACAAAACCTCTTGCTTTATACAATAAACCTGCTTTTTTCCATACACAACTCTACAACAACCAGTGATTTTGCTAAGGGTTTGTTTAGGTTTCCTCTAGCTTTCCAGGCAGCAGAATTCCTATGATATTTTGACGTTCTCTGTCATCTGAGGCAAGCCTTTTAAATGCAGCAAGAAGAGTGACTGAGGCTGCAGAAACAGCTTCATCTCATGAAGTCATATGGCAACTGCCTGACTCAAAACATTCATTTGTCCAATTTCTTGAAAGTGCTCTTTCAAAATTTCTGAAAGGCAGCTAAAATAACAGCCAAACACGAACACAACATGGCCCTGTTCTTTATGGAGCAGCTATAGAAGCTTCACCAAGAGGAGATATCAGAGGAGCTATTGGCAACCTTTGGAACAGCCTTTGGAACAGCAATATTTCCACCCTAACAGAACTGTCTGCACTAAGTTCTGCTAAGCTTCTGCCCTCTTCTTCTGTTTGCGAGACTTTAGTGCTCCAAAACAAGATGAATAAAGTGACTGTACTGTCATACATGGCCCTCTGACCAAAGTACATCCACCTACCATAAAGAATATCCTTTAGAAGATTTCTGAGACCAGTGGTGAACACAGGTGAGCTCATGAGGATACAAGATGTGCCTAAAGGCAATGTTGCTGTTCTTTAAGAGAGTCTTAACTCTCACAAAAGCTTTTGTTTTGTAACTGCAGGCAGGCTTCTGGGGGCAGGTATTTTGTCCTGAATCAACATTTCTCCATGCATCTGCAGGGCTGTTTTAGCTCTGCCATTCAGTGTTTGTGTGGTGTTTCTTGGAATGTCTGGAGTGTTTTTCAAAGATGGTTGGTGAGAGCTAAGCTGACAAACTTTAAAGGAGAGCAAAAGACCAATCACATAGCCAAGATGAGGTGCAGCTCAATTCAGTATTTAAACAGAGCTTAAAAGAGGAGAGAGACTTTCTTACACAGACAGTGACAGGAAGAGAGGAATGTTTTAAACTAAAAGCAGAGAGATTTATATTAGATGTTACAAAGAAATTCTTCACTGTGAGGGTGGTGAGACACTGGCACAGATTGCCCAGAGTAGCTGTGGATGCCCCAGCCCTGGAAGTGTTCAAGGCCAGGTGGGATGGGGCTGTGAGCAACCGGGTGGCATTCCTTGCCTGTGAGAGGGGGAATTGGAACAAGATGATCTTTAAGGTCCCTTCCAACCCAAATCCTTCTATCTTTCTGTGATTCACACCAAAATTATTCAGGCTGTGTATCTAGGTAGCAAAAGACAAGGAAATTATTTTTAGAGAATGTCAGGGAAAGGGCATTAACACCTCAATCTTACCAGGACACTGAAGACTACTAATAGTTGTCATGGTTAAAACCAAATACACTTATCACAAATCAAAAAACAAATTTTGGAAAGCTACCTAGTTTCCTTTCTCATAAACAAATTACAACCAATGTGGCTCGTTTAGGAGGGGAAAGTTTACGTCTGGCTAGGAAATGTGATATGAAATGAGTAGGAGGCTCAGTTGGGATCATGAAAAGCAGTGAATCAGCCATGGCTCCCTACACCTTACATGTTTTTCTCCTCTTCTTGACTCAGCCTAGTCTAGCTGGCCATTGAAAGATCTGTAGAATAAGAGTTTCAGGAAAACATTAATTATAGCTCCAAGTTGCAGGTCTGGTTAAAGCTGGTTATTCAAAAAGCTCAATTCCTCTGTTTACGTATAATTTTGGATATTGTAGATATCTGTGAGTCCCTGGGGGTTTTTTTGAGATTAATTACACTCCTATACTTTAAAAATATTTTGATGTTAGGTTTTTTTGCTCTAAAAATCAGCCCAATAGCAAGAAGCAAATTAATAATACAGAAGATAAAGGATTTAATAATGTCCTACCAAGTCAAACTGTAAAACTAAAAAAAATTAAATGGAATTATATCTTTCTTGTAAAGATCATAACTAAGATGTATGAGGATTCTTAATATTGGTTACATATATTGACAGAGAGGAGTGACATCCCAGCATATTTTAGATTACTCAGGTATGTAAAACATGGCACTAATGGAAAGTCAAATGGGAAACTTCACAAGAAACCTAAGAGTATTATTGTTTAAGGAATGCATATTCCCTAACCCAGATAGAGAAATAATTTGGAAGGGCTTGAAAAGGTATCAGAAAATAAAGGCAGGATGGATTCCAAATTTCCTTGCTACTGTTTCTCAAGTAAGTTTCATTGAACTGTATAAATTTTGCACACAACAGGTAAAAACTCAGAGGGATTATAGGAAAGTGCTTACATTAAGAGTAATTTAAATTACAACTATAGGGTGAAGGAATGATATTGGTGTGTCAGAAATACATCACTAAAATATTTAATTGCTTCTGTTAACAGCACAAATAGCAGCAGTGGGAGCAAAAACAGGGCAAAAGTATACTAATGCTGCCCTATACAAAGAAGCAATTATATTACAATTATACAAGGAAATAAGAATGGAGGGAGTCATGCAAACTGTTACTCTATGCTGTATGGATAATGCCTATGCAACTTTTTAAAATCTGCAACTCTCTGCATCTGTCTACCATATTGTAATATAATGTTTCCAGAAGTCAGTTCTCCTGGATATAAAGATCATTAGAAATAAAAAGGACCCAAGTCTCAAATCTTTCAGACACAATGTTAAGATATAATGTGTCTTCCTGTAATGATGCACCCTGGAGTCCTGAGACAATTGGGTGATGTAGTTGCCAAAACACTCTCCATGGTATTTGAAAAGTTGTGGCAGCCAGATGAAGTCCCAGGTGACTGGAAAAAGGGAATCATGGTACCTGTATTTAAAAAGTGTAGAAAGGAGGATGACAGGAACCATTAACCTGTCAGCCTCCCTTCTGTGCCTGGGAAGATCATGGAATAGAACCCTTGAAAGTTGTGTTAAGCCATATAATTCATTGAAGATTTTTACCCAACTGTATAATTCACCTGGATTATAGTTTACAGAGGAATTACAAATTATACCTTAGAAAAAAGCTACAAAGTTATATTATTAGTAACGACAGAGATTTTATATGTAATAAAAATATATTATTACTTAAGTACTGCTAGCTTCAATTTAGCATAAGTAGGGCAGAAAGGCTGCAACAGTCTGTTCTGGTTATGCATAAAAGCACCATGCAAATCTGTCCCACAAATAATATACATTTCTAGTTCGTATCACCTTCAACCTTGAACTTTTGAAGTGTAGAAATGCTGCAACTTTTCAATGTGTTCCTGTCTGTTCCTGTGGCCACCCAGTGCCACACTTGATTAGTTCCACAGATTTGTGCTCTTTGCAGCATTGTTACTCAAAGAGTCAGAACTAAGAAGGAAAAGAGAACTACACAAAGCAATTTTTACATACAGTTCTTTGCTGTGTCATACTTTGCAAGGAGTAAATGTCATTTTGTCAGGAAATAGTGCAATTTGTGCTTTTTTGCCATATGACACCCACTAATTTTTCTCCCAACGGACTTAAACCCTAATTCTACATTTCTGAATCTGACTGGTATAAGAATCTCTGGTAAATAAAACTACTTTAAAACAGCAACAAGAAGGCACATTATGTAGGGACAGATGGCAAACTGCAATGCTCAAGTCAAATGTACCAGACAATTGACAATGGGAAAATAATTTCGTATAAAAGGGCTGTAGGGAGGATTTTTATATTTCCCTGTGTTCTTTTTTTCCATGAAAATAACCCCGAAATACAACAGCAATTGCTAATAACATTCAGATTTTCAGCTTTCTGTGTATAAATGCCTTATGGTCACTTTCTTCTAAATATTAGTCTGTGCTTAAATAATTATTAAAAAAAACCCTCAAAACTCATTATCTAATATGGTATTTAAAAAATTTTTTTGTTGTTGTCTTAAATTTTAATCCCTTTTGACATAGTTTCCCTAATGATGTTTTTTCTAACTCTCAAACCCAATTCATCAGAATTGCTTCCCACAATCATTTTTTTCAGAGCAGCAGCCTCAGGTGGTGGTTGATTTTGGCACAAGTTCACTCGCACAGTTCATCATTCAGTGTTGCCTCCTCCTGCACTATAGAGATGACAGAAATGTTGATGATGCCTGTATCAGAAAGATCACTATATTGTGCTCTTTCTGTGCTGTGCAGAGTCAAACAGCCTATGCTTTGAAGCATGTCTAAAGACCTGCCTGGTGAAATGCTGTGATTTTTATTTTTTTTCCCCATAAAGGCCTTTCTCACTGTGTGTTTTATCCCACAGTCTGAACTATAGTCTTCCACGGAACATTCAGCTTAGTCTTGATAAATCTTCAACTGCCCTCTTAGACTCAAGTACTTTGATCCACTCTGTCTCCATTTTTTAACCTCACTTAAATTCAAAAATCATATTGTTTAGATTTCTATACCAATATCCTTTATTAGAGATAAATTCCTGAGGTATACATAATGCTGTTTCACCTATTCTTCTTTGAACTGAAAACCCACCTAAGCACCAATAGCATCAGCTGTTGACTATCACTACTAGTGCCATTTTCCTGCAGAGTAAAAGAGTCTAGCATCCAGTGCCACGACATTCTGAGGAGTCTTCCAAATTAGATGAAGTTTTTAAATTGCACCCAGTCTTTCACTCAGCATTTTTCCATTTCATTTTGGACTAGGCAGCTTGTGTTATTCAGACCTTTGAAAAACAGCCAGATGGATCTCTAAATCTGGCAGGTCGACCAGCAAGAAGGAAAAACATGGAACTATGCTAAATAGGTGCTGAAGTAACCTTAGTGCCTACGAAAGCGTGTCAGTCTTTTTTCTGTTCCAACTGAGTGCTAGGCACTTTTACTGTAAACATGTGGATCCCACCAAGAACTCTTCTCTGTACTTCGCTATTCTATTTCTTCACTTCTTATCCTGACTTTCTCTGACAGAGTAGAGGAAAGAATATTTCTTAATTTCTCCTTGAAAATAAAAATAACCACAAGTTAGAACCAAGAAAACAGGAATGAAGCTAATATGTAGCCCTCACATCAAAAAGTTCTTCTTCTTCTTATATGATTTAAAGTGTTTTCTATCTTTTAAAATCATTATGCATAATGTTCCTATAACAACTGACCCAGATTCCTAATGAGCTTCCCTTGGTACTACTTCTACTACTACTGCACGAATAAATAATAATTTCCTGTGGGTAGATTTCCCATGTCTGTGCTCTAATTCAAAACCTGACCTGTCTGTCCTGGATTAAATGCAGTGTGCCAAGAGTCTCCAGCTTTAGAGAGGTTTTTTTCTGCCAAACCTTTTCTCCCTCACTGATTTGGAAAGAGATTGGCAGCTCAGACATACTGCAGCAGCATGGAAAGCAGCCAGATGACAGCCATAGGCAGATGTCATTTAGGTTTGACAGGAAAATTAATTCTATTATATGATCAAACATTCATGGATCCTAAGGGAAAATCAATATTTCCAAGAGACAAAGTTACTGTGCATCTGCATGATTACTGCTTTCAAGGTCTTGTGTACTCCTGGGAAAGCTATGGTATTACTGCTTTACTTTGGTCTTGTATCTCACATAAGAACACCCAGAAACTTTGAAGAGTTTGAGCTCCAATGAGGTAACACAAATCTACAAACTGTTCTATACAAAGTCCTTTAATCTCTTCTGATAAGTTTGTTTAATCTCCCTTTATTCAATGATAACAGATTAAAACTTCGGTCGGTACACTCAGCTAGGAAAGACTGTTTTGTTGCTAGGTTGTGTGGGTTTTTCTGTTTGTTTGTTTGGGTTTTTTTCTGAAAATGGCACAAAACATAAACAAGACTTTTAATTTAGAAATAAAATCAAACTGACCAGGAGAAAGATGATGAGATACAAAAACGTGAAAACTCACTAATTATCAAGTGAACACTACTGGACAGTAAATGACACCAAAACATGCGTGGTCTCACTAGAAAGCTTATAGAAACATGGTTAGCCTAGATGAGCTGGTGCTATATCTTCTCCTACTTCTAAAGTCTGCAATGGTAGGCTGAGCTCTTTTCCTATGAGAGATTTATGAAGTGTCATGGATCTCATATTCTCTGTCAAATGTTTGGTACAACAACATCATCAGGGTGGTGATGCAAAAAATTAATTCTGTGCAGCCCTCAAAAACTTGTTGATTTTTTTTTCAAACTATGGTTTTTGCACCTATGAACATGCCTTTATCATGGTGACCAGAGGTGAGTTCTGGTGTTTGCCACACAGTTGGCAAGTTCTACCTTCCTAATGTAAGCATTGACTTTGCATCAATCTCTATTTATTCCTGAAACATGAATTACTTCAGAGATTATAAGATGTTAATTTACGACTGGCACACAAATCAAGGCACCTAATGAAAATTTAGTAGTAAAATCCCCATAATTAATTCACTTTTTTATACCTCTGCATGGCCTTAACCCCTGCTGCTACCTAAAAGCAATCTATGCTGTTCTCAAATCTTAGATTATACTGTCCTCAGGTGCCTCTAGAAATACTCTGACATATGTTACTTTGACTCTGTAGTGCAACTTCTATTCCATATTTCAGGATACCTCACAACTTGTGCAGTTCTCCCATCATCACAACTATCATAGTGTCCTGGTTTTGGCAAAGGACAGGGTTAATTTTTTGCAGTAGCCGTGAGGGGGCAGAGCCTGGAGACACACGGGCATGGCCAAGACCCTATTTGATACCATCTCACATCATTGCCAAGGTGGGGGAAAAGGAATCTCTCTGGCTTCCCCAGCAAGTGGGGTCAGGGAGGGGTGATACGAATAACGTTGAATCGGGCTCCCATGAACATTTTGCATGCAAATCACCATCTTTTTTTTAAACACTTTTGTTATTAGTATTGTTGCTGTTACTGTTTCTTTTATTATCTCATTGCTGTTTTCCAGTAAATTGTTCTTATATTTGCCTTTTGTGCCTCCAGCTGTGGTGGAGAGATGTGTGAAGCAGGGGGGGGAGAGGAAGTGAGTGAGCAGCTGTGTGGTTGGGGTGTCTCAGAGGTGCGGGAGCACTAAACTGGGGAGTACCATTCCTAAACCAAGACACACAGTCACAGACCTTAATGGATACATCTACAGCATGAAGAGTTAATGACAAAATACATTGTTCTAAACATAAATCTCTTCAAAGACTCATGTATTAAAACTTGTTTGCAAACAAAAAGATGATTTTTTAAAAAGCATAGGCAGTAACTTAAACAAAAATCCATGAACTTTTACTCTTATTTGGGCTCTCATAATCACAATTTTTTCCAAGCCTCATCCACCATACAGATTGGTTGAGGCCTTCCCTCCACTACCACACCAATTCTGTAGAGCTAAAAGAGGAAGAGAATTATTTTGGTCAGAAAACAGATACACTGACAGTAGTTATTTTATTAGAAACATAATTCAACTTACAAACAGAAAGCTCAAAAGACCTGCCAGATTGAAGTACAACTCCAGTGAGAACTCAGAAAGGGAAACTTCTGAAAAGTGGTGGTTTTGTCAATTGTTATGAATGCAGCACAAATCATATGACCTATCAAGGTTACAGAAAACTAGGAATTAACCTAGCATCATCACGAAGAAATCTTGTTTCAACAGTAGCTTTTTAGTATGAGGCATTGTCACAACCAGACTTCCCTAGGTGTGTGGTACCACCCCATCCACATCACCTTAACCTCAAAAACTATGTGTTGACTTTTAAGACTTTTCATTAAATTCTGAACACTACCTTAATAAGGCTTCCATCCAAGTGAGAAATCTAGGAAAAAATACCTTAAAGCCAACTTTTTTTTTTTTTTTTTTTTGCAACACCTCTCTAAATAATAAACTATTATTAGATGAAGGTCAACACGCTTGCAACAAACGTGGGTAGAGCCCTTCCCGGATCTTCGTTCGTGAAGCCTAGCCATGATTAGATGAAGGAGAAATTATTTATCCTATAAAGTCAAAGCCAATTACAAATAGGTTTTTACCTGCGATGCTCCAAGGACTTAGGCTTTGATTCATTATGCTAATAATAACAGCATCTTTTCCTTGGAAATTAATAGTTACTTGTTTTATAATTATCCTGAAATCTTGTTTTAGCTGGGTTCTTATCAAACTAGAAATAATTCCTTCTGATGACAGGTTGTGTCCAAGTATTTTGAAAATACTTGAATCTGACTGATGTCATACAGCCTCAGATTAGATGTGTTTTCCAGAAAGCAGGTAATATTACTCATTTAATATGTCCACTTAACCTTTATGCGTCAGCTATGTACCCAAGCTTTGTTATGTTGAGCTCAAAATGGTATAAATAGAGTTTACAATTACTGAAAGCTTTCGTCTGACTTCACATCTACTAGCACTGCTTCCTTTTCCACAGTGCCGTGGTGGTTCACAGTTAAACTAGTGACTTGCTTAGACTGAGCTGTTAAAATATCTTTCTCACATTCCTAGCACTTGGGGGTTTGTTTTTGACACTTGAGAAAGACATTTGCTATTTGTGCACAGTAGTCTTTTTTACTTCAGCTTGAGAAAAATATTACCTTCTGTTTGTGTAAAAGTAGCAAAAATAAACACATGAACAGGAGGCCTCAGGAAATAGTGTTAATTAAAGCAGTATGTTAAAGAAATTAGTGACACAATATCAACGCCGACTAAAACAGAATACAAGAGTTTGTGAACACTGTTTACCCTTTTGTTTCTGGAGCTCATTTAGCAGCCTGATTTTCAGCTTACATCCAGGCTCTAAAGCACTGGGAAATGAAGCTGTGTATTCAGTGTACTTGAAAATAAGGCTGCAAGCACTTTCCTGGTACACTGTTTATTTGCTCTGAAATCCAGGCTTGCTGTCACTGCTTGTCTTGCTTGCTTGAACAAGTCCTTTTAAAAACCTCTAGGAATTCATTAAATATATATTTCTTGGATGAGTATAGTAATTGAGCTTAAGAGCAATTTTGACATTAAATTCTTGGAAAGGTCTCTCAAAATCCTAACCAGTGCATGCTCAACTGTTTTTTCCTGTTGGAAGGTTTAAGTTTAGGCCGAAATACATTGGAGTAAAATAATTTCAAATTATATTACTCAGAAAATATGACATGGTTAAAAAAAACATTAGGACAAAACAAAAGCTATCATTATATTTTCAATATCTAGTCTGAATGTTTGTTTTTTGGGAAAGCCAAACATAACCAGCTAAACTTTTCTTGTGCAGAAAACATTATCTGGTAGTTACCTCCTCTAGTGGTGAGAGGGGGTGGAGTGAGTCCGTAATAGATGCAGGAGCAACCTGAATTAAAATTTTGTGGCAGAGAAATAACAAAAGGAGAAGTGAGAGTGATACTTTAAAAAAGAGAAATAAAAATTTGCTCACTTTTGAAACATCTGCTGACTCATAGTTTCTCACAAGTGAAAATTGCTTACAAAAAACATTGCATTTTATTTTTACATTATTTGAAAAAATCAGGTTAATAAAGTTAAACGTTATACAAAATGGTTTTACATGTTAAGACGTTATTTCCACTTTTTTTTTTTAATTCACACCTCTTATACAGAAGGATACAAAGGATACAAAGTGCAAGTCATAATATTATTTCAAAATTCTGTATTTCTCCTTTAACTACTTATTACTCATTATCACTCTACTTCAAAATCAACCCATGAGTCACAGGACAAGGGATTTACTATTCAAAATATTTTAGCTCTATAATAGAGCTACTGCAACAATGAAGTTGTACATCAACATTGAGATTTATTTTAAGTACCAGTAATGGTCATCATCATAAATGCAATGTTCATTTAACATGGAAACTGAGGAGTATCTTACATCTGTAATGTATCCCCAATGCCATTAACTATACCCATCAATACTCTATTTCAATGTTTAGCAACAGTAAAAGTTGTATTGTAGGATACCAAGAGCCAGATTTAAAAAAAAAAAATAAAATCCACTAAGACTGCTACACAAAGCCCACTTTCTTGAACTTGTCAATCTTGGTTTAAATTAACTGAAAATTTTCAGTCTGCCTAAAAGATATTTCACCCAAAAATTCTTGACCTATTTCATGTCTTCATAGATATCTACTGAAATAATAATGATAGTTAGTAAACATTTCTACAATTTTAATTCTTGCTGGAATGAGTAGCTGATTAGATAAGAAGGATTACCATAAGTCTTAGACTTTAAACTGCGATTTTAATTTGTAAATACAGCTGTCTGATATGCCTGCCATGATTTATAGTGGAAATAATAATACTCTGACATTAATATTTTTTTTTAAATTTAAAAATAAGAAACTCCAAAGACTGTCCCAGCAGGACTGTAAAATGCAGGACAACTTTTCTATAATGCAAAAAATATTAGTCAGAAATCAGAAAGGAAAAGTGAGATATAATGGTCAAAAATACAGAAGACTAAAATATAGAGTTTTCATTAGCAAAGAAAATCTATCAAGACAGTAAAAATGTCTGCTGCTTACAGCACTATCCATTACCCACTAAGAGGGAGAACTGTTTGATTTGAATGTGAATTAGACAGGTCTTTTAAGACCTTGTAATAGAATCACTGGTAATTGCATAATCCTTCATCGAGGCAATTTTCCCTTTCTCTTTCTTAGAGAAAACATAGCTGAACATGTAGGAGAAAATGAAACCTGAAAATAAGGAAAAAGCAAACTGAGGAACTTCACATTTTATATTAGTGAAGGGTAGGCATCCTTGATACTTACTAGCAGAAATATCTTACTGAAGGACTTCCTTGAATTTAAAAGATATTTCAGAACACCTCTAAAACTATACCTCTGCAACTAAGAATAATAAATGAACTCTGAAATGCATATTTTCAACACCCTTATTTCCTGATACTTCTTTCTTTTTTTAAAGATTCAATTTTTTTTCCCATTTTCATTTGGAAAGTCCAAATAATTTGTAGGGTTTTTAGAGTCTTACTAGAACAGCAGTAGGCAAACAATTTCAAGATGCGTCAGTATTTTTTCCTGACTTACCATTTCCAGTGCAGTTACCCACTGACCGCTTCAACCTCCTGTCATTTTCTCCCTCTCCTTGGGTCAACACACTCAAGCATCTTCAGTCAAATTCTCTGAACATAGCAGTTCAAGTATCAGATTTTAAAGAAGAAAACATGGAATGCAACAAAAGTCTTAGCATGGAGCAAAAAAACCAGGAGAAACTTCATACCATCAAAGAGGGCTCTAAATAGCAGACAGTAATATTCAGGAAATGTAACCTTGCGTATATTTTTTTATAAAGGATAAAGAATTTGGGACTGGAAAGCCTCTTGCATATGATACAACTAACTTATGCAGCAATGGGGGCAAGAGTTTCAGATTGCTGCCTCCCTAAAGCTATACCTTTCCCCAAACAGAGTCATACTGACTCACACTACTTATCCCAACATTCTGTCTTCATGAGGAGATATAAAAGACCCTAGGAAGAGTCAGCACTTAAAGAGTTTCCCATAAAGACCTTTACATCCTCTGTCTGTTGCAAAGTTCAACAGTCTTCTGAAATAATTTTACATGCTCTCTTTAAATGTTTTAATCTATTACGTTTTTAGGTAAAGACATAACCCCACCCATTGTCCATCATGTGTCAGCCTGGAACTTTGGAGTTTAGAGTTTCACTTTCAAAACTTCATGTATTTCAATTACCTCCAGCTCAAGACCAATTTTGCCTTTGTCATACAATAAACCTTTCAGATCCTGGCACACCCCCTCACCATGCGTTAGTGGTACCTTAATCACAGCATAACATTGCCATGGTCATACCAGGACTACCTTTTTGATAATTAGAGGATCAAACACTTGTATCCATGCCCAAAGAGCTAAGGCCTAAAAGTCTAAATCTGCTCATGTTTGCTTCAGAATGATCTTTTCTTAAGAAGAAATATGTCTGCCAGTATTTTATTTCTTACTATCTTTTTTTCTTTTCCTTTTTTTAAAAAACCCACTGAATTGGTCTGTTTAAAGTAGTAATTTTTTTCCCCATTTTTGTACTCAAAATATCACTTCTCAGCTCTTCAGAAGATGAGATTTCATACAATATTGGATGAAATAAAAAGAAATCCATACTATTCATTTACCTGTTAGGTGCACCTGACCTGAAAAGTTAGAATATGAATGGAGCACATATCTGATTTTACAATTATACACCAGCTAAATTGCCTCCACCATATTAAACCTTTCTGCTTCTTATGAGTTGGTCCACTCACAGGCATTCACTGCATAAACTTACCACACTTTGATCCCTTGATCTGTCTCAAGATGCTAGACTTCATTCTCCACTGAATAATTCTTCAGACTTTTTTCATTCTTTGCTGCTTTGCAACCATGGATGCACTTTCTCCCTAACAACTCTGAAGCTTCTTTGTTGCTTTCTTTAAACAACTCCTTACAGCTCTCCTCTACTTGACCTAACTGCATTTCTTCCATTAATACTCTGTTTCCCTTTCTATTTTTTTAGATAAATAATATATTTTATCAATTTTACTTATTTCTCTTTCTTATGCATTTTACTTGAGATTTGGGTGGTGTTTGGTTGGGGATGGGAATAGAACAAACTGTTGGCATGTATTTGAATGGGTAATACCAGCATCTGTGAATGGAGATCTTAAGAAGCAACTTCATAGAAACACAAGAAAGTAAGAGCAGGAAGGTAGGAAGGGTCATACTGATTTAAATCAGCAAAAAAAGAAATAGGAAGAAAATCAAAGAAAGTGGAGAAGAATGTCAGGATATGCTAAAAAGAAACACAACAAATCATAACAACAAAGCCTCTACTGTCACGTATTGTTAATTCTCCTACCATCTCCCCTTGCCTGCCAGGAAGTTCCCTCATGGTCCAGAAGACAGGCAAAAATTACTCTTTAGTCTCAGAGCTCCCTGCAGAGAGGAATGTTATAGCCTCCATTTTAGTTTTCCAATGTCAGCACTGAATAAAAGCTCATCCTTACTGCCATAGTGAATTGGTTACTGCAGCAGAGAAGAACAATTTATTAGAGATGGAAAGAGCCAGTTATCTATAACCTAAATAAGTTTGAGATCGCTGGCAAAATTGATTCATAATGAGGTATGACAGAGTAACTAAACTTTTAAACACAAATATATAGATAAATCAAAGTGGAAAAATTAATAGAGAAAGAAATGTTGTTTTGTTTTCAGCATAAAAATCAATATGATATTTACTATTGCTTAATTTAGGATAAAAGGATTTAGGATAAAATGAACAACAGCTATTCACTGTTATGGCACAACTGTAGCTTACAGATCTTTATTTTCTTATTTACCCACAGGTACATGGATGAAGAGGATTACAAAGTACATCCTAAGTTTATAGAAAGTAGGTGAAATGTATTCCTCCAAAAAAAGGTCTCTTTGCACTGATCTGAAGAGGGAATTTGGACACAGCATGATTTTTTTGATATCACATTCTCCAGAGAATCTAGAACACATTTTCTAGCTCAGACTATTATTTTACTTCAGGAAAATGACAGGTGAACAGTCTAATTGTATCTATCCAAATAATAGGGAGACAAGAACATTGTTCCAGTTCTTGCTTAGGCACTTCTCAGCTCTTCTGCATTAACATAGAATTTTCTACTATACTGCTAGTATTTATTTCATCTTTTATTTACATTGCAAATGCAATGCAAAAGCAAAATGCTCTGACTATCCTGGTAACAGTGATACATGTTATTCACTGCCACAACACCATATTCATGTAATGCCCCAGCTTTTCCTGAAACAATGCATTGCTTTGTTTTGAGACTGCCAAGTTTCTTCACTTGCTGGTTTGTCATTCAGAGTTTATCTGTAGGGTTCAGTAGACATCCTGCTGGCACAAAAGCACACACCTACCTAGTGGAAACTCATGCCTATGAATGCAGTATTTGTTTCTAGTAATTCTGTTAAAAAGGCGAAGTAAATGATTCCATATGTTGATCACAAAATAGGATACATCTGTCATTCAGTTGAATGTACACTAAAGGATGTATCTGCCCACTGAGATACTGAGACAGTTCCTTGATTCATGAGAGACTGTAGAACAAAGTTCAGAGTGTAACTGGTTTCTGTGGTGACTGTAGATGGGATTCATCTCTGCATTGTGTCATTTCCCTTCTTACACTGAAAAAGATGTACATCTCGTATAAAAGCATTAAATCAGTAAAGTATGATTAAATCAGAACTTTAATATTCATAAATATGTCCAGTGGACAGGGTCATTGAACACACTAGTCTTGTGTTACTTTGGAAGTTGAGATAGAAGTGTGCTTAAGCACTATACAGAAATCATGTTGGGGAAATCGCTGAGCACTGATGTGCGCTACCTAAAGACTGAGATGAAATTAACTCTATTATATAAGAGTTTCGGTATGTTACTTACCGTATTTTCTCAATTTTCTCCTAAGTATCTAATAGTGCCCCAATGCTCTAGTCATAGAGTAAAAATAATTTTATCATGACCCATAGAACAATACAAAAATGAGTTTAATTTATGTCTTGTAAAAGGGATGTTACAGCAACATATGTACAGTAACGTATACCCATTTTTTCCACATGTAAGCCACATGATGTTAATAAAAATTGAAGACTTCCTTAAAAAGTCTTTTATAACAGTTCATATTGGTAAGATGTGTATCAATAGCAATGACAAGAAATTCAGCACGAATCACAAAATCTTCTAAACCATTTCCCCTGTCTTGATTACCACCAACAGATAAATCATGATATCATAACCTCGACAATAATTTGCCACTAGAAAAACTGTGAACGCTAGAACAATGATGATTTTCAAATTGAGAGCAGTAAATACACACCAAACATACATATTTCATAGAAATGACACCTATTTAGCGTTTCAGTCACCAGTAGTTTACATCAGTAAGTTCAGTTCTAAGATCTCATAATGTGTCAGTTTCTTAGGGTTAATGCATCTTTGTATTCTGAAAATAAAATCTTAGTGGCAACCAAAAAAGAATTAAAAAAATTGAGTATAGATGCTTAAATAAATCCAGCTTATTGCAAGGGGTTTCAGGTATACACAGAGTCCAGGTTTTCAGAAAACTTAGGCAAATCCTGCTTAACTCAAGTATCCAGAAACTCAACTCATTATGCATGAGGAGACAAATTTCAACATGCAGAATGTTTGGGCAGAGATGGAATATGTTTTGTTTGGTTTTTTGTTTGTTTAATATAAATAGTTTCCTGTATTTTTAGACTGAAAAGTTGCAATAAACATTCCTTAAAAAATTAAAAAGTGAAAGCCAATACAGATAATGAGTTCATTAAACTGGCCACATCCCTTAAGTATTTATGAAACTTGAGGAAAGCATAAGTTTGTTTTTCAAAAATATCCTTTTCTGTAGCTTGTAATTGCTAATGGGATGATTCTGTCATCCTTGTGCATAAATAAATAATGCCAGTAGATTTAGACTTTAACCACTGAAAAGGGCCAGGAAAATATAATTATCTCAGCAAATGCTGTAGCATATATAACAACTTAATTGAATAGTTACATGCAACTTGGACACATCCATTACAATTTTAGATTTCCCATAACTTGTCTGTTGCAGTTTATTCAGCCTTGATCTTCCATAAGTTTCAGAAAACAGAAATTAAAGTAATTTTAGTACCTTCCTGAAAATAAAATCAGAACGCAATTGTCATTAATTAAACAACAAAAACATACTTAAAATCCCCTTACATGTTGGCCTATATCCCAAAATTTAACACCTGCAAGTATGAACTATTTTGGATCTACTCTACAGCAAAAATTGTTCATAAACATTTATAAACAACATGAAAACTGTGCACAAAATATTCATTATTAAAATAAATACTCTGAACAGTCCTAATGATAGAGATACTAATACAGAAAGGAATTTCTGAGCAGTTCAAAAATATCTTGCATTACAATAGTATCTATTCAAATTAAAACACACTAACCATATCGGTTCTTGTAAACTAATGGTGCTGAAATCCTTGAGGATTATCCTTGTCTTTAGCCTAGAATTTGCCTCAATTCATATATTTTATAAATATGTTTAAGTTAGGTTTTAAAAAAACAAGTATTTTTATTGCCTTATAAAATTACAGTTTCTAATCATTAAAGCATAATATATGTTGAGCAACAGTATCTGTAAAGGTGATTGTTCTATCTAAAAGTATGTCTACACATGCTTGACTTTTGCTCTACAAACTCTTTCACCACTCCTCTGGCCTGTGGATTGATGCAGGGATTGATCCAAGTTGGACATCTGCCTATACAATGTTGAATGTGAATATGATACTGATAGCAGAAGTAGTGCTTAGCCTTTCACTGTACACAGCAGGGTCTGTTCCTGTGTATGATGGCTCTCCCCAACAAAACTCTACTGCTTATGAACCAACTCCCATAAAAACATGAGAAGTAAACAAGCCATGCCAATGAATAAATGTCTCAACTAATTGAGTTGAATCCCATCTAGAGAGGGAAAAGTGGGCAATTACAGTAATTTTAAGTGCAATTAATGAAATCAACCAGAATTGCACCAATCCCCTGCTGTACAGATAGATTCATGCTGCATCTAGAAATATCAGAAAAGAATATTCAGTTCAATTTCCTCTGTGGATGTGAACAGCAGCACTTTTTAAAATGAATCACTGCTCCATGGAAATGAATATATGACACAAACCATCTAATTCTGATTTAAAAATCGTCAGCAAAGAGTATCTTCTAGAAACTTACATTTTGCAAGGGACAGTGCTCTAGTTGTGCCAAAGATGTGCTTTTATTAGACGAAAACTTGCTATCTTTCAACTACAATTCCTGGTACACTTGTCTGTTAGAACATAATAAGTTCTTCCCGAGTGTGTGCTGACACTGGTTGAATTACCTCCTAAATTTCCTCTTTGAGGAGCTGCTGGATTGAGTTTTGTGAAATGACTGCATGAAACAGTGTATCCGTGGTCTTTAACATCACTTTATGTTCTAGCCTGTAAAAATCCTCCACAAGAAACAATGTCTATTTTTGACAAGGTATTTTAGTTCTTAGTTGAGTTGGTACAGTGTTTGCTTGTGTATATCACTCTTACAACATTAGTTTTTGCTCCTCTAATTTTAACTGCATTATAAATGCATAAAACCTGCACTGCAGTTAAATTAAGGAATCAGAAAGCTAAGTGCTCAATTGCAACAGACATTTCCCAAACCTCTTGAGAACAGTTACTCAAAACAGTCTGTATGAAGTAAATTCTGTCATTGGTTTTGAAAGCATTTACCCACAAATCTTGACAGTTGCCAATACTGAAGCTAAGCTTGAAACATCATACAAACATCACCTTTTCAGTATTGCAACAAAATGTATTTATGTGAGGGGAAAAAATCTGTAATGTCAGGAATCCATCAATATGAAATTCCTAAAAAAGAAAGCAGGCAATATTTGCAAAAGAATCACACAGAAAACCAGGCAGCTCTAGGCATTTATAAAGTTCACTGCAGAAATGTAAAGTACTCTAAAGTCAAGCCTTACATGTTAAATGAAAAGGCCTTTGGAAGAAGGAATATGCTTTTCCTACTCTAAGCACTATCACACAAGGTCCTTCAATAAGTGACAGTTGTTATCATAAAGTAACAATGCTGAGTCCTAGCCCTGGTCCAAAAAGTATAAATGCAGTCAGACAACATATGCACCTAAGAAAGCCTTTTAATTTCAGTAAGGAAACACCCTTCTGCAAACAGGCACATTTAATGCCCAGCAAGTTTAACTGTCCTATAGCTTTACTTATGCAGATTTTTTTAAAGATATGTTCAGTGAATTTAAAACAGAGTAAGTCATTGCCCTAGTTAGAACAGCTGGGACCAGTTCATCACTGTATGGTTGTAACCAAAAACTCTGTATTCTATAGCCTTCCATGCCATTTCCCAGAAACTGGTATCAATAGACGATTTACACCCTCTGCCCAGAGCAGCCTGACTCCTCAGGCTATAAACTGGGTGTTAAGAGGCCTGCGAGATAGCAGGGTGCCTCCCTGTTCTCAAACTCTTTTGTGGAACTCTCCGCCCTGAAGGAAGTACTGACCATTCCTGCCTGAACTGGAGAATATATAATCTTGGACTCTTGGAACTTTTGGAACCACTCGTGGGATCCAGAGGAAGACTGCAGATCGCCGCTCTCAACCAAACTGCAGACCACCACTCTAAACCAGACTGTAACCACCACTTTTCAACCAGACTGCAACCATCACTCTCGACCGGACTGCAATCACCACTCTTGACCAGACTGCAACAGCACTCTCACCAACAGGTTTTCCCCTTTCCTTTTACTTTGGACTCAGGGGGCCCAAAGAACACCACTCTGTTCATGCCCCAGGGTGCTGGGTTGTACATTTGGGCTTTGTGGGTTAAAACCAATGGTTTGTCTGTATAATTGTACTTATTGTATTATTTTATTAAATTGTTATTCTGACTCATAATCTCTCTTTTGAGTTGAGTTCATTTCCCCCTGCTGGTTTACCTTTAAATCAACACAGTCATTAAACAGAGAAAATCTACTAATGTAGTAAGATACTCACCAGAGAAAAATTGTTCAATGTCCTCTTTAAAAAGACCTTCCGATATATGGAATAGAACATACTTGAATAAAAAAACTGCAATCAGTTTCTGAGTGTGGCTTGATTTGGTTCTTTTACCATCATGTTATCACTTACTATTTAAGTCCTACTAAACATGGAAGACTAATGCAAATGATACACTTTCCTCTCTGCATGTTTTAAGGAGAAATTTAATTCCCTAGTTTCTCAATTATTAGTTAGCAGACAAAAATAATGGATGTTTTCCTCTGAAAGGCATCAGAAAACCATAAGTAACCATTCTCACATAAATTACATTAGAGCAATAGTTGGATCTCTGTAAATTACAGATTGCATTAAAAATATGATAGAACTAGTTTTGTGTGTCCTATTTGTTTATAAAAGCATTTTTGAGTCTATTTTATTATGGCAGCACCTGTCAGTTACAACAACGGCAATGAACTTTACAACCAACATGAAGAAAGGTTTCAAGGTTATAACAACAAACATATTTGAACATGATAATAACAAATTCAGAGTGTCTTCTTATGAATTACTGCATGAGAACATGGCAGAATGGTAAAGGCTGCCTGAAAGCTCCTAAGGTCTACTGCTTTCTAGAATATAATTCAGTATGGCAACACAAAGGCTTCACAAAGATTCTAGTGTGCTGCTGTCCAGTCCATCAAACAGCATGATAATAAATGAAAGCAGTGACTAAACATAAAGAAGTTGCTAGAATATTTTTCTGATTTTTAAATATCACACCTTACACAATAGGCTGATCCGTATTTCTTTTCTGTTTTCCTTTTTCACAAAGAGCTCTTAACTGATTTAATGAAAACTGAAGTGTTCTCTTTATTTATAAATTTCCTATGATTTACACTTTACATTGTGAGATTGTATTAACAATACTTACGCTTTTAAATCCTGCACAGTGGATGGGAATTCAGTATATGTAAAGATTTTCTCAAGGAGATAGAATATGGTTTAAATCCTTAAAATTTCCTTAAAAGTTCAGAAAGCAGGAGAGTTCAGGATGGCTAAAACAACCTTTTAAAATCCCAGATTTTAAATAGAGCTCTTCTCCCTCCCATACTACTTCTGTGTTTCTCTTTATGGCAGAATAGTAGAGCAGGTGGAGAACAACTGAAAAAAAAAAGCTGCAAAAAACAGGTAATAGACTTTCACAGAGAATTCAAATATTAAGTTCAATTTACTGACTGGAATCTCTGTCTCAACGAATCTCTGTCTCAACAGAAGTCTTATTTTTCTATTGTAGGTAACAATTTGTTTATTAGCTAGTAAAAAGAAAAAAGAACAGCTAAAATTTTGGCCTCTTCTAAGTTTATTTGGAAACTCAGCATTTCTTCAAAAAATCTTTATTCAATCTCCAGAAAAGAAACCTACCATCAAAAATTGGCAGTGAAAAAATATACACAATTTTATTTGGTACAAACAAATATTTCAGAAATGTGGAAAGGAAGAGAACAAACAGCAGGCTGCATTTACCTGTGCCGGAGAGTTTATCAGCAGTAGAAAAAGAATTTGTTACAGAGAGCTCACATCACTCCAAAGACACCTTTAAAACGTTACAGAAACAAACAGGAAGACCTTGGCCTTCAGCACAAAGGCTCTTTGCTAAATACAGCACCTGCCACAATGGGAATGAGTGTCCTTGAGGGCTGCAGCAACCCAGCCAGAAGGAGCAGGAGATCAAGAAGTGAAAGATCCAGCAGTGTAATTCTTGGTAATTGCTCAGTGCAACACTGCCTCTGAGTATTACTGCGGAGAGATTTTGCATGGACGGATAGAAGCCACAGCTGAGACTGGAGGGGCAGATAGCGGGAATGGAAGAACAGAAAGAGAAGTAAAGGAGTCGTTCATGCTACAGAGGAAACTACCAGGTCATGGTGCAAAATGTTCCATGGCAGAGAAAGAAATCAGCCTAAAATAAAGTAAATCACTTCAGATTTAATAAGAGACCAGATCAGCAAAACCTTGTTCAATTGTTTGAAAACTGAAAGTGCTGCAGAGTCTACATTGTATAAATCAGTGATTTGAGTTACGGTGATAATTATGACTAAAATGATCAGTGACTGAAACTGCTGATTCAGTCTTTCATTAATTAATGCACTCAATTTATTGAAACTTTTTTGCTTGAAAGCATTCCACTTCATTCCACTATTCCATTAATAGCTTCATACTATTCCTCTGAATTCCTCAGATATTCTCAATTATGTTGGCTATTCAAAACATGAAGAGATGCATTTGGTAGGTTCATACCTCTCCCATTAAGTACACTGACGTGTTCTTGTCAATAATTAAGGCTAACTGCATCCCTCTACTTCTACATATAACACAAGAATCATTGCAGAATAGACCACATTTTAACTCTTAGGCAAAGGAAGTCATGACCATGATTACTCTGAGAAAAAAATACTTGTTTTCCAGAAACAGGGATGTGTTTGTGGGTTAGAGTATATTTTATTTAGTACCGAAAAGGAGTTTCCTCTGTTTTTTTCTTTAAAGGCAGGTAATCAGTCACCAAGGTCTTACACTAGACTTCCAGATGACATAGTGGAGTTTTTTCCAATTATTTTTGTATTCTAAACCCCTGGCTAGTTAAACATACCGTACATACAGGTGGACTGGAAAACACTTGATACAACATCAAGTGTTTTGGGCTCATTCAAGTATAAGGAAGTCAATAAAGTACAGATCTGTGCCAATTTACAGCAGCCTGTAAGATTTATTTCTGCTTCCATTAATTACCTTTTGAGTGTGAAAGAAAAGTGCATATGACACATTTTACACTCTTATTTAATTAGAACAAACACCCACCTTTAGTAGCAATCAAGATGAACTTCCTAAGAATATTAATTTCACACTGGAAATTAAATTTCTTAATATCTTAGAGATATTTTAAAAGTACACTTAAAGCAATGCACAAATTGTGAAGTCAATTTGAATTTCTCTCTTTGGAGGAAGGGGTTTTTACATTCCCCTGCAGCTAAATGAGGGAAATACAGATGTATAACTAACTGATTCTGTGAATTTGAATTTTAAGAAGTGAGGCTGAATTTAGCACTGTAGCCCATGGGGCTTGTTAAAAACTACGTGAAAACCTAAGCATCATCTTCCCCATCTCAGTGGGCTTTAAAGTTGCTCTGATGTAGTATTAAACAATGAATAAAATGATTCTTAAACAAGAAAGTATTAAAAAAGTAATGATGTGCCTCTGTAAGCAGAGCTGAGCTTTGAGATAAAAGCAGTGCAAACCCTTCCTGTACACCTTTGCTGGGAATCAAAGCCCATCAGTGTAATGGCCTGTGCTCACATATCCCCAAGAGGAGTCCCAGTGTCCACCTGCCTCCAAATTTAGGGAACCAGAGGCACTTGCAAGGCTGTTGGTCTAGTGCAAGTAGCCCAAGAGAGATCCTGTGCGTGACGTGGCCAATCACCCAGTTATGCACATTCTTATTCTACAGTTATGCTTATTCTACAGTCAAACATACAAATTAGCAGCATAGATTAGCAGGAAAGCCAGGGCAAGGGAAGAAAATGCCTTCCTGCCTCTCGAGGGAGGAAGAATCTGGCATAACCTCTCCCCTCATCCTCAGCACAGAAGGTCTTCACTTGTGTATGCGAGGGATGCCAACCATCTCTCACTGCAGATGACTCACAGTGGGCACCACCAACTCAACTATGCACACAGCCAGGGTAAGGTGTTCTACCCAGAGCTGGGGTCAGGAGACCTCATAACTGGCTGGATGGTGCTGCAGGAGGGAGGCTTTGGGGTTTTGCTCCCGTGGTCTACTTGTTGGTACCAGGTGAGATCGTAGAAAAGTGAGTACAGTGAGAAGTAGTGAAGGAAATAAATGTGAAGAGACTCACCCTTGAAAAACCTCAGACCATTCAATAAAACCAACCCTAAACGCTTTATCAAATGTTTCTGATGCTGAAAGGTTACACTTGCAAAATAGCCTATTTCTTATCTGCCCTAGTACTAAAAGAGGTTTTATTACACTTGCTCTTCTATGTAGATGCCAAATAAGCAAGTACACCGATGCTTTACACACCATAGTAAGCACAGTACACTGCATGCTCTTTTCATTAAACATGAAATTTCTCCGATGAGGCCCAGAGAATTCTTGATCATAATGTTCCTAATCCTCACAGAAACTGCACCACAATAAACCTCCACCAAGCAACACTATTGTATAGCTACTTCCCAGTTCTCTTCTATTATCTTTCCTAACTTCATTAAAAATCTCAAATTCAGACATCCTTATTAGTTGTTGTCTGCAAACAGGCTTTTAGAGGTACTGTAGCATTAAATGAAACATTAAGATAATTTGCTTTGTGTAAATTAGCTTATTAAAAAGGCCTGCACCTGAAATCAATTGAAAGATGCCATCCAGTGGCTGCAGGCAGCAAACTGTTAGTATAGAACCGCCATGAGGATTCAGCTACAATGACATCTAGTGGTTAGACGTCAAACAAAAAAGTTGTTTCCAAAACAGAACTAACAAAGAATGTTTTAATAATAGTTACTTTTAAATTTAATTCAAATACAAGCTATTCCACTGTATGATTTAAAATACACCCTGTTAGATATTTTGTAGCTTATTTCTTTTATATTAAAAAACATGTGAACCAGCTTTAGAAGTAACTATTACTTACAAAAATTATTTTAAAGGAAAAATAATGAAAATATGACTTCTAATCCCCATGTGGCTTTTAATTAGAATTTCTTGTAAACCTAAGTGTCATACAAGCCAATTAAAGGTAACTTACATGAATCCTATGGGTTTTAATCCAAATGCCTTAATGCAGAATGCAATTTATAGGAGGCTTTGGAATTCTGATTAAAAATACTCTATAGATTGGTGTACTGTATAAATTACAGTATATCTACTGTATACAGAAATATGATCTACAGGACCATATTTCTTGCATTTTCACATTGTTTCTTTCCTATTATTTTTTCCATTGCATACCTTTGAAGCTGGTTTCTAATAAAAGTCTTAAAAGAGAAGAGATCAGGCTGAGTCGATGCCATATAAGTGTTGCAGAACCCAGGAATATCATGCTTATAGAAATTCACTAGTTGTGAAGGAGGGAAAGAAGAAAAAAAACCCTTTAAAAAAGGTCCCTAAGGAGACAGGACCTAGATGATAGTTACTTTATGTAGCAAATATCAATATTAATTACATTGTGTATCAGCACAAAGAAAATCTGACAGATACTGATCCTAGAGAAACAATGAATAAGGGCTCACATTTTGAAAAACATATTAGTCAAATACCAAAGTACTCTGAAAAGCATTTTTAAAGATAAATATTAACTGAAGAAGAAGAAGGAGGTAGCTTCTGTGTCTGCTTATAGTCTTTATATATTTTGTACAAATCATGTACATGTTGTATTAACCTCTATATGTCTCTGAACTGAACATCTGGTTAATCATCACTGAAAATTACAGTGTCGGTTCAACAGATGATGAAGCTGAAATGCTGTGCAAACAAAGAAACTGTAATGAGAAGGGTTATGCTTTCTTACCAGAGATGTGGCATAACTGCCAGCAGTCACCAATGACCCAATGCTGAAACCAGAGACTTCAGCTCTGCAGATGCAGTGAATTCCCAATTTGAAATATGGGAACTGGAATGAACAGCAGATGATTTATGAACCAAGTCCTGAAGGAGTCATGTAGTTTCAGCCTTAAGTGTCAAGCTTGTAAAAGCAAAGGAGTAAGAATGTTGAAAAATAACAAGATAGGCAATTTGGAGAATAACAGATGAGCAATCAGTCACTGATGTTCACACTGAAAAACTAATATTCATATACACACACAGATTTTTTTCATTTGGATTTAGTGTAGGACAAACTAAATATACAAAAATTCCAGAATATAAAACAAACAATCCAAAACAAAAAACCAGAAATCAATGGAGAAAAAGATCAACATAAGACCAAAGAAAAAGCAGGGGCTGGAGAGGATATAACAGGGAATAATTTTTAACACAAACACAGTACATCTTACACTTTGGCCAGCCTAACTACCTGGTATCAAACCCTGGATCCATTATAATAACAGTTTTTTGCTTAGCTAAGCTTTAGCTAGCTTAGACATCCATAGTTCTCTATAGCTAATAGTATATGAATTTTGAACTTGTATTATTCAGATTAATCAATCACTATTGTAGAAAAACAATCCCATAAAAAGGTGGTCCTTTTGTAAGGGGCTCACCTCTAATATAAATGTTTAATTACAGGACTTGAGAATCTGTGTATGTCAGTGAAAGTGAACTCCACATCACGATTTCACATGTAAAAAACCTTAGCTGTATTAAAAATGTTACAAGTTTATATTGGTTGCTAAAGGAAGTTCATGATAGATGCCATTTAAAAGCATTTCTGTGGCCCAGTCTTTGATTGCAGATGTTCCAACCTATCAGAGCAACATTTTTTAATAAAAGGTGAAATTATATGTAAATAAGGTGTCTGAACACAAGATGTGTCATACAGTTTCTTGAAAGTAAAGACAGCAGAAGTAGCTGTTCTTTATATTAAACGATTAATCTTCGTTTGAGGAAATGTTCAACCCTAAGCAGTATTCATTTAAATAAATAATGGAGAGATATGAGAAGAGCATCATCATCTACCTGGACTTGTGCAAGGCATTTCTCACTATCCAGCATGACACCCATATCTCTAAGTTCAGGAGCATGGATGTGTGGATGGCAGTGGATAAGGAATGGGCTGAATGGTTGTACTTAAAGAGTTGTGGTTGACGGCTCCATATCCAAACTGAGAGCAGTGATCAGCGGTGTTTGGACTGGTGCTGTTTAATGTCTTTGTCAGCAACACGGAAAATATTAAGCACACTCTCACCAAGGTTGCTGATAACACCAAGCTCTGTACTGCGATCAACCACACAGGGAAGGAAAGAAGGGATGCCATCCAAAGGAACCTGGACAGGCTTGAAAGGTGGGCCTGTATGGACCTCGTGAAGTTTAACAAGACCAACTGCAATGTCCTGCGCTTGGGTGGAGGCAATTCCAGGTACAAATACAGGCTGGACAGAGAGTGGCCTTAGGGAGAAGGTTTTTGGGGGTGTTGGTGGCCAAGGAGCTCAACATTTCTCAGCAATGTGCACTCACAGCCAGAAAGCCAACTGTATCTGAGCTGCATCAAAAGCAGCATGGTCAGTTGGTCAAGGGAGGTGATTCTTGCCCTGCTACTCCACTCTCATGAGACCCCACTGGAGTACTGTGTTCAGTTCTGAAGACACTCATCATAAGAAGGATGTCCAGAGTAGGGTGACAAAGATGATCAGAGGGCTGGAGTATCTCTCCTACAAAGACAGGCTGAGAGAGCTGGAGTTGTTCAGCCTGGAGAAGAGAAGGCTCCAGGAAGACCTCAGAGGCCCTTCCAGTACCTAAAGGGGCTACAAGAGAGCTGGAGAGGAACTTTTTACAAGGGCATGTAGTGATAGGACAATGGGTAACAGCTTTAAGCTGAAGAAGGGTACATTTAGATTAGATACTAGGAAGAAATTCTTTACTGTGAGGGTAGTAAGACGCTGGCACAGGTTGCCCAGAGAACCTTTGGATGGCCCATCCCTGGAAGTGTTCAATGACAGGTTGGATGGAGCTTTGAGCAACCTGATCTGATTGAAGATGTCCCAGGAGAGTTGGAAATAGATGATCTTCCAGGTCCCTTCCAACCTAAACCATTCTGTGATTCCAAGAATATTTTTCTTCGATGTAAACATCATAGCAGTATGACAAATGATCAGTGTCACATTGGTGTTTAGTGTCAGATTGGTGTTTATTCATTTGTTTGGGTTTTTTTTTGTCAAACCAAGGGTGATTTATTTTTTCCAAAGAATTGTATAGAATTTCCTAAAATCTTAACTCCATCCTCTAACTCAACCCAGAGAGAACACAGGGTAACTTTGAGTTCATTTACTGAAAAATATTAACCAAGAAAACACCATAGATTTCTATGAAAAAATAGTTTATAAAAAATATTTTTATATAAAAAATGTTTTCCAAACATGTTACATTAAATTGTTAAGCTGGGATGCTTGGCATAATCATTTTTCCAATTTTTTCACTCTACAAGTCAGTTTTACCAGAATGTCATACATTTTCATTTTTAAGGGAAAAGTGTGCAACTAGAAACATAACTCCAAAGTTATTCAGATTAGCTCCACTCCTGAACTCCAGTTTGAGAGTTAAAGTACATTAAATGTATTTTCCAGACAGAAAAGCTTCCTTTCATTTCTCTAGTTGTGAATTTGGAAATTAAAATGCCGTGAAAACAGACACAGTAAGAATAATTTAGCACTACTAGTAGTTCTAAAGATATTCCAGTGCATTAAATTGTAATAGCTGTATAATTTTCCATAAATCAATATTAGGCTCTTCTAAAATCTTTCGCTCCACAGTGTTGTTATCAAGCTATCTACAACACATTACCAGGCAAAGATATTTTTGCCGCAAGTGCAACACACGGAAAATGTGAGGGCGTAAATATCACAAAAATCTTGGGGAAAGTTTAGCAGAGAGTGGGTGTATTCTTTTCTGACCAAAGCTTAGAATAGGAAGATCAAATCTGTCTGTGAAGCACTTTGTCAAAAAGCAAAACTCAATTTGCATAATAACAGAACAAGTAGTTCTTTCTGCTTAACATGCAACACCCACCCAAGTCTCTCTTATGCAAATTGATTTTGTATTTTACTTTAATATGAATTAAGAAAAAGCCTACTTTGAATTTTCTCTGCATAGAAGCTGGAAATGGTTATGCCCCAATTCCACTGGTTTTTTTCATTCAGTATTACTGAGCTTTTTCTGCAAATTATTAGTCACATCAATAATTTATCTTGTAATTTATTTAGAAAAAAAACCTTGGGTATTGACAGGAATCAGTAATTATGTTGCTGAAATCTCGTTCTAAAAGTAACAACAGAATAAAACACCTCCTAAGATAAAACACCAAATAAATTCTCATGAGTGGGTAACCTGGAAAATCAGCTTAAGGGATCTATCATCTGACTAGAACTTCAGCTTTTTAAAAGAACAGAACTAGATAGTGTCAAATGGTGCTTAAATTTTCATATATGGACCAAAAGACAAGAAAGAAATTATTTGCACTGAATAATATCTTCAGGGCAATGAATGCTATTTCACCAGTATATTTAGGAGAAGGTGTTAAAAATGTTTAGGAATCAGAATTAAAACATTTGCAGTACATAGAAGAAAAGATTTTGAAAAATCGTGTTTAATGTAGACATGCTTTTCAGAATCCACTGAAGCAAGATTTTTATCATACGATCATAAGATCTCTAACAGAGATGTGAATTGATGGAAGATCTGAATGTTCAATTTTATAACTAATGCAGCAGCAAATATTTAGCAAAACAGTAATTCCATGCAATACAGTAATATGCCTGTGTTGCATTCAGTACAGTATCCACGAAATTGCGATCAGTGAATTCCACTTTTAAAGGAAGAATCGCTATTTTGAATAGCCTTAGTCCAATTTTCTTCTACATTTTCCAAGCTAGTATGTGTTGTTGCTAAATAGCTACTTCTCTGGTAATGTTTTAATGATGTTGAAGTGATCCTTACACACTGTTTTAGTTTTATAGGAAATCCAATTGCTAATGTCAGTATTCTGAAATATTCAAATAAATGCTGTTGCAAAAGTTAATAGCAATTAATAGAACTAGCACTCAGAAAAAGTTCCAGTGAGGAAAAGGCAATCTAAGACCATACATTTTAATGCAATACTGGTTACTCAACCAAGATCATGCTGTGTCAAGTGAGCAGTGATTGCTTTAATGATTTGGGTCCTTATCATGTTTTCATTTTTCCTACTTTCAACACTCCTTTGTCCTGGTTTTACCATGTGTCTCCCACAATAATTTAGCTGCTTAGTTATCGGCAGATTTTCAAAATCTACAGAGGACATTGCATAAATGAAAGAGTCTTTGTAGAAGGTATGGAGAAGTGGCAGAAAGGAGGAAAATAAGATATCAGAAATTATTGACATAGAAGGAATGTTTCAGGGACAAAAAAAAAAATCAGTGTTTAAGCCAGAAGAGTTCATTTGCAGAAATTTGAATGATTCTCAGACATGTTGTAATATCTCTAGAAATACTGTTACTGGATTTAATACAGAATGAGAAGAATTAATTTACTTCTAACAAATAAAACTCTTAATGTTTAACAGCATGCAGTTTTGTGATTCAGTTATTATTGTTTGGATGGGTAGTACTAAAAACAATAAATGCTGCAGATTGCAAAAGGAAAATAGTCACTTGGACATACTCTTTTCTCTTCAGGAAAAAGTATTATTGCTCCTTGTATTTCCACTCCTGGGAAATTCTTAGAAAAATTCCTCTGGCTACAAGGAAAGCAATTTGTATACAAGCAGTTAAGAACCTTTCCTTCTCTTAATTTCAACCAAGTGCTTATTCTGTTCTCAGTAATGCATTTCTTGAGTAACATAAAAACATTAATAAGACAGAGGGGAAAAAAATGCAAGCATTGTATGAGAAGATTGATTCACCTATGTCTTTTTTAATCTTGAATGGAGGAATACTATAATTTCAGAATAGGTTCAACACTTAAAGCTGTAACAGCAAATAAATGAGACCTTCGGTACAATCATTCAGTACCATAGGCTTCATTCTTAAGCCCCAATTATATTTCATGCTATTCACAGGTAAGAATTATTACTATCATTCAAAATACCTATTACAAGCTGATTATGATTCTGAAACATTTTCTAAACCTAATGAAAGAGTCTTCTTGTGGACATGAAGAGGGGAAGAAAGGATCTGAAGCCTTTGCTTATTCTCATACTAGAGAATAAGCTTAAGATAAGTTATCTTAATAGTTTAAGATAAATTTGCCTCATATGGTTTGAGAAGGCAGTTGGACTAGAGGACCTCCTGAAGTCAATGTCTATCTTAATCATCCTATGATCTTATCCGACAATCACATACATTTGTTGGATGATTATCAATAAAGTCTCTATGCCTCTCCTTTCATATTTCTCTTGCAATAGTGCTTACAGAAATCGTAATAAAAAAGAAAATTTAAAATAATGTCTTTGAGATCTTAAAACTCCATAATATGATGGTTGTTGGGCAATAATAAGATGGCTGTGCAACTCATTTTTAGCACTAGGAAAAAGTTCATTTTCAATTTCTGCTTCTCTTGGCATAACGATTGTTTTTTCAGTGATAAAATAAGTAGTGCTGGCCAGAAATAAAGATTATTCTCTGTAGCTAGTCTTCCTAGACATAAAATATATTTTCTTTCAGTGTTTTTGTCTCAACTATTATTGTAATTTAAAATGGGTGAAAACAGCTGCTGCTCTGTACAGTGCAATAAATACCTTTTGTTCACAATTTCAGTGGGATTATGTACAGTGCAAAAAGTTAAAATATCTTGCACTTTTATGAAGTCAAGTGTTATTAATTCTCTGAGATAAAAAAAATATTTAAATTAAATTACTTAAAATTATATTGTAAAAACCAGATTATCTCAAGTGTTGCACTTTAAAAAAATCCACTTTAAGTACAGTATTACGCGATATATACTCCAACGTTTCATAATTTTACCATTATTCTTTGACGTTTTTGGCCTGTTTTACTATATTACTGTTGTGTTTTTCTGTCAAAAGTTTAGGTTTCATCTTTACTGCAGAGCTAGATATATTCTTCACAATATTCACAATATTCACTTTTTAGCTTTTATGTGTTCTGATACTTGAATTGTCCCATACACTGTCCGTTGTTGTTAGTCTCACATTTTAAGTAATTATATATGTCCTTAAAATGAACTTAGGTTTATCTTGCATACGTCAATGGAACTAATATACATAGATATGAAAAATTAGATTTTGTTTATTTGTTGGAACAACCTGTTACAAGTTCTTTAGATTTGGTTATCTAATATTTGTGATTAAAAGCAGTTATTAATTTTACATATATTTATTCTGATCATTTATTCCATTCAGAAGCACTTAAAAAAACATTTCAGCTAGTTTTATTTCAAGTGGCTCTTCCCTTCACTTTCTTTATATCCTGGTTCCAGTGTAAGAGGAAAAATCTTTAGTGTAACATCAAAGTTTTGGCTGCATAACTTCAAATATCATCTGAGAAAGAGAAATGCAAATTAGTTTGCCAGTTTAAAAAGCGGGATAGGTGTATGAACACTTGCATGAAACATTTAAATGTCTAATACAATTAGACCAATGTTCTTCTTAGTCATTTGAGTCAGAGTTGCATAAAAATTCATATGTAAACTTGTGCCAACTTCTGAAACACATATCTATTTCTGTAATTACAAAGAATTTTAATTTTTTTAAATGGGATAACTTCATTTTCAAAACTAAATACAATATCTGCAACATGTCCAAAGCATTAGGCTGGAGAAAAACAGGGGAAAAAACCTGACTGCTGACAGTGCCACCTCCTCCAGCACAAAAGGTACATGTGGGAAGTCCCACCTGTCAACACAGGTACCATAACGCCTACAGGGAACCATCCTGATCTACTAAATAAGTTTTATCCAAGCTACAAGATATGCAGAATTGAACTATACCAGAATTAGTCCTTGAAAGTGAACAACTTGAAACATATTTGGAATTTGGAATTCCAGTCTGAGCTCTAACACCACATCAGATGGGAAAAATCACATTATGGAGAACCTGTTCAGTGAATGGAAAACAATCTGCTTTACCAATCTCTGAAGAAAGCTTTGACAGACTGTTTTTAAAGTGTTCCTGGAATATTTTGCCATGGCATTCAACCTTCAAAGTGATGTTTTAGTCAAGCTGCATCTATTTCTGCTAAGTTAGTCAGTAAGATATAAAATGGCAGCAAAAGTAATTTATAAACATAAAGCAGCTTTCACCTTGCCTGTATAGATCAGAGTCTTTCCCCAATGCATGCCAAAAAAAACCCAACCCAAAGCTTTTTCCATATTTATCTACATATGTAGAAAACTTCAAAGCAGAATTACAGGTTTAGAAGCTATTGGCATGAAACATCTGTTGCACCATCTGCACAAAAATTGAAGAAACAAACCCATCCTTCGGAAGCAGAGCATTTTTCTCTTTTTAGTCCTTGCAAATTAGTCAGATTTAGTCAGTGATAATTATAGCTCACCAGAGAAGAATATAATTTAAACCCAATTGTTAAAAACATATTTTAATGATACTATGAAGAGGCAGTTGGACATGCTGTAGTAGCATTGATGTAAAAACACTTACTGACTCTTGATTCTATCAAAGGTAAACCATGATGTAATGGCTAGAAGCAGAACCAAAACAAGGAATAAAATGGATTACAGCAGTTTCCCTAAATCCTGAATTTTCTTTCTGTATTTTCATCTGTAGTCTCCCTGTAGAAATCTTTGAAGTATCAGTAAAAAACTAAAGTCCCCAAACTCCAGAAAACAGCAACCTCAAAGGTGAGTCAAATTAAAAGAGCAAGAGCTGGAACTAAAATAAATGCTTGTTGTGCTGAAATAAATAAGATATTTTACAGAAAACACTGAAAACAATAGGGATCTGTAAGATCAATGGCTTTATGAAATGTTAAGTCATCAGTTAAGGAGGGTTGTGGACAAGCTAAGTGAAGGAAATACATCCAGTTCATCAATGAAGAAAGGGTTGTCCAGTCAAACTGATATATTTATACACTATTCTAAATGGCATACAAACAAAGACTTCTAGAAGATTAGAGAGGTAATAAATTTTTTGATTTCTCCCTAGTTATGAACAACTATTCATTACTGTTGAAAGACAAAATATATGGCACTCTTCTAGGCACAGGGAAGCTTTTCATGGAACAGAAAAAAAGGAAAATACCTAACAGAATTCACTAAATAGGCAACATTAGTAAACTGATGATTAAAAACTAGTATACATCTCTAAGTTTGCATGGCATTGCTGTAGCTGATGAGCAAGGAAACAGAGCTTTGTTTACAAAATTAAACATCAGAAGAAACCCTGTTTATAAGTGCCTGGCAGCTTCCAAGTCCACTTTATAATTGGATTAGTATAAAACTGTTCAACTAGAAAACATGGTAGACAACAACAGATCATTCAAAATATGCAGACCACTGTGTTGCCATAGCCACTACCAAATTGCAGATAGATCCATGGTTTTTTTTCTCTCTTAAAAAAAACTAAATAAAAAACCCCATCCACACCCAAACAAATAGACAAGTTTTATGCATTGCTACCCACGTGAAAACAATCACACTAAATCAAAAGAAATATGTCTCCTGAAGAAGTGCTACCCAGCAGTATTTTTCATTTTTTGGTGGCTTCTCTGTGTGGTTATCAAAGCAAATGTACTTAAGATCCAGCTTCAGCACCTGATCTTGCCAGCAGTTTTTATATCAGACCTGCTTTTCAACTGGGGAGCAATAAGCTACCAACCAGCAGTTTCTAAAACAATGGCAGAACACTGTTGATAATGATGAAGTTACAACAATCTTCAGCAATACAATAAGATTGCTAATGAGGGACTGATGCTGAACAGAGCTGGCTAAGGTTATTATTAAGAAACTAATGTAAGCAGCATGAAAAATTGATATTCATCTCTAAAATGCTGCTGTTAGTGGAAGGAAGTCTCACAGCGGAAAGTTGTGAGGTAATGGACATCTGAATTGAAAAAAAAGAAATTTTATCTCTTACATTTTGTTTAGCACATCCAAGTAGTAGATACAAGTAAATAAGCTGCCAATGTGCCTAAATTCACAAAGGGTGCCTTAATTTTGTTTTTTTTTTTCACAAAAATATCGGACTGGTAAGGAGATAAGGGTAAGTAGTATTGTCTTAGATCAAAAAAACCCCCCAAAACCAAAACACACAAAAACACACAAACAAACAAACAAAACACAACCGGAAAAGAACAATAGAAGAGTAGTATTTAGTTGATGAATTTTCATTCTAGTAAAACAAAGAATTATACCATCAACAGCAGAGAGCTGTTTCATCTCTCCAAGTCCGGTGTTCCTTGGGTTTTTTTATGCTATTGTAAAACAGGAACAATTTCTGGATGAGAGTGGAAAGTTAACCAGAATTACAGAATTATGTGCCAGCATCTGAAGCTGTCATTCAAATTTGCTTGCAAAACTTGGACACAGATCGATCATTACTCTCACAAAGCAGCTCTTTTATACTTTAGAAATGAAACGGAACTGCCAAAGGTACACAGAAAAAGGAAGCAATTACCTGAGTATTTTTAATATTCAGAACTGACCTACCAAGAAAGATAGATTTCATTTCATCCATATCATGAAGAGGGTTGTTTGAAGTGACAGCAACTTATTCCAATGTTTAATTGTTTTTATGGCAAAGATCTTTTGCTAATACATAAACAGAATTTTCCCTGAAACAATTTGTTCTTGTTGCCTCCTATCTGGGCACAGTCCACATTAAGATAGTACATGCATTTGTTTGCAACTGTCTTACCAAGCACACCTTGCACTGCCATCCTGTCACAGAAGAAAAGCAACCTTTCGTCTTGCATGCAGCAAGCTCCAACAGAAACTTCGTGACATCCAGAACAACTGGTGGATCGATCTAGCAGAAAAAACTCAATTATGTGCAGATACGGGTGATCACAGAGGATTCTATGAGGCCTTGAAAACAGCATATGGGCCTACATACACAAGTCCAAAGCCCTCTACTCAGTGCAGATGGTCAAATGCTTCTGACAGATAAAACCTCCATTCTGAATCAATCGTCTGAACACTTTCAGACTCTTTTCAGTACCAACCGTGTAGTCCAAGACTCAGCAATTCAGTCCATCACACAACAATCGATGAAGAATGAATTGGATGCTGCTCCCACTTTAGGAGAAACCCTTAAGGCCATACAACAGGTGAAAATTGGCAAGGCAGCTGGGGTTGTTGGAATTCCACCTGAAGTCTGGAAACGTGGGGGCCAAGAACTCCATGCTAAATTTCATGAGTTTGTGGTGCGCTATTGGGAACTAGGCAAACTACCATCAGACCTTCATGTTGCAGTCGTCACCACCTTCTATAAGAAGAAAGGAGATAAATCAGACTGTTCAAACTACCGTGGTATTACTCTGCTCTCCATTGCTGGCAAAATCCTGGCAAGAATACTTTCAAATATACTAATACCCACTATAGCAGAAGGAATTCTACCTGAAAGGCAGTGTGGTTTCAGAGCCAACAGGAGTACCACAGACATGGTATTTGTTCTCAGACAACTGCAAGAGAAGTGTAGGGAACAGAACAAAGGTCTCTATGCAACCTTTGTTGACCTCACCAAGGCTTTCGATACTGTGAGCAGAAAAGGTCTATGACAGAACGTTTAGGTTGTCCCCCCAAGTTCCTTAAAATGATCATCTCACTCCATGAGGATCAGCACGGCCAAGTCAGATATGGTGATGCACTTTCTGAGCTCTTTCTAATAACCAATGGTGCGAAACAAGGCTGCGTTCTTGCACCAACCCTATTCACAATCTTTTTCAGCATGATGCTCCAAAGGGCCACGGCAGACCTTGATGATCAGGATGGTATCTACATTCGATATCATACTGATGGAAGCCTTTTCAACCTAAGGTGACTGAAGGCCCACACCAAGACCCTAAACCATCTTGTCTGGGAGCTGCTTTATACTGATGACGCCGCCCTTGTTGCCCACACAGAAGCAGCTCTGCAGACGCTGCCGAGCTCTTTGGGCTGGAAGTCAGCTCAAAGAAGACAGAGGTTCTCTATCAACCTGCAACTCAAGAAATCTTCCATCATCCCCATATCACCATTGGCCAATCAGAGCTCAAATCAGTCCAGCAGTTTAATTACCTAGGAAGCCTCATCTCCTCGGATGGTAAGATTGATGGAGAGAAAGACAACAGGTTAGCAAAGGCATATAGAGCCTTTGGAAAGCTTCATAAAAGAGTTTGGCATAATAAACAGTTGAAGAAAAGCACAAAGATCAGTGTTTACAGAGCCATTGTGCTGTCTACTCTCTTATATGGATCTGAATCATGGGTCATCTACCGCCACCACTTGTGTGTCCTAGAACGCTTCCATCAACGCTGCCTCTGTACAATCCTTAACATCCACTGGTCAGATTATGTGACCAATACATCTGTTCTAGAACAAGCAGCAGTCACAAGTATTGAGGCCATGTTGCTGAGAACACAGCTGTGCTGGGCAGGACACGTCTCAAGGATGAAGGACCACCGCCTCCCTAAGATCTTGTTCTATGGTGAACTTGCCACTGGCTGCCACAAGAGAGGAGTCCCGAAGAGAGGATACAAGGACTCCCTGAACCAACATCTCAGCCTTGGCCATATTGATCAACATAACTGGTCTACTCTGGCCTCCAGTCGGGAGATCTGGAGATATACCATCTATAACGCAGCTGATGCTTTTGAGAAAGCACGCAGGATCACCCTTTAGGGGAAAAGACAAAGCAGAAAGAATCCTGTCTCACAGAATATACCACCTAAGGAGTCTTTCTGCTGTGCCTTTTGCAACCGGATGTGCCTATCTCATATTGACCTTTTTAGCCACCAGCGCGCTTGAAACAAACATGGGTAGAGCCCTCCCCAAATCTTCATTTGTGAAGCCTAGCCATGATGATGACATGCTCAAAGACTTTAAAGGCATAAACCCCCATATTTTTGGCTAGTCAAACTCACTGAAATAATTTCTGACTACTTAGGACTGACAGTTATCTCTAATGTATATTAGAGATTATACACTCTACAGGAATCACATTAGTTACTACTCTTAAGAGTTGACGTACAAGGCAAATCCAAAGAAGAGCTGGTCTCTTTGCTAAATGACTGGGAGTACCAATTTTCCTTGCAGAATTATGACTGGTAATGATGGGTTAAAGCAAAAGTTCCAAGTACTTCACGAAGTAAATGTCTTTATGACATTTTTCTTAATCTGACAGATTAAGAAACCTCTCTTCACAGACATTCTGTCAGGTATGAGGAGAAAATGGAGATATATGCAATGGGACCCTTGTCATACAGTCTGCTTTGAAGTGGCCATGAGGGAACTATGAACAGCAAATGCAGGTTACACTGAACTGCAACATGAATATGTGTGCAGCTGACACATTTTGCTAAATTACAAGGATATGATCTTTTTCTTCTGTGAAGTGATTTATATTGTATCGCTAAAAATAAAAGTGAAGAAATTGACATGTGCCTTTGAGACCAGAGGTGATATGTGTTTGCACCTCCAGTTACTTTGCTAGGTGAGTCAAAAAAGTCTACAGACTTTTGATATTCTGAAAATAAATAAGTAAATGGACTAAATTCATTCATTCAAAGCAAAATTGAAAGTTCTAGTGATTTACCAGTGTTGTCTGATATTATGACATTTTGTACATGCTCTTCGTTGTGCTTTTTTGATAACTGTTAATGTAAGTTTCATTTCTGTTTAGTTACTCGTTGACTGTTTTTTTGTTTTTGTTTTCTTTGTTTGTTTGGTTTGATTTTGTTTTTTGTTTGGTTTGGGTTGGGTCAGTTTTGGTGGTTTTTTTTGTTTGTTGGTTTGGTTTGGTTTTTTTCCTTCATTTTTACCACTAGATGTCTCTAGCTCCATTCGTGATAAAGGCAAATTTACAATATACCAAATGCACTATGTTACCCATTGAAAATCTGCTTGAAAACACTCGGGCCATAAAAGCAGAATCCCACAAGTTTCTTGCTATGACTCCAATAGAAAGTCACTGTTCTGTATGAAAGGTGTTATCCTATTGTTTTAAAACAGAAAAGGAAATTTAAAATACTCTGGCTGCACTATAATTAATTATTAGTTGTTAGTAAGAGAGTTAGAAGAAGATTTTTAAGAAACAACTTTGGTTTTCTTAGATGCACTACTTCTCAGTGTAGTAATTCAACCACAAACAAAACTTCAAACCATTTTAGCCCTTTTCAATTCAATAGGCTGCATTACAGACATAATATCATGCCATGGAAAAGATACTACTGCATTACAGTTGGGATTAAATAATACTAAATTATTAAAGTGTTAAATAATACTAAATATCTCTAGAAGTCAAATGATGTGTTTCATGACAGGTGCAGGAAGTAAGACCTTTTGAATGTTGAAATAAATTTTTAGAGTTCAGTAAATATGTTGACGGAGGGGATTCAAGACAGATTGCATACGACCAATATGATCCACAAAATGTCCACTTTATTTACATAAGCTGCCCTTTTTATACTTTTTCTACACCCCGGTGCGTGATCACTTTTACATTATTGGTTACATGATAGTGTCCACAATCTAAACATGCCCTATTGACACACTTCTAATAGGATTATTGCAGGTGTCCATGTGATATGAAGACTTTGTTTACCTCTTGGGACTCCTCCTTAATTTTGGCACAGATTTCTCTTTGTTTCAGCCTCAGAACCTGAAGCCATGATGATTGTGCACTTTTACACTGTCTGTGCCCGGCCATGCCAAGGCAAGGCCTACAGAAATGCAGGATAAGTTGCTCACACAATCCTGCTCTCTCCACATAAATAACAGCTGAATATCACAGAAATAAGTTTTGTCTACTGTAAGGTAAAGGGAAAAGCAGTGGAGTGGTTTCTAAGAAAGCAGTTCTGTCTCTGGACAAAGTATTAAGCTCTGGAGAAAGATTTATGAATATGCAGGTACAGAAAGGAACTGATTCACTTTTCAAGCAGTTTCTGAGAGAGAGGTATCAGAGACAGGGACCCATGGTAGTAACCACGGGAGAAAAAGGTCATATAGACAATGTGCTTTGATATTCATCAGGTGAACAAGGATGGGTCAGAGCTGTGTGAATGAAGCCAAGAGAGAGTCTTCAGAGATAGGACAAGGCCTCCTGAGCTGAATTCATTTTGAGGTTTGGTGATAAACATACCAATGGAGATGAGATAGTCCTTAAGTAGCAGCACAGAAAGGGGAGTTCATTGAGGAGTTAGAGAAGAGAGACTCCAAGTGAGCAGTTACCAAAACACACAAGACACAGAAATAGCCGGAAAGGGAAAAGTATAAAGAATAAGCATTTTGAAAGCAGATACAGTGGAAGCAGTAGTATGGAAGTGTTCAGCAAATGCAGCTGGTCCTGCCTCTTTGCCATGTATTTATCCCAAACACTAGTATAAGGATTGTTTAGCTAGCACATATAACTAATTCCCTAATTTAGAAGGAGAATGTTGTGCAGTATTCAGTTATGTTAAAGCATAATATAATCAAATAAATAATCAGCAGTCAATCAAATTAAAATGACAGAATCATGTCTCAGACTTTATTCATGCCAGTGGACACTTTCTGGACATTATAAGGACATCAAAACACTAAATGTCTAGGTTTGCTGGAAACTCATCCTCTGAAGCCCACTGAACAGCTCATCTGTTATAAAGATTCTTTGAAGTGTCTTAGTTTCTGAGTCAAATTTCTTTTGAGTACAAGAGTGTTCCACATAAAGTACATGAATTTAATCAAGAATATCTCTACTTCAAACACAAAAATTGAAGTGAGAGCCCAGAACAAACAATACCATTCAGGTTAACTTATCAGTGTTTTTGGATTCTCAGCAACCAGTCTACATTCAAAGAGGCAGCATTTGCTTCACATACAGAGGCCGACTTTGTCTCACACAGAGGGGACAATTCCTTGCTCCTTAAGGTAGTAAAAACAGTCTCATGAATAGAGCAGATATTGGCATTTACTCCTTTTTCCTTTTGTCAAGAGAGGTTTTGAACATCTCACCAAAGAAATGATGGACACACACCTACAGAAATTGAGTAAAGTGACTCTTCACACGCGCACGCTCACACACATGTACTTTACACATGCACTTTACACATGCAAAAAAGATAATGCAGATTTAGATACCTACTTCAAGAAAACTCCATTAAAAACTGAGGGATTTTATTGCCATTATGAAGTACAAGAATGTTACAAACACAATCAAATTGCACATACAAGTGCAAATCTAAGTCTAGCAGAGATGCATACAGAAATCTCATATTTAACCCTACAATTCAAAGATATTTCAGACAAATTCCTTTAAATTATTATACATATAAAGAAAATCCTAAGCTGCAAACAACTGGGGTTTAAAGAGCACAGTAAAGAATTGTCCTAATAAGCATAATTTGTCCTTACAGGTTTTCAGAAAATTCTCCAGGCTAGATCAGTCTCTGATCTCACCTGATACAACTCGTCTATTATAAAATAAAAATATGATGGATTGTAATTAGAAAATATATTATTGGAAGTTTTCTCTCTAGGTCATAAAATTGAAAGAGATAAAGTTACAGAATTTTAAAAAGAAAAAACACAGGTTATACACCCTCTTTTCCTCACTGAGCATTAATATCAGTAATCCTCATAAAATGCTTTTCATCCTGGATCCTACAGCTGCAGGTTTGTCACATCACTAAATGTGGTTTGGTTTTAAACTTTTCTAGTTCCAGAACAAATTATTTCACTACCAAAGTGATTTTTAGATCTGTCAGTATATGCAAAGGTAACAAATAAAATAATTAATTTTTAAAACCACAGATGGACAAACAGGCACTGAACATTTTTGTCTTCGTTTTTGAAGAAGAAACAAACAATTATGTGCAATAATTAAGTGAGATCATCACAATGCTGGTGTCTGATTAGTTGACTCAAGGAAATTATTCTAGTCCACTGGTGGATAATTCAGAATATTAGCTTGCTAACACATGATCAGTACTTAGCTGACTTTATTTGTCCATCACTAGTAATGACTTACTTTTACTAGGAGAATACTACATTGTAAACTGTAAAAATATAACAATAAACATTTTCACAAATTCTAGAAAAAGTAAAAGAAACAAAATTCAGTTCCTGATTATCTTTATTTAAGACTCCACAACCCCAAAACAACACAAAAGCCCTCACAACAGGAGCAGTCTTTCCAATCTTAAAACTTTACTTTAATTAGAGCACTACTGAATGATTGTGTAAGAGAGCAGTGCACAACAAAATGTAGTGTATAACAAATAAGAACATTTTAAAGTATATCAATATTGTTAACAAAATAATACCCCATCCCACAAAACTTATGGGAATATTTTCTTAAATAAAATTAGTTGCTAAACACTCAGCTTGGGGATGATTCACTTCTGGCAGGTATGACACCGCAGAACAAAGATGATGTCCTCAAAACCAGCAAATTACCATTGTGTTTTCATATCATGACCATTTAAAAGGAAAAAATAACTTACAGAAACAAGTTACACAGAACTAATATATGTCCATTGCTTCTTGGAGAAGAAGCAGAACCAGAAAAAAAAATCTAAAGTATTTATCGATATCATATCTTCTAATGAAAGGAAAGTCAGTTCCCAAGGCATGTCTGAGAGTCCCTTACACTTAGAGAATGAACACTCAGAATATTTCTTTGGTTGTGTTCTGAAACACAGCTATTGCTGTAAAATTGTCAAAGAAAGTCTTACCCCGCCATTGTTGAGAGTAGCAGCTTGTTAAGCTATTCCATTGCTTGACAGATGTCTTCAAAACAGCTATGAAAGGTCATAGCAGTCAGACAAAGCCCCAAGAGTTTGACAAAAAGGGAATATTGCATCCATTTTTAAAAAGGGTAAGAAGGCAGACCCTGGGAATTCAGAGACCAATAAGATTGTGGAACAGATTCTTCTAGAAGACAGTTAAAAACATATGGAAGATAGATGAGGTCAACATGACTTCACCACTGGCAAATGGTGTCTCATTAAGTGATCCCATTCTGTGATGGAGTTACCGCATCAGTGGGCAAGGGAAGTGAAACTGCTATCATACACCTGAACTTCTGCAAGGCCTCTGACATGGTCCTACACAACATTCTTGCTGCTAAATTGAAAAGGTGTGGACTCCATGAATGGACTGTTAGATGCTTAAGGAACTGGCTGAATGGTCACATCCAGCAAGTTACAGTTCAATGTCCAAATGGAAACTGGCAAGGAGTGGTGCCCCTCAATGAGCATATCAGCATCCATACTGAGACCAATACTTTGTAATGTCTTCATCAATGACGTGGACAGTGGGATTGAGTTGCACCGTCAGCAAGCCTGCAGATGACACAAAGCTGAGTGGCACCGTTGACAAGTTTGAGGAGAGGGATGTCGTTAGACAGACCAGGACAGGCTTGAAAAGAGAGACCATGTGATCCTTGAGAAGTTTGTCAAAGCCAAGTGCAATGTCAGGCATCTGGGTCAGGGTAGTCACCAGTATTAATACAGACTGGGGAATGAATGGATTGACAGCAGCCCTACATAGATGGACTCAGGAATACTGGCAGATGAAAACTTATATATGAGCCAGGAATGAGCGCTTGAAGCCTGAAAGTCAAACCATATCGGAGGTTGCACAAAAAACCCAAATGTGGCCAGCAGGTTAAGAGAGGTGATTCTGCCCCTCTGCTATGCTGTCATGAGACTCCACAAGGAGTACTGAATCCACCTCTGGACTTAGCAGTAGAAGAAAGATGTGGATCTGACAGATTTAGGACCTGGACTGTTGGATCAAAGGGCTGGAACAGCTGTCCTATGAAGAAAGTCTGAGAGATGGGGTTTTTCAGCCTGGGAAGAGGAAGCTTCAGGGAGACCTTAATGTGGCCTTTCAGAATACAAAACGGAGCATAAAAGAAAGACAGAGAAAGACACTTACCAAGCCTGGTAGTGATAGGACAATTGGGACTGTCTTCAAACTGAAAGAGGGCTGGTTCAGATTAGATATGAGGAAGGCTTTTTTTTTACAACAAGAGTGGCGAGACAGTGGTACAGGTTGCCCAGAGAAGCTGTGGATGTCCCATGCCCGGAAGTCTCCAAGGCCAGATTGGATGGGGCTTTGAGCAAACTGGTCTAGTGGAAGATGTCCCTGCCTGTTGTAGAAGGTTTAACTCTATGGTCTTTAAAGGTCTCTTCCAACCCAAACCATTTCATGATTCTAACTATCCCACAGTGCTTATGCAAATCAGCAGCCCTCAACTCCACACTTAAGGGAATAAAGCAACTACATGTCCTATCCTACCATCCTTCTAGAAATCACTATTATCTTTAGATCTGTAATAGTGAAAACTGAAAATTACTCTGTCCCTATCCTAATAGAAAGTTGTTCCAGTTAAGTAGAAACACCTATTACAGTGAAGTGACATTTGTTGATAGATATCTAATACTTGGAGAATCATATTCTGTTGAGAAAAGCATGTTGCAATTCCACACTCAAATGAACCTGAGGAGTTTGATTAAAATCAAGCCCCCCGTGTTATTTCTCTCCTGATATTGTAAGTGTGCAGAGCACTGACTAGGTTTCACCTGAAATTTTATTAAGATGTCTTTTCTTATACTCTAGGTATTTCCTGCAAAACACATAATTATGTTTTCATCAGGAAAGAAATAGAAGCACAGCAAGTGCCTGCATACAATATTCAAGGAAATAAAAACATAACTGTAATAACATATAATTTAAATTCAATTGATAATGAAAATATTTATAAATGACCAAAAAGCATCTAGTCAATGAGTACCTCCTACATATCACAGTACAAATCTCACACCACATAAAAATTCTGTTATGTCACTAAAAACAAAATCGCTCATGTGATGGCTGTACATTAAATAGATTTGGCACTGCATATATGTTCTAACCTAAAGACTTAAGTAAAATGCCTCTTTACTCCAGCTAAGACTTTAACGGAGGTTAGGTGTCATGCTTTGGCTTTGATTGCAAACTAGTTTACTTCAGCAACCAAGTTGCTGACAATAATGGTGTTGTTGTGCTTTGTAAATTAAACCAACAAATGTCAAGTGAGTCATAAAAAGAGCCAAAAACAATATAGGAAAGTTTAAATTTGAAAAACCCACTGAGATTAAGCAAGAAGTGTTACATGGTTCCACCCTGTGGTGAGGTAACTGATTCCTTGGGCCAACTGTTTCTGTTTATCTTGAGATATCCCGAGGACAAAGTTTTTCCTTATTTCCATTACAATGAGTCTTCATGGAATGGGTGAAGTTAAATTCTTTGCACTGAAATCCCTGGTTAAATTCCAAGTCTTATTTTGCTATGCTGTAAACACTGACCAAGACACTCAGCCAAAATTAAAGTCAATAGTGTTGTACTGCTTCTTTGCTCTAATGTATCACAACACAAAGACCTTGGCCATTCTAAACCACTTTGAAAACTGCTGTATAAGACTGGATTTCCAATGACTTGCTTATGGATAAGGACACAGGGTAAGGCTAAGGTTGGACACGTTCATAATGACCATCTACAACAGTCTTAGGGGAGGAATGTAGCTTAAAGCAACTACATGATTTTTTTACCCCTTTCCTCACAGTACACATCAGCTGCTGCAGTGTCTTGGTTTTACTTTTGCCTTTCAGAGTAGATGCTCTTGGACAAGTGGAAATTAAGAAATGTGGCTGTTGTTATACTATGCTGTTCTGTGAAATTGAGAAAAAAATAGATGAAAAAAGTAGGAAAATAAATGTCTTTCAGTCATAGTGAGAGTAAATACCTATACAAGTTCTAAATGCAAAATAGTCAAAGGAAAATGCAGCTGCATACCTTTAGGCAGCTGGCTAAGAGTCCATACATTAGATAGTGTACTTTCTCTCCCACTAGATTGTAAAATATATCATCACCATTTTTCATACTTAGAGGACACAATCCCATAAAAAAATAGTGCTACTTCACTGAGACTTTTCCAGACAACTAACATTATCATTTAGGACAAAATCAGTACACCTAAAATGTTATAAATTTAATTTTACCACTGCATATATTCTTAAAGCATATCTGCAAATGGAGCCCATAAACAATGGATTTTGGACTGGTTCTGCTTTAAGATGTAAAATTTTAATTACTTGGATTGCTGTATTTCCAAATTCAGACAACAGGACAAATTGCCAACACCCGCAATACCAACAGGCAGAATAATATTTAAATTACTGTGCATTCACCAGGCCACCTAGTACCTGTGTGACCCTCACAGGTCACACATGAGAGTACAGGACTGACTTGCCCAACTTTTTCATTACATTTACCAGTAAAAAAGCAGCAGAGCCAGAAGTCTGAGTACCAGAGAAACTTGCTGGGACACAATGAAAGATACTCACATTCCATCAAATTCTGGGCCCTAAATTACATGCCCAGGCTCCTTGTGCCTGAGTATGAAATAAAACCACTGTGCTAAGCCAGTGTTCTTAGCTTTCAAGATGGGCAGATGATAACAAGCTGGTTTGAGTTTTTGCGGCAAAGTACTGGTAGTGGAAGAGGTAATAGGGTGGTTTATGTGAGAAGCTGCTAGAAGCTGCTAGAAGCTTCCCTAATGTCCAACTGCACCCATGCCAGCTGGCTCCAAGACAGAGTTGCTGCTGGCCAGGGCCAAGTGAACCAGTGATGATTGTAGCACCTCTGTGATAACATATTTAAGAAGGGAGAAAAGTTGCTTGCAAGAGGAGTGAGACTGTGAGAGAAAGAGCTTTGCAGACATCAAGGTCAGTGCAGAAGGAGGGGGAAGACATGCTGCAATGGCCAGAGCAGCCTGTGGTGAAGACCGTGGCGAGGCAGGCTGTGCCCCTGCAGCCCGTGGAGGTCCACAATAGAGCCTATATTCACCTGCAGCCCCTGGGAGCAGGTGGATGCCTAAAGGAGGCTGTGACCCCGTGGGAAGCCCACAGTGAAGCAGACTCCTGGCATGACCTGTGGCCCCATGGGGAGAGGAGGTCACACTGGAACAGGCAGGACTTGTGACCCTGTAGGGGACCTAAGCTGGAGCAGCCTGTTCCAGAAAGGCTGCACCTCATGGGAGGGACCCACACTGGAGGAGTTTGCAAAGAATTGCTACGTGTGGGAAGGACACAGGCTCATGATGGAGTGTTTGCTGTGGGAGGGATTGCACTCTGGAGTAGGGGAAGGAGTGTGAGGAGCTCTTCCTCTGAAGGCAAAGGATAAGCAGAGAAAAAAATGTGAAGAACTGGGCATAACCCCTATTCCTTGTCCTGTCCTTGTCCTGCTGTACCACTGTGGGAAGGAGACAGAGAAGATCAGGAGTAAAGTTAAGCCCAAGAAGAAGGGAGAGGCAGGGGAAAGGTATTTTTAAGCTTTGTTTTTATTTCTCATTATCCTATTCTGATTTGAATGGTAATAAATTAAACTAATGTCTCCAAGCCCAGCCTGTTTTACTTATGATGGTAACTGGTGAGTGACCTCTCCCTGTTCTTATTTTGACCCACAAACCTTTCATTGTATTTTATCTCCCCTGCCCAACTGAGGAGCAGGAGTGATAAAACAGCTTTTATGGGCACCTGGAGTCAAAGAATTCCAGAAATATTCCAGAAATAAAGCTAGCAAAATGTTCTTTTGCTGTTTCCCACTAGTGTGGGATTTAAATCCCACTATGGGATTTAAAGCAAATCAGCATCTCTCAGAAGCAAGTTGCTATATCATTTGCACAACACCTAAATAAAGCTGTAAGATAGCAGTAATTTGTGATAACATGAATTTCGGATGCAACATGCTACACATAACGCTTTTATGAGATAAAATTCAGTTTAAAAATGCCAGCTTATTCAAACATTCTAAGCTGAGAGTTTTCATTTTCCCAATTTAGTTTATCTGCTGCTTTTACAGAAATCCAGTATGGAAGGGAAAAGTACAGTGTAGACAAAATAAGAATCATATTCATTAACTTATCAGTTGAAGACAGAACTATTATTACAGGCCTTGAACTAATTCCTAACCAAGACACCAACTCAATATTTCCAGTGTAAGATACGAGTCATAGAATCATAGAGTCATAGAATCTACTGCGCTGGAAGAGACCCACAGGGATCAGCAAAGTCCATCTCCTGGCTCTGCACAGGACAGCCCCAAGAATCACACCATATGCCTGAGAGTGTTGTTCAAACATTTCTTAAACTCTGGGAGGCTTGGTGCCATGACCATTTTCCTGGGGCGTCTATTCCAGTGTGCAATCCCCCTCTGGGTCAAGAACCTTTTCCTAATATCCAACCTAAACCTCTCCTAACACAACAGGTTCTGTCACTGGTCACAAGAGTAAAGAAATCTGCACCAACCCCTCTGCTTCCCCTCGTGATGAAGCTGTAGACTGCAATGAGGTCTCTTCTTAGTCTCCTCTTCTCCAGGCTGAACAAGTGACCTCAGCCACTTCTCGTACGGCTTCCCCTCTAGACCTTTTACTTGGGTATGAAAAGTGTCAATTGTTCTTCCAAGAACTTCCAAACTTCCATTTACTGAATCTGGTTTCTCTCCTAGGTAAGAGATGTCAGTCCCCATATTTTTGCTCTGAGTTTGACTGTGGTGGTTCAGTGTAGAAAGATGTCAAGAGCAGATGTCCAGGGCTCTGAACTGAAACTTGTCTCAGTGATGCCTATGTTAAATTGGTGTGTTTAGCTGGTCACTTTTGTCAATCCTTTGTCTTCTCCATGTGAATTCAGCCAGGTAACTCAATCCCACAATGTCTCTGTAGATAGTTAGACTCACTTTTGCACAGCTTCAATTTATTTCTGGCATTAACAGTAGGAATTTTTAATTTCATTAAGACTCTTTTCTGTTCATATCTGGCTGCCAGTGTAACAGACAGCGTTAACACTAGGCCAGTACTACATTTCAAAACCAGAAAGGAAAACTCGTGAAGAAAACACCACTGGGCACAGGAATACAAATTCAGATAATTTTCAAGTCAGAAATAAGAGCAGGGAATGAAAATAGTGTGGTATACCAGTGCCCAGGTCTCAGAGTGCTTGAGAGAGCTATTAGGTACATTTAGACTGCTGTGCCTGCTGGTTGCTATACACTGTGATTGCACAGTCCCCGATACTGAAACATAAGAAATCCTACTTTCCAGTTTATGCTGCAGAACAGGTAGTACCAGATGCTTCATCAAGCTGAGGAGATGATACATGTGATTGCAGAGTCACACTCTAGAGGCCAGCACATCAAGACAAAAACACAGTAAAGCAGCATCTTCAACCTATTTCTATCTTGATGTTTGGCAATCTTAACTAAAAAAAAAATTAGCTCTTTGAGATAAATACTACAGTAACATCCCTTCTTTGTCTTCGTATAATAAAAATTGCATAATTTTGGTAGAATTTTTTTGGTAAAATTATTCTTTCTTTTTTTTTTACCTCATACTACCTCAATCCAGATAGTCATACAAAATATGTAGGGAGAAATTCTTCATATCAAAAAGTTTAGCACTTATGTTCCCAAACTTCTGTCTCTCAAAGAATAAAAAAATAATAATTAAAAATTAATTTATTATCCAGATTGGATTGTTGAAAACTGTGTAAATCATTCAAAATGTTTGTGGAATGCTATTTTTGGAGGAGAAGCTCTGTTTATATGTAACTTTCCACCTGTGCATGTACTTCCGCTAATTAGTTCCACATAATTTCAATTGATATGTAGAACACAGCAGCTGTAGCTCTCAAGATGCAATTATAATTTAATACCTCAAATGCAGCCATATTATAAAAGCTGCTATATTATGGTTCGTTCAAATGCATTAGCTTAAACCAATTAGTTTGCTAAATGATTACCTAAATTTATCTAAATCTGACAAAAATCTTCAAAGTGGATTACATTGTCAGCACTACAGTATTCATCACAAGTAAGAAAAAAAAGAAAAGAAGAATAATAACAGAGTTAGGTTCTAGAAAGATGAACAGCTAAGTTGTTTTCATCCACAGACTCTTACTTCTGCTTATATACAAAGCATGACTTTATTTGAAGATGACAAGAATGAGTACGATTGTCTAAATCTTTGATTTGGGCAGCAAGAGTTCTGGTACATCTTCCAAAATTTGTTTCCATACATTTGATTATTTTGTTCAAAAACTCTTAATTATTCCTTGTGGTGGTGGAAAATCATATCTGCCTTGATGTAATAATTACTCAAAGACTTTCTTGGTTTTTTATATTTAACAAGTTTAATTTATTTAATTAAAAAATATCTCTAGTTGTAAAATTCTTAAATAATATCGGCATTTCAAGAGCTAAATAAATGTACTTATTTCTCACAGAAGAGCTATTCTGTTGTTTGTAAGTTCACAAATATAATATTTTTTTCATTTATATTTAGAGCACTTTTTTATTACTAAAAAAACTGTGAATTTTTTTGTGTTTGTTTCTAGATATCCCTTTCTTCTCTGTTAATTATTAGCCTGCATGAAGCTAATGAATCCTCTGCCTCACATAGGGTTTCATCAGTCCAGTTTGGTATTTCCAAACAAAAACCTAATCATGGTATGTAACCCATCCCTCTATTCCGGATAAGACCCTTGCTATACTAATTTATTCACAAGAATCTACCTTATCTTTACAGGAATCTACCTTAAGTAAACAAAATTCTTCTGATTTTACAAACTATCTCCAAGTTTTATTTCCTTCAGCTATTCAATACCAGAGAGAAAACAGCTCAAACTCTACTTTTTCATGAAGGGTTTCTACACGCTCCATAACATATTATCGAAGAAGAATGATGCTGCAGCATACACTTCAGGATGTTTAATTCTCTTACATATTGATGAAAGTGTTTGTATTTTCTCTTCATTTAGTACTCATGAAGTTTTAATGTACCCAACACTCCTTAGCTCCACTAGCTTCAGACTTTATGGATGATACTTAAACCAGCAAATCCCATTCAGGATGCTGCACAAGCTCTTTGAAACAAGACGTTTTTCTCTCGTACAGTGTCTCTCTCGCTCTTTGTCAACTTGCCTTCCTTAATTCCTCTTCAGTCAATAATACCTAGCTGTCATCAAAATGGAACTTCATTTGACAACTGAAGAACCAAAATCATGCAATTATGGTTTCACCTAAAAGTCTTAAATTTGCTAGCTAAAAGGAGACAAGAGGCGAGAGCATTACACTCCTTAAAATGATAGCTGGGTGTTTCTAGAGCAACAACAGCAATTATTGACTGATGCATTGATATAGATGAGCCTATGTCCTAGGAAAAGCATCAGAAGCATGAAGTGCATAAAAAGTAATTGTATCATATCAGCTAAATAATATCCTCCCTTAGACTAGAAGTACAAGATGAGTATTTTGTTTTGATCATTGTAAGATTATATTTTATTTGGAACAAACAAACAAACAAACAAACATATTTCCTTAGTAAATCTATTTAGGAAACAAGTATATTTTACCTTACAAAAACGACATTTGTACCACAAACCATCTAAATTCCCTGTTTCGGTTTGGAAATCTTTTTAAGTTCTTAAAGACTGACCAATTTAGACAGAATTGACTTAATTCTCTCATTTCCATTCTGATATGTATGTGGACACTCAAATGTTTATGACACAGGACAAAGAGGGAGCAAATCTGCATCAGCTGGATGCATTTTTGGTCTTATATCACCAACTTCAACACAACATAGTTATTTCATGGATTACTGCTCTCTGAGCAACTGGTAGCAGGGGAAGCATTATGTGACAAGTTCTGATTGACTCAGTAGGGATGAGGCACCTGAAAAAAAGAGATAGGATTTTAACTCACTAAAAAATTTAGCAGCCATGTGCCATACAAATCTATCTCCTTCAGTTACACTCACTACAGGCAGTTAAAATCCTGCTGGTGGCCTTAGTGCATGATCTACAAACCCATTCCATGTGTCATGATTGGAAAGAAAAATGATAATGAAAACTGATGCTGAAGGGCACTTTTTTTTGTGGTCATGAAGCAACATAAAAAGAATCAACCCTCAATACAAGTGTGGTGCTAGTCATAACTGGGTGTCAGCATATCAATGGACAACTTGCCTGTCAGGAAAGGCTGTTCTGAAGGTAGGAGGGTTGTTTGTTTCTTCACCCATGGCACATGTCACTTATTTAAGGACTATACTAGTCTACATATATAAGGGCAGACAGCCATAGAATATATATACATAGTCAAAGCATTCTACAACAAGTTAAGTAAGGAATACATTACCAAAATGATTAAGAGGGGAAATCTTTTATCTAAAAGATGTTTTGTAGGGCAAATATTGCATCTACAGGAACTACTGCTGAAAGTTTTCAGATAAAACTACTAAAAAACATTAATAAAAAGTGCTGTCTCTAGTACTGGTAATTTGTGATTCAGAGCCTAATTATTCAACACATTAGAAGGATGTCATTCCACAAGACTGGCAGTAAATGTAATGAAGGCATACCTCAGTTATGTTAGTAGAAATTAAGATTCTCCAAATTAAAATTTTATAGCAGTTTACCAAGGAGACACACACATTTGCACTTCTTACAATGTAATAATAAGTTTCAAACCTGTATCACAGAATTAGTCAAATATGAGAAATCTACATTTTAGGTTACACTCCCTTAGAGCAGGGATTTCACTTTCATTGGAATGATATGAATTATGCAATTTGGAGTCAAGAGAGAGCATATAAACATAAAATACTTATAAAATCACTCTCTTCCTCCTTTGAAAATATTGAATTCTCCAAAACAACCATGAGAGAACAACTATGACAGCAAAAACTAAGAAGGAAAAAATTTGAAGCCGGCTCGAAATATGGTAAAAAGGTTTGGAATATTAATAAATATTACATTAAATAAGAAATGTAAACAAATAAGGGAGTCCTACATTTAAAATTTTCTATGTTCTGGAAAAATCCATTTGAAACATGTAATTAAAAACTTTACTTTCATTTTCTTCCTGTATAGAATTGATACTGAAGTTGTTGTCCTTTTGTATGACCTCAGCATTTCAATCTGATCATCTTATCACATATTTGCTGAAGTGTAAGAAAAACTCAAAACCAGAAGCTATTATTCTAGGTAGAAGAGAAAAACTATGGTCAAAACTATATGAAATATTTATACAGGAAAAATCTGTAAATAGTTATTTTAAGCTTTAGAACCTACCCCAATAACATGATTCTCATTTTAGGACTAGCTCAATAGTTACAATAAAATAAAGTTAAAACAGGATTGGTGTCCTGGTTTTGGCTAGGATAGAGATGATTTTTTTCTTAGTTGTTGGTAGAGTTCTGGGCTTTGGATTCAGTATGAAAATAATGTTGATAACACACTGATGTTTTAGTTGTTGCTCAGCTGTGTTTATCTTAAGGTAAGAACTTTTTCAGTGTCTCATGTTCTGCCAGTGAGGAGCTGCACAAAAAACTGGAAGAAAGCACTGCTGGGAGAGGTGACATGAACTGTCCAAAGGGATATTCCACACTACAGAATGTCATGCCAATATGTAAACTGTGGGAGTTACCCAGAAGTGGTGTAGATCATGGTTTGGGACAGGTTTGGCATCACCTGGTGAGTGGTGCAGTTGTATTGTGTGTCACTTCTTTACATTATTGTTTGCACCACAGAGGGTTTATCCCCATTATTATTATTATTATTATCAACAGCATCATTATCACTATATTTTACTTTGTTTCAATTATTAAACAGTTATTATATCAACCCATGAGTTCTACAATTTTTTTTTTCTGATTTTTCTCCCCAGCCCACTGGGGTGAGGGGCGAGTGATTGGCTGCGTGGTACTGAGTTGCTAGCTAGGATTAATCCACAGTTGGATCAGTTGATCCACAGTTGGATCAAGTCCTCTCTCTAGTCTGTAAGGCTGTCCAAAAATACGTTGGATTTTGATAATTTAATTTTCATCCCCTGGTCTATTTGCAGCACTAAGCATTGCAACAGGTGCAGTAAGGGTCCCATTCTTTCAAGCTGTAGGATGAGACAGTGGGTCATGACACCATGGCCTAGGGGCACTTACCTCACTTTACCAGCCTTGCAGAATATAGCAAGATAATGGAATCTGCACCAGACTTAACTTAAAATGCAGCTAGAAAGAATGCTAATACCACAAAATAAAAGTTTCTGAAGTTTGTAAAACCCTAAACAGGCTGGCTTGTGTTTTCTGGACAACAAACACACCATCTGTAATACAACACCAAGAATTTAAGTATGAGATTAAAAAGGTAATTTTCCAGCTGTTCTTTGCTTGCAGATATTTGCACATAAAATTTACATGGACGATAAAAAATGCAGTTTCTCAAGAAAGATCAATTTGCTTATTTACAAAGACTAGACACTCAAATTATAGGAAATAATCTGCCTGGAGTTAATGTTCCTTCTTAATTGTTTATGTTCTGTAATGTGAACAACATGAATTCACTGTAAGTACAGCATTACTGATTTAACTCAAATAGTTGATTAGGTATTTTGCATTTAAAAACAAAACAAAACAAAACAAATTGAAATACACAGGTTGGGGGAAGGAGGAGGTTATGTTAGAATGCTTACTGTGACAGCATTGAATATCCTAAGGGCTCACCCCTATGCTGTGAGTATACACTGTGTAAGCAGGTTAATTTTTACAGCCCTTCAGCTGATTTCTGAAATATTAGTCTTCAGTATCCTGCACTCTGTGGCACTGCAGAGGCATCAAAACCAGCCATCTTTAACATTTCCAGTTTCATAACCCATTACTGAAATATGAATTGATTTAATGATATCCTACTACATGATTTTCATACAGTTCTAATAAACTCTATGTCTCAAAACACTGGAGAAAAAATTCAAAACACTTAGTTGTGTGTATCTCTTCCTCAACTGATTTACCACAACACAGTAATTCTGTTATCCATTATTGACTTCGAAAGAAAACAAATTCAGTATTTTCCTTAGCCTTAACTTGCACATCATGGGACTATATATTTTCTTAAAATAATTAAAAGCAGAAAGGGAATTCAGCAGGAAGTGAATAAACTCATGTCAGCATGGATAGCTAGGTCATGTTTGGGACTTCTTAGAACACAGTATGAGACAAAACATGTTGAAGCTAACAAATTTAACAGGTCTATCATTGAACCCTAACTTGCTTGAGAGCTGAGTAGCCAAGTACTTCCTGTTTAACAGAAATTCTTTATTTAACCCAAAATTTGGGGAGTTATTTTATTTTTTTAAAACTATACAAAAACAAGTAAAAAATGCTATAAGACTGTCATAATTTAGTATTTCTATAATTTAAGATTATGAATGATAAGTTTAATTTGAACTGAATTTCAGGGGAGGCAGGGGGACAAGGAAGAGGTGTAGAAGGATATGCCAGACAACTTAATGATATAACAGAAATTTAAAGAATATATACCTCTACAATCAAAATATCACATAAAAATTCATCCATTCAAAGCACGTTGTATTTTGCATAAAATTCTGATTTACGTTGAAAAGAAGAGAAAGCGATATCTCTATGCAAATAGAATTTTGTCTTCTGTTTTTATGCTATATTTGAAACAATTTATGCTGTCGTAGATTTTTATTTTCCTCATTTTCAACCTAGAGGGGTGTCCCCAGAATAAAAAGAATTCAGAGTAGGCTCACATACATAAATAGAAAATTTCTGATGATGGTATCAGTGGGGAGGAGTGGGGGGGAAGGAGGGTGGTGATTTATGCATATGTGTCAAAACTTTCATCACAAAATCTAGCACAAAACATTTACAATATTGCTACTAGCTATTATAGAAACAGCTGTCAATCAGAAAAAAAAAATTACAGATTAAAAAGAAATCATTACACTATATAACCAAAAAAGACCAAAAAGAAAAATCTTAATAAATTCAGTGCCCCAGACATATTTCTTTCAGCACAGTCAAGTGCTTCTTTCACTACTCGAAAGAGACTTTTGTTCTGGTTATCAGCATGTTACCCAAAATCTTAGCTAATAGGACAACACCTATTTTGAAGTGACTCTTTTAAAGATGAATTTCCCGGACTGCCCTAGAGTTAGCCAAAAAGGTTTTGCTACTGACAGATAGGTCTCCTTCTTCATAAGACCTTACTAACCCTTTTGCAGACAAACAATTCATCTGCTATAATAAAGCATGGTAACTTGGTTTGTCTTTATCCCACAGATGTCACTATGTACAGGGAAGTACATCAGGACTTGAAGAAACTCTAGTCAGAGTCAGAAAAGTGTCCCAGGTGTGCCTCTTTATTTTCCCCATAGTATATTTGCTGCCGAAGTGAGCACAATTTTTTCCTCATAGCTTATATCAAATTACCATGCTACCACTTTTCTTTGAAAAATCAACAGATTTTGTAAAAACATCTTAAAAACTATATTTTCGAATTCAATGGAGAATATATTCAAATACTGAGGGGGTGGGGTGGTAACAGATATGCATATACATTCCACATTTCAAATCACTCACTTGTTTTCAAAACAGCATCTACTGATACAAAATTTCCAACATCCCAATATATTTCAGTAGATATCTATGGAAGATTTTTTTTTTTTTTTTAAACACTGTGGGGGCTAATTTATCTGCATAGGCGGACTGTGAAATTGATGAATAAGAGCTATACTTTTTATTATTCTGTTTACATTTGTTTAAAGGGAATAACAGGCATATCTAAAGATAATATTACGTATATACACAACATGTTGAGACACATACCTAGCTGTCTATGGAGGAGGGAGGGAAGAGGAGGAAAAATAAGGAATGAAAAAGCAAGATGGCTAAATGTTTACAATTACACACTTGTGAAGTTAGCTTCTCAGACAACAGGAGGGAAGTGGGTGGGTAGAAATGTCAGTCAAGGCCCAGGATAAAGTATAACACAGTACAATCAAAAGAGAGCAAGGGTATTAGGAGCCCTTTGAATTTTAACAAGAAGAAGCAGAGAAACAAAAGGTGAGTATTGGATAATGCCTATTAAAATTGGATAGGGCAACAGAACTGTGGGTGAGCCACAAGCAAGAACTTCTGGTGAGCTACTCATGCCTACCCAACAGCTGACAAGCCTGAAAGACTGGCAGAATGGGCAGGACAGGGGCATCGTAAAGACTGATGAGGAGAGTAGGCAGTTGTAAGGGGCTAGGCTTTAAATGTTAATTACTATGAAAATTTCTGACTCAAGAGCAGCTGCTTGTGCACACAAGAGAGTGGGAAGAAGATCAGGAAGACGTACAGGACGGGAATGTAAAGGAAAAGAATGAAAATTAGACCTGAGAAGAACAAGGTGCTTTTTGGTATGGAACAGAAGGTAAATTGCCCTAAGCTCCATACATAAAGTTTCTCTGTCAAATTCTGCAAGAATTTGGGATGAGATCCATGCTGCTTTGCCTTGTTCTAGTGTAGGAGAATGTGCATAAAGCAAAGGTTCATACAGGGCATCTCTGTTTCCCATTTCCTTCCTCCTAATACATTCAACCTTTCCACTTCTGTATAATTTTTTTCTTCTGCTGCAGAATACAAAAAGCATCTTGAAAGACAGGATAAAAAAACCACTTGTGGAAATTTCTTCCAAACAACATTTGTGATATCAAAAAAAAAAAGAAATATTTATCCATCTAGTATTACTGTTTGGGGTTTTTTTTTAATAATTCAGCACTTCTGTATAACTATTGTAGTACCATGTCCGAGGGGCTTTTATCAGGGGAGAGCTCCTATCCAGAAACAGAAGAATAGCAGCTTGATTTTGTGGAGCATATAAAACTCTATTTATAAAAGCTTTGGAGACTTAGTTTTCACTCAGTTGCTGATTTTTACCATTGAAAGCAATTGAACTTCATCTTGTTGTTAGGATCTGAATGAGTTTATATTGTTTTCTATTTTTACATGATAATTTGTAATGCAAAACGCAAGAAATTATATCTTGTGTACACAAACATATGCTTTCCACACACACTGCACTACATGTAAATTAGCTGATTTTTAAAACAATTCATCATTACAGCCTCTTTTTGCATTTAATGTCAAGCACTCTGGTTCAATAATTTCCTTAAATCCAGGCATTCTATTTGTGGTCTTACTTGAATGAAAACTGCAGCACAGATGGGCCCTCCAACTTTCTCTTTTCCTGTAGAGGTATTCCTTAGTTTCAGCCACTCTGTTTCCCACTGCACTTAATGTTGTAGACATAACCACTCACAGATAAACTTCATTTAAAAAAAAAACAAACCAAACAGAATCTAGAAATAGAACTTATAGAAATAGTTACTATGTGGCTATTCTACATTTGCAGAATACTGAAAGAAGAACATGTATTGAACAAATACAGAACTGTACCCAGAGGGAAAATATCGTATTGAAAGACTATGTGAAAAATTAACTGCAGCAATTACTGCTAATAGAATAAGTTGATAGGAAGTGTATTTAAAGTCCAAAATCATCCAAATTAGATTTTTTAGATAATACTAGATTGTATATATCTTTCTATTTGATTAGGAAAACTTCCAGACAAGTCAGACTCTAGGTAGGACATTGATATTTAGCAGAATAGACCATAGCTGAAATCATTAACAGAACATGATAGACCAAATGCATCTTTTAATGGTTAACATTTAATACCAATCAAGGACTTAATCTTAAATTTACAAAGAGTTAATAGTCTAGCCATCATTTAGTCCAAACAAATTATATTTTTATAAATCAAATTCTTTGAGAGAGAGCTGTCAAAGTATTAATGCATACTTACATAAACAAAGACACTGTAACACAAGCAAATAATATCAGGAGAAGTTTCCTCCCTCTAGGCAAGCCTTAAAACAATATAAGCACAACTAGCATAATATAATATCAGTAATTCTCTCTTGTCTTATATATAAGAGCATACTAAAAGTAGTTCTAGAGCTAGAAATTGAACACATGCATACAGACATACACCCTTGCCAGCTTGTTTTGCATAAGAGCTTCTCTGGCTGATTGCTTTTAAAAAATTCTTTTACAACATTATATTACATGACTGGATTTCAATTTCTTCTTCTGTGAAATTCAGATACATATTCTAAAGTACTGTTAAGATCCAAGCATTTGTGTTGGTTTTTTTTCTGTACACTGGACACCATTTTAGACAGTCTGATCTTCATCAAATGACTTAATTATACATATATATATATAGTATATAGTTATATATAATATTCATATTATATTCTGTATAATAATATACATTATACAGAATGATATAACCAGGATGGTACTTAGGTTTGAAAACACTCGCCACATAGTCCAAACTCCTGCTCAAAGCAAGGCTAGCTTTAAGGCTAGATCAGGTAGCCTGGAGACATGCATAGTCAGATTTCTTCTACCTAGACATCCTCAAAACTAATGAAGGATAACTAAACCCCGTGTTTTTAAATCCTTTCATCACACCCATGACAAAAGAGGGAAAAGGTATGTAAGCATGAAAGTTGCAAAGAAACAGCCTACAGCTGTTTAAAACCTGGACAGACACTCCTAAGAGAAATAGAGACAATCTTGGGAGAGACAAGGGTTCTTCTTGCCAAGCAGTGCCACCTGCAGTCAGTGTCAGGCCATGGCTCCTCTCAGAACTGAGTGACAACCAGAAGACAACAAACTATGACCACCATTTCATGCTTGTTTTCTGCAGTTTTGTTTTATTTGAGACACTTTCTTCTCGGTTTTCCTGGACAGGCCTTTAATTCCCCTGGCTTGCCACAGTGGTTTCCTGTTCATGCTGGTTCTTCACAACACATGCCAAGAAACAGACGTGAAGTCCCAGGGCAGGACATCCTGCATCACCCTTCCCACTGTATCAGCTACCCTAAGAAAACTGACAAGCAATTCAAGATAATCACTCCTTAAGTCTCAAATAATGACTACTTTATTCTTAAAACTTGCTTTTAGCATAACTAAACATATACCACCTCAGGTCTCAGTCAAATTTATTTTATCAAAATTAGTCTCAATCAAATTTATATATGTTTGTATGTGTTAAACAATCATTTAGAGAGTGTTTGCTTTTAACTCTCTGACAAGAAACATTATACAGTAATTAAAATATTCCCAGCATTCCTTCTGAGTTCTTGTTTTCATCAAAATTCTTAATAAAAAAAAACTACTAGAGCATTTTCAGGAAAAAAAATGTAGGACTATACTGCCACTCTTTCTTTACAATCCATGACCAACAGGTTTGTTATCTTAATTTCTATCCTAAATGGACTATTTTTGGTCATTTTCCTTTTTAATATGCTTGTTTTCTCTAAAATTCAATCACTATGCCCTCTTACTTTGGTAAGTACCCAGTTTGTTCTGCATAGTATAAAATATGAGTAGGCTACTCAATTAAAAGAGTTTTCACAGATGTGAATTGTTTTAACTTCAATATTTAAAACCAGTACTTATCTGTTCAAAAATGCCTCATGGTTAACTTGCAGACAAATCACAGAATCAGCAAGTGATATCATATTTCATTTGAGAAATCTTTTGGGAAAAAAAACCCAGCAGTGTAGAACACTGATTAATGTTGGAAGCTGACTATGATTTTGAAGTTTAAGTTTTATTGAAATGCAGAGTGTATTTCATATAAACCTAATATGATTCCATAATTATAGGACAGATAAAGAGGACTGAATTACTGCCCTACTAGGAGAGACTAAAGAGGGTAGAATTGTTCTGTTTATAGTGGAGAAAGCTGAGCAGAGCACATCTGGAACTTACAAAATCATAAAGCTGTGGATGCAAAAAATGCACTTGGTGACACTGGAGAGTATGCCTATGCTGGTGGTTTTTTCTACTCCCCTTGACAGAAAGAGACTACTGAGACAGAGGGACCACTGACCTATGAAAGGGTTTTTTTAATAGAAGAGATATGAACTGGAAAAAAAATAAAACTAAAATAATAAGAATTCATTTTATAGTACATCTTTTAGATGTGTGTGTATAATGGTTCATTTGCTCATGAGAACTCTAATAAAAAGGAGATACACAAATAAGGAAGACATCAGATAACTGATGATTTTGGGGAGAAAAGCTTCTGATCATCTATATAGCAGGAATAAACTATTCAAAATTCTGTAAGTAAGTACAGAAAATATTCTCAACAAGTTTGTTGATGACACAAAAGCTGGGAAGAGTGGCTGATATTCCAGAGTGCTGTGCAGCTCTTCAGAAGGATCTCAGGTAGGAGAGATGGGCAGAAAATAACCATCTGAAATTCAACAAAGGCAAATGCAGGGTCCTGCACCTGGGGAGGAGTAACCCCAGGCTGGGGGCCGACCTGCTGGAAAACAGCTCTGTGGAGAAGGACTTGGGTGTTCTGGTGAACAACAAGCTCTTCATGAGCCAGCAGTGTGTCCTTGTGGCTGATGAGGTAGCATCTGGAGTCCTCTCCGGGCTCCTCAGTACAAGAGAGACATGGAGCCCTGGAGTGGGTCCAGCAGAAGACAACAAAAGTGATTAAAGGACTGGAGTATCTCTATTAGGACGAGAAGCTTAATGGTTGGACCTGATGATGATAGAGGTTTTTTCCTACCTAAACAATTCTATGATTCTATGGAAGGCTGAGAGAGTTGGTTCTGTTTAGCCCAGAGAAGACACAGAGGGGATCTTATCAATGTCTGTAATTATAAGAAGGGAGGGTGTCAAGAGGATGGTGCTGAGCAACAGACAAGTAACTGATGTACAGGAAGCTCTACTTGAATATGAGGAAGAACTTTGCTGTGTAGGTGACCATGCACTGGAACAGATTGCCCAGAGAGATTGTGGACTCTTCCTTACTGGGCATATTCAAGAGTCATCTGGATGCAATCCCTTGCAGTGTTCCTCCATCTTTTTTGCTGGTAGTAACAAAATTAAATTTTTATTCTTTCAGCTTTAAAGTTTAGATTAGCACATAAAATCTCTTCACTCAAAAGAATCTAACTTCAGCACAGTTACTGTTTCTCTTAACAGTGGTGTCACCCACTTTTGACAAGTTTTACATGAAAAGAGAGAAACACTGGCTGTTCACCATTGCTAAGAGAAGCTGGATACAAATGACAGATTACAGGAGGAAGCACACACAAGATTGAAGCAATCAGAAAGGTCCACAGCCATTCAGTTCAGATTAAGCAAGGAATGACATACCTCATCCGTATTGCACCTAGCTGAAGCAGTGAGCAATCAACCAGTTTCAGATACTGGAAAGTCATTGCTGAGAAGAGCACTGTCTCCACAAACTCATACTGTCCTGCAAGCATGTGTTTCGCAGGAAAGGAAAAAACATATCCACTATATAGGTTATCTCAGTCTACAGGGTCAGCATTATATTTCAGAAACCTTTCACAACAGTTTTTTTAAATAAAACTATCTAAGAGCATACTGTCTAATCTGCAGCCTGGACACATCTCTTGTTTACACAGTTCCCTGGTTTTGTTCCTTTCTGCCTGTGATGCAAGACTATTTTAAGAATTCATTAAATCAAACAAACTAGTTAATCAAAAGCACTGTATTTGGGAAGTAATAGCAGTCAAAGGGATAATTATCTTTAATTTTCCAAAAGGTATATAAACTTTTATGTAACTAAGACTGGAAATATCAGAAACATTGCAAAGATATGGTGGGAAAAACAAGTAATTTTTTAGAAGTAGAACCAGCAGATTTTAAGTAGATGCTTGTAATTGCACCTGAAATTATGGTATGACCTGAAAAGTAAACAAATAACAAAACTCAGATATTACAGAGAGATTGATTAAAACTTGGATATGCAAAAGATGTAGTATCTGTAAAACAGTTGTGTAGCATACATTTAGGTAATACAATTTTTCCCTTTTAATAGCCTTAATTGATCAGTGCTTTGAATATACTTCTGTAATCCACAACACCTTCATAACACTTTAACTAGAGCACAAAAAGTTCTAAAAATCTATATGAAAAGTTAAACCTTCCAATAAATTTAGGATGATATTCATATATTGGTAAACAAGAGTGGACTCTCAAAATTGTCTTGATTGATCTTTTGCATAAGCAGTTGTTCCTCTGAGCTACACTAGATGTGTGCTAGATGAGTGAGAATAGGAAAAGTGCTTTCTCACAGTAACAGAGGCCTCTCGGAGATTCACAAAATTTAGATAAACTGTGCATTAACAGAGGAGGGATGCTTGCATTGATCTATTAGAAAGATTAACTTTGGAAATACTTAGAGAAGTAGTGATCCAAGTGGCAGAAGAGTTAAGTTTCTTCTTTAGTTCTTGCAGCAGAATGTTATGACTCACCAACTAACGCTGATTATTGCTCCTAACGAGCAAAGAACATACTCTGTTCCTGTCTTTAAGGCGGGGAACAAGTCAAACAGTGACATTTAAACTGTAGGTTAAATACCCCTGAGGAAGCACTTCCTAGTACATATTCCAGGCTAGACAGGACAAGAAAGGCCAAAAAAATGATCTTTGATTTTACAATCAGTTTCCATATTAACTATGAAAAACCTCATGACTTATTGAACACTTTTTAGTCTAAGTATATGAACATCACCTGAATGTATTCATTAAATCAGCACTGATTTTAACAGAGGTGTTGATAAGCATCACAAAAATGCAACACATTTCTGGATTGCAACGTATCTATTCATATTTGAGGGGTATAAGGTCAAAACAAAAACTGTTATTTTTCCCCTACTGGAAGAAGCTGCTTGTTTTTACCTTCCCTACTAAATAGTATTCAGTTATGTTCTAGTAATTAGATGGCCAATTCTTGACCATGTCACATTTTTGAAAAAAACGTCACTGAAAACACTTGCTTCCCTTTTACTGGTGTAATCACTTAGACGTGCACAGCTATAATATTAGAATTTTTTTCCTATGCATCAGCTTTTTTTCTCCTATATTTGTTCTATGGAGTTTTTGTATAATTTTTCTAGATATTATTAAACTTACTGTGGGCTATTGAAGCCTAATTGAGTAAAACCTAATAAAAAAACTCTTTCTGTTAGTTTCATTGAGATGTGGTAACTTTTGTTAGCTAGGTATAAAAACTATTGTTGACTTTCAAGACACTCAGTACATATTTTTGCTCTGACTATTTTCCAGTTGTGAGCATTATCTACGTCAATATTTTCAAGTGAAATTACATATCCCACTAGAATGAAGATTTACTGTGGAATTCAAATACACTATTTCTGCTAAAAAGACAAGGACATAGAAAGAAAAAGATAAATTTAAAATTATATTGTGTAATCTTTGAAAAATAATTAATTTTTAAGCAGTCCAGGGTGTGGTATTTGAAATATAAAATTTCCTTGTCTGATCTTAGCTTTTCTGAGCTTGGCCCATCATCTGCAGGAGTCGACATCTTACTTAAAGAACCTTGGCCTACCTAAAGCAGCATCTGCATCTTCTCTTGGTCTTCAATGCTATCAACCATATCCCAACATGCTGTTTGGATTGAAGAATGTGAGCTGCATCCTCTGACAGAGCAGGGAGAGAACCTCCTCTCCTACAAGGATGTAACCTCCTGTCCTACAAGGAGGTTCCTGACTTCTTTTAGTATTCCAGAGATGCTGCAAATAATTTAAAAACCCCATTCCCAGCACTGTCTATTTTTCTCATACCAAGGTATTTCTCCAAAGTAGGAACTGATATAGAATTCATATTAAATTCCTACATTCTATTCCTACATGCTCAAAATTAGAAAGTGAACTTGGGAAATCTAAAATCAAAAAGAATCTAATTAATCTTTTTTGATTTAACAGTGTTATCTGTTAGACAGATATAACAGCCACATGGACTACTTTTGTGGTTTTAGTGAATGTATTCAAGATTGGCAATCATAACTGTATTATGAGAAACTGTAAAAGTATGCTTTTAAACACATCACTTGTTTGAGGGCAGCATAGCAAACAGTGACATCAGAATTACATCCTGACTATATTTCTTCCATTTTTAAGTGCCTCGTGTCCCTGCATACTTCAGAAAAAAAATACAAAATAGATACAGTTAAACTGTAAGTGGTTGGCACCAGATTCGTCTCTTATGGAGGGGCAGTGCCAAGCACATACTTATTTTTAAAGCCCCAGAATACCAAATATTGTACAAATACTAGAGGGCTAATTTGTCCCTCCCCATATGCTCAGAGGAAAATCCAAGAAATAGTAGAAAAAATATAGTCACGTTACTTAAAAAAATAAAGGAGGGCATCAATCTGTCTATGTATGTATAATCATCCAAATGGAGAACTACAGACACAGTTAACTACAGTTAAGTCTGAATGCTTGAAGACTACCCTGAAAAACTAAGAAGAATGTTTAACACAGTGTGCTCATAGACAAGCAGGGAAACATTTTGTAAGGGAAAGGGAAACAGCTTGTCAAATCCTCATTAATCATTTGAAGAGGAAAGGATGATAAACAGTAAGCAGGTGAGACAGGAAGTTCAAAAAATTTGTGCATGACACTGGGGGTGATTAATTTAAGTATAAAGGAGGAGTATAGTTTTGTTGTCAAACAAAACTATTTAAGCAGTTGAACTACCTTTGAACTGAAAAGCAGGAATGATGTGACATCTAAGTGAGGCAGAAGGTGTGAGGACAACAAAACACAGAAGATGAGCTGCTGAAAGCAACCAATATGCAAAAACTTTGATAATATTTCTAAGGAAAAGGGTACAATTAGCTTGAGGAACAAGGTAAACCTCTTGAGTTACAGTACTGAGAAAGAACAATGATGACATCATGCACAAAGCTTCCCCAGTTTATCAAATTGTCACAATAAAGAATTAACCTGTTATTTTAACTTAAACAGACTGCACTGGGGCAAATAAATAGAATTAATAGTTTTCATGGATGAGCAGTAGGAACAATTTCCCAATTACTAGTATCCTTAATAAAATGCCAAATACTGCTGAGAAGTAAACACTGTAATTGCTACATTTATAATTAAACAGAATATATATTTTCAGAAGAATGTGATATTTTTCCCTGAAGATGCAAATAAAAAGAAAACAGTAGCAAAATCATTTTAAATACTCATGAAAGTGTGTGCTTTTAATAAATATGTAAAATGTATGTACATTGTAATATAATTGTTCTGTATTAAACAAGCAATAGTTACCAGAAAAATACTTCGATATATTCTGACTATGCAATTAATGATGTCTTTTAATGGAAAATTAGAACAAATTCCTGGTGTGGCTGTACAGAGGTAATACTCCTCAATTCATATGTACTTATCAAAACATAACGAAGCAATTTGACTTGTCATCTGACCTGAAAATACCATTTGTAGCAGCTGGCAATCATTAAACAAAGCAATTTTTCATATTTTCCATAAATACTATTTTCAGTAGCTTTCATTTACACTATGGTAATTTAAATATATATGATCATGTTTCTGATTATACCATAAACCTCAAATCAATTAATAGTCATCACTATATGAGCACATGCCAACATGACAGTCAATGAGCACTTTGGGGTTCCATTTCTGCCTCAAAATACAAAGGAAATAAACTATTTTTTCAGCTCTTGTTCGGTATTCACCTGTAGCACTAAACATTACACTGCAATTCAGTTTTAAAAAATCTACCCCCTACAGACATGCTCTGCGCATCTGAAGAGTGTATTCCTTCCACGTTCCTCAGTCTCTGTGTTAATGTCACCTGTAAATGACTTTCCATAAGAGCTTCACACTGCAAAAGTTATATATAGATAAATAGATACAGATATAGATATAGATATAGATATAGATATAGATATAGATATAGATATATGTAGAGATATGTATATACATTCACATACACAACATCACCTCCTACTGAAGGTGATGTTAAATAAACAGCAGGAGATACTCAGCCATTTATAAGACTGAGTTTTATGTAGTGCTAATGACATTTTTCCTCTGCAAAGTGAAAGACTTTATATTTTAAAGTGTTCTCATGAGAATATTAAACTGTAACTGATGGTGGGTTGGAACTTTTTTAAGTACTAGTTTCATTGGTTTTGCTCAACCACAGATGTTATCTGAACCTTCTTCTCTGTATTTAACATACTAGTAATAATTTTTATTTTCTACTTCTCCATGTTTCAAATTAGAAGAACAATTGTCCCCCATGTATTTAAAATGGAAGTGTTTTTACCCAGTGCCTTACTCAGTATCTACATCTCTACATCATACAATCTTTCAAGAATAACAGTGACACCTAAGGAAAGAAAATACCTTTTGAGAAAGTGACAAATAAATAAGAACCTTTTTCTAATTAAATAATATTAAGTGCATTTAACTTTCATTCAGCACCTTACCAACAAATCAGCCTACACTACAGAAGATACAGTTTCACCAAGCTTTGCATGGTTGAGCTGTGTTATTGGGACTTCTATGATTTTACTAACAATGAGCATGGGGGCTTGGAGCTGTCCCACTCCATGCAGCCATTAACATATGCAGAGATTAAGGACAGGGTATACACACAGTACTGGTGGGGTGGGAATACACCACTGTGATTAGAAAGGCAGTTAGCAACAACTATTGTGTCATTACTAGTCCAATACTTGCGTATTGCAAAAATAAAAGAGTAACTGTGGGATCCCTGCTGTGACTTACATAAGATATTTTGTCCCTTATTTAAGTAGCTTTCCAGTAACTAAAGAAGCACAACAGTATCCTATCACGGCAACACTGAAGGGAAGACAGCAAGCAGACAATTAATTTTCTTTGCTACATATTCATTTGAAATAGAAAGAATAAAAACCAAACCCATCAGACATCCAGAAAAGTATGTTTTTTTACCAAACAGAAAGAAAAGCATCCATTATTTACTTCAGTATTAACTATCAGGTGTATTTTTGAGCAGTGTTTGCACAGAAAACAAAACAAATTCTTTCTGGCAGTTACGATGTTCTGCAGTTCATTGTCCCCAGTCGCTCTGTACCTCCTCTAAAAGCCAAGCATAGTAGCTTCCCCATCAAGACAATAAGGTCTGTTTCTCCAAGCCACAGTGAGAAGTGAAGACAGAATCAATAAATTCTGTGAAAGCAGTAACTTTGAAAACCGAGGCTTAACTAAACAGTGAAGCCTGAAATAAGACTAGAAAATGACTAGTCTTCCACTCTGATTGTCGAAATCCCCAAGACTCAGAGCCACATCCTCTATGGTCTTCCTTTGCTGCTTTGTGATGTTTTATAAGCCCTTTTATTGCAGGTTGCAGGTCTGAGTTACAGAAGCTACATGACCCTGTTACAGGGTCACAACTGTACTGTGAAGACAAGCTCCCTCTCAGCTGTCAAAGAAATGAAAGAATGGAAGAAAGTCGAACACAGACCAGGACATGGTTTTCTTAAAGGAAAATGTAACATCTTTTCACTTCAACAAATGAGCAAGGAGACACCTAAGCAGATGTGCATCAGGCTTGTCTGGAATGAGAAAACCTGCTGGTGATCTCTCAGACTGTGGTATTCTGGTCCCATCCCATGTGGTTTTTCATAGCCACTTCTACACACTGACAGCTCTAGAATCAGGCTGCTCCTGTGAAAGATAGCCTAGAACTCTGCTCTGACACCAAAGTACACATATTGCAATGTTTTTTACACTAAATCATTTTCCGTGATCTCTTTCTGTGAATTAAAGATGAATGCTTATAGTTATATTATTCAGGGCTGACAAAAATTGTAAAATCAGCATTGGAAAAGCATCCTAAAAGTCCCAGACAGAGCAAGTGCTACCAAACTGTAAAATGTCTTCTCAACATGCTTTTTGGATAATATATTTTTGTTTGTTTGTTTGAAACATCCTGAATTGCATTTAAAAAACCTTCTTGTTTTTCAGTCTGGAATCCTGGGTGGTCTGAATCATCACTGCCACCTCCAGAAGATGGCATCAGCTGCCCTTATTACACTTCAGAAGACTACATTTTCACTTCCTACTGTCTTCACTAATGCACACAAAACCTGTCTGTCAGCTTCACTGACTCACTTGCTTTATTTTGAAAAAAACCTTAGTAGGCTGCAAAAGGTTTTCCCAATTTACATTATTCTTTGTAATTATTTACTTTTCCCAGCATTAGGCTTATATCATTAAAAATGTATAACATCTCAAGTGACACTGTATATTTTCCTGCAATAATGTCCTTAAAAACAGAATAAACCAGATATCTCCTAAAAATATGTGTATCTGGTAACAGAGGTTAAAAATACCCTTTAAACATCATAATACAACTGTAACACTATGAGAAAAATATTTGCTTTACCATTATGAAAAATACACTCCATGTATTTCTAATCCAGCAATGGATTAGAAAACTATTCTTATTTTCCCCGCAGACTGAAGTGAATTTTTGTAATTCTAAGTATTGCTTCTAAAACCAGACTAAGTAATGACAATAATATTCCTGTGTGGGATTATAATTGAAATATCTTGACTTTTTCTCAGATAAAAAGGGCACTGCAATGATTATTTTGGGGTCACATTTACAATTCTTACTTATCTGAAGTCAGGATGATATATGATCATGGAGTCCATGTGTATCTCAGATCTTGCCACTGAAAAAAGTCTTTGCAACAATAACTACATGTATGTATCTCCAGGAAAATAAAAAAAATTCTGCAAATGTAATTTTTAAACTTGAGAAACTTTCCTTCATTCACTAATTGTCACCTGCAATTTTATCTTTCTTCAATTTCTCCTCTCTTCTTACAGTGCACAGATACAGCAGGGCTACAGGCCCTGCTTATTACAGAATCAAATCTTTACCCTACTTGCAGTTCTGTATTCCTCTCTCCCTTATTACAGTAAGGATGGAAGCTTTTGCCATTTCTAACCAACATATAAAAGAGTTGTCAACAAGTCAAAGAACAATACTTAAATACATTCTAAATGAAGTTGCCTGCTTATACGCAGAAAATTTCAAGAAATACTTGCAGTATATTTTGGTTTGGTTCCTTAAGATATTATATCCTTTCATATACTGGTGTATATATTAACATGACATATATTCTTTTCTCTCTAGTTTTCTATGTTTCAAGTTGATTTTTTTGGCCATTTTTTTCTTTCTGATTTAGCCATCAGTATGACCCCCTCAATGTGGCCATTAGAAGTTCCCGATTTAATAAGGTTCTTTTGCCCTGTCTTTCTCCTTGAGCCTTGCCAGTCATCGGGTTGCAGTACTTTATCTGAAAAAAACCCACGAAGTTACACTTTTTGTTTGTGTGAAGGCTGAACAGGCCACTGAAGAAGTTGAAAGACATGTTGGCCCTTCATTGTGACAAAATCATGCCCAGGTAGCAACTCACAGTCTGTAAATGTAAGTAGGCTCCAGATTTCTCAGGAGCTGCACATGGTAGTTCTCTACAGTGTCAGGATGTTTCCCCTAGGTTGCCCAAAGAGAAGAACAGAGGGAGGGGTGGAGGTTGCAGTGCTCTCTTGTGGGTTAGAGTGCTGGGGATGGTGTAATCCAGTAACAGATTTGCACTGGCCTTGGGTTGGATTGGGAGTGGAACTTCAGTAACAGCATTCATTGCAGGATATCTGCAGAATATGGTGTCAGATGGAGATCAGACTCATCCGCTTTGCTGGAAAACAAACATCAGTTCTGCCAGACTGGTTATATCTAAAATCTTACTTCATTTCGTACTGAATTTGCAATGGGTCTGTAAGCAAAATGCCATGCAGTGCAGGCAGGCAAACACTGAGTATAAAAGTAGCCAGAGGTTTTCAGGCATTTTCATTTAGCTTTGAAATAACCCTGCAGTCAAAGATTGTACCAGGGTGAATTTATGCTGATACTTTTGGTCTGTGTTTGGCCCTGCCACCTGTGAGAGCTTTGCTCTTTCCCTGCCAAGTTATGGGAAAACAAGCACTGATAAACGGGAAAGTTGTCCTTGAAGAGAGCTTCTTGTATAAACTGTTTTAATTGGTATTCTGTGATTGGCTAGTTGTCCTCCAAGGTCGCTTGAAGGAGAGATTGAGGAGTAGGATGATGAAGGAAGCCCCCAAACTCTTTTGGAAAAGGCTCCCCTGAGTACAGTATGCCGGCACAGGGAAAGCCATGCGTGCGCAGAAGGGATGCACTTACATAACCGGGAGGTGGGACTGAGGTCCTCGGGCTGGGTGGTGCTGGCCACACCTGGGAGGTTGTGGCCACTCAATTAATTGTATAAAAAGCAGCTAGTGCTTTCCTGAGGGGAGCTAACTTCACACCAAGGACAACCTTGCCTTTTGGCGGGGACGCCTGCCAGTTTGTGAACTTACTGACTCTCCAAGGATGCAGCTTCTGCTATGGGTAATTATGGGCATGTTAGGTCAGTAAGATAACTTTATGGGCAACGGCTGGGTAACTGGGGAGGTTGTGCTGGGGGCTTATTGCTCTCCTCCTTCCTCCCTTGTAGGTTTTTTCATTTTGTTGGCCACCTCTTGGTAATTAATATTGGTTTTTGTCAAGCTTCAGTATGCACGAACCCCTCCCTACTACAAAGATCAATACAACAAAAAGATAATTTAAATAGCAGGATTTACTTAAAACAGCTTAGACTAATTTCACATGCACGTGTGTAAATTAATGCTCTACAGCACAGTCAATTATTTCTCTTCCTCACCAGGCATAAGAATCACCAAGTATTAGAATCTCATTTTGATTTTCAAGGAATGATAACTCATAAAACCATATCTCCCATCTTGAAAAGGAATGTAACTCAAAGACCTCCCTGAAGCATATCCCAAAAATTTGCAATGAGCCTTTCACTGCAGTTTAGTTGAATTAGTTCAGAATTGCTTATTTGAAATGAAGAGGTGCAGACTTTGACTTCTAAGAAAAAAGAGGAACATAGGCCACTAGGAAACATCTTTATTAAAAACCTCTCAAACTAAATTATAACATGCTCTTCAATGTATATTACTGCAAGATATGTTTTCCTCATTTCCCGTTGCATGAACAATATAAAACCCCCTGAATATCCTTCATCATACCCCACATATTTGAATACATTTGAAGACATACCACAAACAAATGTGTCGTTCCACTGTTTTGTTTCTTAAAAAAGGATTCAGATCACATTTCAAATCACATTGACATCAAATTTTTTCATTCCATATAATTATGAATAAGGCTTGTTTCAAGGGAAAAAAAAAAAAAAGCCTACCTATTTCATACACTCTGGTATAGTTTAAAAAGCAATCAAATCTAGAAGAGAAGGCAATGCATTGGCATGCTTCTGGTCACAGAGAACAGATCTCTTTCTTAGCCTATAGACTCTGAGAGTTCAGATATAAGGCTGATCTGATAAGAGGGACATCTGATCAAATGACCAGTCTCCTGGATCCTCTGAATACCGTTAACAATTTCAGATGTTGATTGACTGTTTCAATTATGTATTCAAAGACTTCTGAGCTGATACTGGAAAGAGGATTCGTCCTTCTCAGTATGGAATGTGATAGCATCCAACAGAAAGAGCTGAAGATATTGACAAAATCAATTCACAGAATCACATTAGCAACAACATAAATTAAAAATGTTGAAGCATTTTGAGAGAGGAAATAAAGTCATCTTCATATAGTAATTTAGAGCAAGACAACTAGTTTTTTCTGCACATATCAATTTACCATTAGATTTGCAGATGACACAAATGTGGGATGAGTGGCTGACAGACCAAATGGGTCTACTGCACCCAAGAGGGACCTTGACAGTCTGGAGAAAAAGGCTGACAGTAACCTCATTTAGTTCAACTAAGGGAAATACCCAGTCGTGTCCCAGGGCAGGAATAACTCCAGACTCCAGCACAGGCTGGGAGCTGACCAGCTGTAATGCGTCTTGTCAGAAAATGCCCTGGGGTTTTCAGCGCACAACAAAGCAAAGAGCAAGGTCATCCTGAGTCCACTAGGAAGACCACTACCAGCAAGTGAATGGAGGTGATCCTCTACTCCACACTGGTGTCTGTCTGGGCTCCCCAGTACAAGAGAGACATGGAACCACTGGAGATAGTCCAGTGAAGGGCCATGAAGATGGTGAAAGGCTTGAAGCAACTGTTGTCACATGAGAAGAGGCTGAGAGGGCTGGACTGGAGAAAAGAAAGCTGAAGGTGATTTTATCTACATATATAAATACCTAATGGGGAGAGAATGAATGTGGGTTGAGGCTCTTCTCAGTGGTTTACAGCGACAGGACAAGAGGCAGTGGGTACACACTGAAATACAGAAAATTCCACTTAAAAAGAAGGAAACCCCATTTCAGTTGTGATGGTGGTTATGCACCGGCAAAAGTTGTCCAGAGAAGTCCTGTGGTGTGTCTGTCCCTGGAGATACTCAGAATCAAGTGGACATAGCTCTAAGCAACCTGCTACAGATCACTCAGTTCTGACCTGAGGGTTGGACAGAGCCATTTCCTGAGCACCACTGTGGCTATGGGATCTCTCATGATAATTTTAGCGCCATTTCATGATCATTTATTGATAAGTAAGAACCGAGATTGTTTCCAGATAAATCTTTTGAGGGTCCTTTTGCAGATTCTTAATTAGGGAGCATATTGGAAGAAGAACAATTTTTCATACCAAGTCTAGGAAATGTGTTCAAACTCCAGTTCACATTATGTAGAAGCTATAAAAATGTAATTGAACGGAGATCATCTTTGTTTCAGGCAAGAAAACAGCTCTAGTCTAGTTGTGTTGGCCTAAAACACCTGTCTTCTCTGCATTTATTGTCAATCCTCTGACTTGAGTCATGACATAGCAGAAAAAGAGTAGGAACAGAATCTCATTATGCTGTAAATATAATGTATAAGAGTTCACAAAAAACACACAAGGGTGCTCTTTACCTTCCTCAATTCAGAGATCCTTGAGTCGTCAGCAGAGGAAGCCCATGCTAAAGCACACATCACTGCAGCACAGCTCAAAGTAACCCTCCCACAAGTCCTTCATGGGGGAAACAGCACATAAATTTATGACGGGAGGTTTTGGTTTCTGGCATGCCAGCTTGCAAAATGAAATGCAGAAACTTTTTCAGAGGCCCAATCTGTTCAGATACAGTATGAATGATAGACAGAACTGTCTAAACACATCTGTGATTCTGAGCGATAGTGCTGAAAATCACGCTGTCACATCTCTCTTGCCAAGTGCTGAGTGGAGGTCTAATAATCCCAAGGACTCTGGCAGATCCCATTCCAGCTGAGGAAATCATAAGAAAGAGTGCAGAATGCAGCAAATTCAAATAACTAAGCCTCTTCCACTTGATTTTGATCCATATCATATATGCAGACTATGAATTTATTGTGATTTTTTTTTTTGTAAGTGGATATATGTGTGCATTATTGATATCCCTTTATAAAGATTAGGCCTTGGAAAAAAACCAAACCCACAAATTAATCAAGGCATCTGGTCCATGTTTAGATTTTAATCTTTTCCTGGAAAGGTGTAACATTTTAAATCTTCTTTTGAATTTTTTCCCCACTTTCTTGCATAAATAATGCATATTCTCATACTCCAGAAAGCAGAAATTGGTATTTAATAATTTGGGGTGAGACAAGAAAACACCATAAAGCCTCGTGTCTTCCCCCATATTTTTCAAAACAAATGTAATATTACTGCAATACTGTTGTAATTACAGCACTTCACTCCTTGGAGAAACTGCCATGCAAGTGACCTAGTCTATCCTTCTAACTACAGCTTTAACCTTCAGCTATTGTTTTTTTCATTGTTTTGGTTTGGCTTTCCTTTATCTGTAAATACACATGTGCAACTAACTCAGAGATTATTTACAAAGGGTTGTGTAGTTGGAGTAACTCAATCACTAAAAAATAAAAAGCAAAACCAAAACAAAACAAAGCAAAACAAACTAGGATTGCATATGATATTTGCTAGTATTGGAAAATCAACTTTATTTAGTGAAAGGATTGAAAGAGCGTTTTCCCAGACTTTGCTCTTCATTCACAGAATCATAGAATGCTTTGGGTTGGAAGGGACCTTAAAAATCATTTAGTTCCAACACCCATGCCATAGACAGGGACACCTTTCACTTGACCAGGTTGCTCAAAGTCCCATCCAGCCTGGTCTTGAGTCTTCCTTATCTAGAGGAGTGTTTTGTCTTCCAACCATCTGATTATTTTAAACCTTGCATCTTGGCAGCTGAGCTTCTTTAAGTTGACTCTAAAATCAGAAAAGTATTGCTTGTAATGCCAAGGTAATGCAGATGGTTAAATTAAACCACATCATGCACTGATGAGCTTTTTCCTTGCAATTAGCCCTCAGCAGGGACCCTCTGCTCTGGGGAGGATTGCTACCATATTAATGTTGATAAGCAGTTTAGCAACATTGGTTCTAAAGACTGTTGCACAAAACACTATTTACTTTCACAAAACATATTTACTTTACAGCACAAATGTTAAAGCTGAGTATGGAAAACTGTTTGATTACATATATATAATTTTTTATTGGCTACATTTTATGACTGTTGGTAGATACAGAAAGGAGGCTTAGGAAACATTAGGAGTGCCCTAGCATTCAAAATCTTTACTCCAAATTATACAATAGCTTGATAACAAACCACAGAACATGTGCATCACAGCTAAAATAGCAAAATAAATTCTAGAAGCTCCTGTACAGCTTTTGAAACAAGACTCTTAGACTTTTCTCATCTCAGTTAGATTGCCCATGCATGCACTAATTTATATGGTTTCAGCCCTTTGCCCATTCCATTGATTCAATCAATTAAATTCAATTTGATATTTCTTTAAAATTTGGAAATTTCTTTCAGAGCACAGTGCAAGACTAAGAAAAAGATCTAAGAAGGAGAAATATTGCCAGATAAATAGTTTCCATTGGATATTTTCACAGAATGACAGAATGGTCAAGGTTGGAAGGGACCACTGGAGGTCATGTAGTCCAACCTCCATGCTCAAGCAGAGTCTCCAAGGATTTCTGAGAGAATTCTGCTCACCAATCTTGTGCAAATCATACAGTGACACCTATGTGTTGAAGAATACCCAGGGAGAATACCCTCTGACAACAGCCAGCTTTTCTGTCAAAACCTCCTTAGTTTAAAAATCCTTGTATAGAAGTTTTGTAGAAGTACTTCTACATAGTGGTCAAAATTATTGCTGTACTGTTGGTTAGGAAAGAGAGCCTGAGCCCCAATGTGGAAATCCGTGGCAGTGAGCTGCACAAGGGCAAATATTTTCCAGGAACAAGGAAAATAATGCAATCTTACAAACTGTAGTTTGTATCTATAAACATTATTGATATGACTGAGGTGACCATGAGGAAGTAAAGATGTAAATTATATTCCATTTAGAATAGAATATGGAGTAGAGCCTGGAAAAAAGTTTGGTTCAACTTCATCAAGCTCTCAATGAGGCAAATTCCTGAAATGGTAAGTCCTGCAAGTGCTGCACATGATACTTTCACCCCTCTGGCTATACAAGCTAGTATCAATGAGGGTAAAACCTGTAAATTGTACTGTTTGCCATCTATATTTGGAGTACAAAAAGACTAATTGATTTTTCTACCTGTCATTTGGACATTCCTTGTATTTTTATGGAGATTTTGAAACATCGTATAAAAATAGAATATAAAATACCTTCAAATGGTTACTACCCTCAGGAAGGAGAAGGCACTACAGCTAAAACAGATTCCTCCTGGGTACATAATTTTGACGTGTTCAAGCTTCTTGTTAGGACACAGAACTAAAACCAAATTACAAACCTCTGGTAATACTAGGGTTCCTGCTGAGCAGTAAGCAGGAAGATTACTTACTGCTGAGCAGTAAGACTTTAAAAAGCAATCACTGGTCTTTAGGTATTCACACTGGTCCTCTGCAGCATCTAAATTACATCACACACTTAACTTCAAGGTGGTTCATGTTGTCCTATATTGACATATCAGGACCCTGCCCACATACTTACATTTGATGTTATTCGTGGGTTGTCATAATGCTCCTATAAGACTCCTCTGTTTACCTTGTGTACATAAATCTATTTTGCCACCTGAACTGTTCAGATCTTCCAATTTGGGCTCTTTCATCCACTCTCATTACAAAATTCTTCCCTTGCCCCTCAGACCAGAATGACTCTTGTCTCTTCCCAGGAGCCCTCACCTACATAAAAAGAAGAGCAGAAAGCAAGATCTCCCCAGAAAACAGGGTGAGAGCCATCCTCTGCTAGCAGAATTTATTTGTCAAATGCATTCATACAACCTTTGTTTCAGTATGAAGATTCAACTAAGTTGAACATTTTGTAACACAAATGACAATGTCTACATTTACAAAAAGTCTGTGATTTTTATGTAACAGCAATGTCAAGCCAAACACATGTCAGGTTTCAAGACTATTTTTTAATTATAACTTATTTCACTGGAAGCATAAGAAAAAGAGAAGATACACATATGTGGGTGTCTGTAGACATTTTAATGCAAATGGCAATCAAAAGGCTGCTTGAGGAACATAAATGCCATACCTCATTTTTCTATGGTCTACCTGGTTCTTTTCTTTAATAAAATTATATTTCTTATCCACATATGTTCAGAACTGAACTGCATCAGTAGTGCTGTTAGCTGCTAGCGCATTAATGCATGCATTTGTTTTTCTGAACTTCCCAAATCATCCTTCCCAAAACCAAGAAAAATAAAATAAAAAATACTCCTGACTTTTTCATACAGTTGTGCAGAAAAAAAACCCAACAAAACAAAACAAAACAAACAGCTAGTTGCTTCCATTATGTTTAGGACTAAAAGTCTGAGGAAATAAAAAAAAATAAATAAAGCTTGTCAGATGGACCAAACAGGCTCCTTAGACAAAAAGAGATTTATGAATAAAAGGGGAGTGTAATACTTTTACTTTATTGACTGTAATAAAACATTTGATATACTGCCAGATAACAAGAAATTAGATAAACTACAGGAGAATGAAATTGTTGAAGAAAGTCAGAACCACATGAAAGGGTAGTTTGGAATAAAAATGGATCAGACAAGAGGAGGTTAGCAGCAGGTTTCCCCATGTATCATTCTGGAAGCCAGTCTTATTCCACAGCTTCATTAGTTGCCTTAATGTAAAAAACTATTCCAGTAACAGTGGTCTCATTTTTAAACGAAAGAATTTTGGAAAGTTCCAGTTGCATAGAAACACCTGGATGACTATCCATGCTAGCTAACAGAAGAAAGATAATTTTGTAGTACAAAAGGTAAGATTATACGCTCAACCATTGATAAGACTATATACCACCAAGTCCTAGGGTGTATTAAGGAATGTTCTTCCAGGACAGAAAGTAATTTTCGAATTTTTTATCAGTAAACTCTACTATTTAATCATTCATGAAAAGAAAATCAAGGGGAATGAGAGGGGAGGGGAGAGGAGAAGAGAAGGAGAGTGAGAGCAAGAGGTATGCTTCTTTTAGAGCAAGCACAGAGAAGGGCTGTTGAGTGAGAAAGATGCTTAGAGAAGAGAGCTCGATTAACTTATAGCTGTCATTTACTGATAACACCAACAGGATAAACCTTATCTCATCTGAGGGTTGACATCAAAACAAGAATAAATATGTCAAGAAGACCTAAACTTTGTATTAGAACTGGGGAGAATAAGTGCTAATCCCTTCATGCAAAACAGCTGCTTTTAAAGGGATTATCAATGCACTTAAGGAAGATTCATAATGTAGTATTTAAAATAATGGGGAAGTAGATAGAGCAATGCAGATGACACCTTCCACACTTTCAATGAATGCTGGTCCCCTCTTAGTTTCAGGGTAGACTACTGGGCCAATACTGAAATTAGATGAGGTTTTGTCAACCTTAAACAAGCTCTCAGCAGGTGATCTCTGGTAGGTCTCTAAAGGGCATCTCTAATTGTAACAGGCATTTCCTTAAACTGATCTTCCAAATGGGTTAAAACATGCTTGTCCAATTGAGCTCTTGAGCCTAAGCTGAATCACAGGATAGCTTTTAAAATGACGAATAGCTAGAAATTTGCTAAAGCTTGATTGCACTGATATCAGTGACATGGAAACTTATAAAGAATTTTCTAAGTTACCTCTAGATTGTTACTGGATACATCTAGGATCAAATGAGAAGCCTAGACTACATTTCTCTCACATTCATGTGCACCAGCCCTTGTTCTCTTGGGATATCTGGAACAGCTCTGAGCATTCAAGAATACACGTGCCCAACACAATGCCAGAAATAATATATATGACAAAGACAAATTTTATATAATGTAGATTGTGGAGTCACATAGTATAACTATATTAGCACATGAAGTATAGCCAAATTGAGAAATGGCAAGTACTTTTTGGATTTCTCTCTTCTGAATGTTTAGATTCTATTGCTATTTGCCTGATCATCACCAAACCAGCCTTATGCTTCACTTCCACATACCATCCTGCTTCAGCTAAATCAACCCAACTGACTTGTAATAATACACTGAGCATGCCACTTAAGAGGACCCAAAATTCTTCCTGTCATGGCAGGAAGACTTTGTAGAGATGGTGGTATATAGATAATAGCCCATGCTATTCAGGGTAAATCAAAGAGTTGCAATGGTCACACACAAGAACTTCATTAAATAAATAATTGCCATCTGAGAAAACAACCTCTATCCAATGAAGCTGTTCAGAATTCCAGCACCTGTAGAGGACTCTTAAAAGCAAACATTTCAGAAGAAATGATAGGCAAGAGACTTTGAAATCATATTCTGTACATAAGGTCCCTTGAAACCCAGAAGACTAGCACTTGTTCCCCCACGCTGCTTAACCAGACTGTCTTTGCTTTCTTTCTGAGGACTCTGTTCAAGACTTATTTGCAAGTCAGGAGGTGTTCTTCAACAAGACTTAAACAAAGTTATTCATTACTGTGAGCTGTAATCTAAACTTGCATATCTACGCTTGTGAATCAGTTCTCATGTGATGCTGTGAAACCGAACTCCATTTCAATGGAAAATTCTATTTGGTATAAAAAGCCATCAGATTTACACTTTTACACTGCACACACTCAAGTAAAATTCATTCCAATATAAATAACTGTGATTCAGCATTTAAGAGCCTAAACATTTGACTTGATGCACTGAACTCTTTTTTTATTATAAAAATTTTTGTTTCTAAGTCCACTTATTGCAATAGGTAGACTGTAGCCAGTACACATTTATACATGTCTAAACTGTGTGTTTCTCTACAATGATAATAAAATATCTCAACATTTTTTTGCTAATGTTCTCCAGTCACATCTCACAATATCTGGCAAATAAATGACTATGTTCAATAAAAATTCCAGTTCTCTTTGTGGAGAAATAAATAAGAATAGCAATGAGACATGCCCTTCAAAAATATTAAATTTTTATGCTTCTTTTCTCTCTCAAAAGCTATAGCACTTTTTTGAAAAGGCATACCTAACTATATACTGCGAACAGATTTATTGGATTATTTTTCCTTCTGTTGTTGACATCTGCTGACAGGTTCCAATTCAATGGAGAATTCTGTCATAAATATTTCTAAGGCTACAAATGGAAAACTAACAACAGTATATACCATGAGTAATTTTTTACTGAAGGGTTTCTTTTTAATTAAGTCATATATACTTCTGTAACATCTACAAACTTCAAATTTACTAACTTTTTAAGAAATCCACCAAAATCTTTTTCAAATTTTTAAGTTTTAAAATATATTCTGATAATTATTATCTTTCCAGTTTAATTTTACCTCTGTAGGGGTAACAATCTGGCAATTCAATTCTGACTTCTCTTGCACTAAAATAAGGCAAATTTTTAGGCCAGAATTTCTGACCTCTCACATTCCTGGTACCATGCTAAAGTAGATGAAGAAAAAGCAAATGGTCATCTGCACAGAAACATTTCTAAAAGTAATTGTGAATGTTGTTTGTCTTGAATTTTATCAGAAATTAAGAGTATAAGCATTAACTCTCAGAGCCAGTCTTTAAGAAATCAAAAAAGCAGTTTGCCTACATTGTTACAACTTGTCAAAAAATTTTCTTTTTGGAAGAGGCTTTTTAAATGTCCTATTTCTTCCATATCACATTAGCCCTCCAGGAGTTTTAGGGTGCATTCTTAAAATTTGGGAATGAAAAAAGGTTCTTTCTGAACTGTGAGTTTTCAAGAATAAAACGGACGATGTGCTGTGCCTCCTGCGTAAAAGCCCGGAGCACTCCAAGTGCATCAGGTGTCAAATATACCACACATGCACAAGCCACTTTTGAAAACACTTGTTTTCCAGATATATCAGATCAACCATGCATGTGCTAGATTCCTTATCTGTATCTCAGATATACTGGATCTCTGAATGCCCAACAGTACGTTTGGAACAATAGCTGTGGGATATCTAGAAGATACCATGAAAATTCAACAAATTCCATTGAACAAAGGTAGGTGGAGACAAGTGGATGACTTGCTTACAGTGCCCAGTCACTACATGTCGGTTATACTTTTCATATCCCCTTCATTATGCACTGAATCAACTGTGTGCCTATTACCAGCCCTTAAAAACAATTTTACGTGTTGTGTGCACAAATACACAACTATCACACTAATAATACAACAGTTGATTCCCACAGAATCAACATTTTAACAGCTAATTTACTTCATAAAATTGAACCTTTTTCATCTCCTTTCTATCTGACAGCAAAACATCGATATCTAATTACAGGGAACATCAAGATCCAGAGGCCCGGTAATTACAGGAGTTGAAGTTCTGGCATTAACAAGTTAATAAATCTGAACTAAGAAAACGCTTACAGATTTTCACACAATTAATCTGAGACCCTACTTCCAGTATTTTGAATCTCATTATAAAGGTATAGGCATATCATCTATCAGATTACTGGAACAATAAAATATCCTCAATTTTCTTAATTTGACTTGAAGTGTTCTTTCCATTAGAATACATTCTGCACTGAGATATGCAGCTGTTAGTAGAACACCCATCACAATAAACAAGCTAGCAGTAAGCTATGATCTCCCTTGCTGCCTGTGGTAACATCACATGCGGCAAGGTCATGACCCAGGAGGCACAATTAACTATAGCTTTCTAGTGCCATATTATTAAGTGAAGTAAAACACTCTTATAGGACTGCACGATTTCATTTTTTTAGAGTCACTGCCACTAGGAAATTAAAAATATTTTAACCTTTATGCAAAGGGAATAAATCTGAGATGTTCAACATAAAACTAAAGATTATCCTCAAAATCATGACATTAAATAATATGACCTATGAGACTACTTCCACCTGAGACTAATCTCAGTTTCTGGCCAGACATGAGAATAACTTCATTGTCCTGTTATAATACCAAATAAGTAGCTGGAAGCGGACTTTCAAAATTAAATGGCTTTTTTATGTCACGGGCCCCTGACTACCCAGAATAGTACCAGATATTCTCACTAGTCCTTTCAACTCAGGCAGGTGGAGTCAGACAACCCTAAGCTCCTGCCCACACCTCAACTTGTCTGACTCAGAAAGAGCCAGGTAGCAGTTTGGTCATCATATTAACTACACTGCTGTTTCTAAGAAGATGAAACAAAGGAGGAAAAGCTGTGGGAGCCAAAAAAAAAATTAGTGGGTAGGAGATACTGTGTCAGTCGTGGTAAAGAATCATTGCTTTAAGCATTCTGTACTTGTCTATAGATATGAAACTAAATTAAAAAGTGGGATGAGCCCATCAATGCTTTTCAGTATAATAGCACTTCTGCTTATTCTTCAAAAATAGCATAATATAAACACATCCTTATGACTCAGCTTTCAAAAATACTTTATACAGATATCTACATACATACCTACATATATATATTTTAAAATATATAAATTGGAGTGGGAAGAGAAAAATATGCATAAAGATGGTAGTGCCAGTGTTGCAGAAAGTCTCTGAAGGAAAGAATAGAACAGTTAACACATGGAAAGAGGACAGTCTGGGGAAGGCACAAACAGATAAATACTGAGTTCTAAGAAAAATCTGACATCTTGAAACACAATTAATTCCTAAAAAAGGGAGACTGGACTGTGGGACTTTCAGACAGTCCTATAACTGAAGAAAAAAAAGAGGTGCTTATGAGGAGAAAGGAGAAGTATCAGAAAATTTTGGTGAGTGCAAAAAGCAATCTACAGAAGCCTGGTGAACTGCATGTTTTCTTAAGTCAAATTAAGTTATCACACATAGGAATCTTTGAAGACTTCTAATTTCCTCTTTGAATTAGAACCCCTCGAAAGTATGCAGCAGTGAGATTGTTGGTTGTTATTCTCATTCCCTTTCAAAAAATAGAAGAAATAGCTGAGGCAAACTTCTTTACCAGGCATTTTTGTACAGTTGCCACTTTACTATTGGCTTTCGCATTGAGGTACCTCAACAAAACTGAAATGCAGCAGTAGGTAGATAATAGAGATGCAAGTAGCAACTTATGCTTAGTTTATATCTCATAGTCATTGTTTATTTGGTCTGCAATGATTAAGCTGTGCCTATATGGAAACAAAATCCAAGAAAGCAACTCTGTAGAAAAGAAGAATCTTGTTCATAACAATAAGAAAAACATCCCCTGTTAAGTACTGCAGAAAACTCATGTTATCTACAGCACTGTATGAAACCGCTTTCATCTGCACCATCATGTAAGAATGTTGTGCATTGCAATCACCTATTGTATTTTGCATTTTCTTAATCACTCAGGTTAGATTTTCAGCAGCTGTAAGCAGTGTAGCTGTTCTCTAGTCTGAGTAATGCCACCCCACTTGGAATGTGAAACGGCACCTATAAAGTCACACTCCAACACTGACAGAGGAATAAATCATTATTGCTCTACTTGCATCATGACACAATTGATGCAACTGTGTGAAACAGGGCATCTCTAAAGTCCTCTCAGTACTGCAGAGACATAATCACTAGGGAGTTTTAGTAAGGTTGTCAAATCTACTGATTTGAACAATCATAACTAAGGAGCTTGCCTTCTTAATGGCTTCTGTGAATTAATTTCATGAACTCTTAAAAGTTTTCTAGTATCCCTAGATTTTCACTTTCTGATAGTTAAGTGTTTTATATGTTCAGCATCAGAGCATGTCCCATCAATTTCACATGCATTGTGTCAAGAATGAGTTTGGGCCTTTGTAGCCCTTGTCCACATGGGCTGAAAGCTTGAATTCTGATTAAATTTTGTTTTCATACATACGTGTCTGTGTTCTTCCTTTGTCAATGTAAAGGATTTGTATATACCTTTTAATATTAGCTTTTAAACTAACCCTAATACCTAAACATTAAGGAAATACTTTTTTAAAATCAAAATGCATATCTAAAATCAACAGGTCGTTGTCTCCAAAACAGTTACATTGAATCAAATCCAGCCCTGTCACAATTTTGATAACTAAATGGGAGAACAAATAGGCTCATACTGTGAGGTGAATTTCACTGCACCTACCTTCACTGCTAAGCTTATTAAAATCTTTCTCACTTGTCTGCCTTGTTGCTTCAGTAAATTCCACTTGTCTCCAAGTTTCCTTCACAACTTCTGATATTACTACAGCCTTAGTCACTTCCCATGGTAACTTTTTGAGGTGTAAAGCTTCCCACCAGACCTTTTGGAAATTCTGCGTCACCCAGTTGCACACATTTCCTTTTCTTGTATCCTATTCTCTTGAGGGACCACTAGTGAAATTACCTAGACCACAGCTGACTGTTGAGAACTTCTGACGTCTGTGAATTCTTTAATAGTGAAACATATTCTAGCCTGTTTCAGCTTTTCCAACAACAAAGTAATTTCAGCATTCCAGATTAAATTCTGCTTAGGTTTACTTTTAAATTACACTATTTTTAAATTACTCAGTTGGATCCCTACAAGTCTATGGGGCCTGATGAGATTCATCCCAGAATCCTCAAAAAGCTGGCTGATGTCATTGTACAACCTCTCTCAATGATTTTTGAATGGTCTTGGGAACCTGGAGAGGTCCCAGCTGAATGGAAGCTGGTGAACATTGCCCCAGTTTTCAAGAAGGGCAAGAAGGAGGACACTTGAAACTGCAGGCCTGTCAGTCTCACTTCAGTGCCTGATAAAATCATGAAGAAGAAGCCCTGCAGAGAGACCTTGACAAATTAGAGAGATGAGCAATCATCAACTGGATGAAGTCTAACAAGGGAACATGCCAGATTCTGTACCTGGGATGGAGCAACCCTTGTATGTATAGACCGGGGAATGAGATGCTGGAAAGCAGTGCCACAGAGAGAGACCTGGAGGTCCTGGTGGATGGAAAGTTTAATATGAGTCAGCAGTGCCCTGGCAGCCAGGAGGGCCAACTGTGTCCTGGGGGGCATCAGGTAAAGCATTGCCAGCCAGTCAAAGGAGGTGATTGTCCTGCTCTGCTCTGCAGTAGTGCAGTCTCACCTTGAATATTGTGGCAGTTTTGGGCACCACGATACAAGAAAGATATTAAGCCAAAGGAAAGCCATGAGGATGGTGAAGAGTCTGGAGGATAAGCCACATGAGGAGCAGCTGAGGTTGCTTGTTTTGTTCAGCCTGGAGAAGAGGAGACTGAGGGGAGACCTCACTGTGGTCTTCAACATCCTCATGAGGAGAAGCAGAGGGGCAGACATTGATCTCTTCACTCTCATGACCGGTGACAGGACCTGATGAAATGGCATGAAGCTGAGTCAGAGGAGGTTTAGGTTGAATATCAGGAAAAGAGTTTTCACTCAGAGGGCGGCTGAATGCTGAAATAAGCTCCCCAGGGAAATGGTCACAGCATCAAGATTGTCCAAGTTCCAGAAGTTTTTGGACAAGGCACATGGTGTGATTCTTGGAATGTCCTGCACGGGGCCAGGAATTGGACTCTATGAGCCAGATGTGTCCATTCCAAAGTAGTGTATTCTATGACCTATGATGCTATTATTATTCAGAGGAAATAATAAGAAATAAAGACAGAATAAATAGCTGTAATAAATTAGAACATTACCATCAGAGGCTTTTTCTTAATAGACTACCTTTCTAGAGAGCAAGCACTCAATGTCTGGCAAGAAGAAACAGAGAGTTTTCATTAGCTTGTTTACTTAGACAAAATATTTTATTTTTTTTCCTCCTTGCACCTCTGCAGTCCCTGTGATTCACAGGGTTTTATAACAAGTCAGCTTCACGGCAAACTTCAAAAAGTTGCAACAGGAGATCTCCTATATTGAATACTCTTTACACAACACTTTCTTCATGTCATTAAAGCAATTATGTTATCTAAAAGCAAAAAGAACATAAGAATACCAGAAAAAAATGCTACATGCACCAGAAAAGAATAAGACTCTTTTTCTTATCATTTTGAAATGAGACAGAACTGTTGAAATGCTGCTTCATCAGAAGTAATAAATATATGCCTGAAAAGAGTTGCTTTCAGCTACAAACACAGAAAATATGTTATAGTAGGACACTTATATCACTCCCCAGCCAGTGTTAGACTAAATAATGCAAGTTAAAATGTTCTCCTGTTTTCTTAACCAATATGCACCTCCAATAGCTTAAGAAGTATTTGTCTGTATTATGCTGAGATGAATAAAACATCCTATAAGCTTCAGATGAATTCCAAAAGCCTACATGCATGCCTCACAGTAGCTGCTTCCTACAGTGAAAAAAAATAATAGCAAAAAAAAACCCTAACAAAAAACAAACACACACAAAAAAACCCCAAACCAACCAGATTGTGAAAGGGAAATGTGTCTCCTGATGTAGATATGAGTTTTCCTGCTCCTCGTCACAGGTCGATGGATTTCTCATCTTCCCACACACTGTTTTATTCTCTTTTTTTTCTTTCTTTCTTTTTTGTTTTGCTCCTAAATTATTGTTTGTAATTTTAAAATATTTCTCTTTTCAATTAAATCCAGTATTTTCAGGCAAGACCTGAGCAAGTGCACAGAACAGATAACATGTCTTAAAAATAATAGATAAAATGTCCCATAGAAAAGCAAGTCTTCAGAGGCTTGTTTTGGCTTTTTGTTGTGTGGTCAGGAACAACAACACCTCTACATCAACAACTCTCAGTCTCACAGTTCATTCACAGCACACAACTGGAAGAGCTCAATATTTAAAAGATGCCTATTGATTCTGGACATTCAGTTTGAAATAAATCTTTTAATCAAAAGGGAGGCCAACCACCACTTAAACATCATCAGGCCTCAAAGAAGCAAATGAGATGAAGTCAGAAATCCCCCATTATGAATAATTTTTCAATTCTGCCCATGAAGTTTGGCTCTATCATGCTAATTATTAAACCTCCAACTTTTTTTGAAATACATGTACTTTCATTTAAAATACAGAATAGGCTCTACATTAATAATTAATGATTATTATCTCCACAAGAAAGGAAGAAAGAGCAAGGCAACTTCAGTCCTTGGTATTTTCTTAGACACTACATCTTCAATATAATAGTCCCTGATGTATTTTCAGGGGAGACAAGTAGATGAGAATTGTGAAAGTTGAACTACTGCTTTGTTTTATTATTTTAATGGGAATTCATTTCCCCCTCGTCATTGGGTTTGGGATTTTTTTTTTCCTATTTTCCTCATCTTCTGTGCTAAAAATCACATTATATCTCTGCAGTGACTTGTATCTCATATGACTGCAGTCAGTTATGATACACTCTGCTTTACCAGGTACAGAGTACTACTCTTGATACATAGAATCATAGAATAATTTAGCTTGGAAGGGATTTATGAGGGTTGCCTTACATAAGCATTTTCTGGAATTCTTTAAATCCAAAATCTGAATCTTTCCCTTCAGCACAAAATTTAGCAATTTCAAAGTCACTTCATACCAATAACAGGGGATTATGAACATTTATCCAGCATCAGACAGTACTCAATCCACACCACAGAGAACACTATCACAAGGATTTTAACAGGCATCAGCTTAAATAATTTCAGTTCTGATAAAAACATGATCCCTAGAATCATAATGAATTATTACCCTTCAAAAATTCAGCTTACTTAACTACTTAACAGGCTAGTCCACACATACACCAAAGTAGTAATGCACAGATTACACATTTTTTTCCCCACCACTAAAAGCACAAACTCAAGATCAGCTGTTCAAACAAGTATATAGGACTTATCTACTATAGGAAGTTTCTTTACAGGTTTCCTTACTGGAGGCCCACTGCAGGGACACACTAGGCAATATGTTCAGGAGAGGTTCTTAAAAAAGCAACGTTATGTTTATGTTCAAGAGACTGCATTTAAACTCAAGCATAACTAGTCATTGTTTCTAGCTTTGTTATTAATGCATCCAAATAAGCAGCCAAAAAAAAAAAAAAGTGTTGCTCATCCACAGCACACAGAAACAAATTTTAAAAAATCAAGAAAACACTCTGCTATATACTATTTAACATTTTAAAGGCCCATTTTATAAGTGCAAAAATTAAGAAAAGAAAGCAGCTGTCTAAAATAAAAGCTAAACAAAATGTACAATTTGTCGTACAATTTGCATTCATGCACTGAATTAGTTATGCTCCCTTCTGCTACCAAGAACTTTAAAAAAATAGCAATAAAAATAAATATTTCCATCAAAAATAGTAAAATCAGATCAGTAGTAAAATTTATTACAACTCATCCGATGATGCGAGTAGTCCAGAAGCATAACAACCTGCAACCTGCGTGGGCTTACTTTGCCCAAGCCCTTGGCTCACCTCCCAGTCACAACATTGACAGAGATTTCTGGTTTCCAGGCTTATTAGATCCTTTATTGCTAAGCTTTCTGAGCAATGAAACCATCAGAAAAGCATTGCATTCAAACATAATGGACACCTGCTTTAGCTACCTCCTGCAAGCTAAATCCTCTAGCTGAATCCTTTAGCTGGAGGAGGCAGCGAGGAGCTCGGTCTGGACAGGGAGGCTGCAACAGGGAGGGGTGCATCCTCCTCCCAGTGCAGCAGGGAGATCAGCCAGGCAATGTTAATTTCCCTTTTACAATTTTAATAGATTATTTTACCAGTGCTTGCCCTGGGCTAGAACTACCATTTTTTTTCTTAAGAAGTGCATTTCCGCATCTGATAACCAATGTAGGTACACTTCTAAGATTTTCAAGAAGACCATATAGACAACAGTTACCAGCTGTGCTAGTGTGCATCTTGTAAATTAACTCTCAGAGGACTTTCTAACGTTGATTTACATAATCACAACGTAACTCAGGTTGGCAAGGACTTGAGGAGCTCTCCAATCCCAGCTGCTTCCAAGAGCAGGTTCAGCTGCAGAGGGCAGATCATGCTGCTTAGGGCTTCACCCAGCCAAGGTGTGAAAACTCCAAGGCTGGAGAGAGCCCACTCCCCTGTCCCCTACCCTGGCTCCACCAAATGGCCCTCACCCACCAGCATGTCATCCCTCTCTGACTGTAACGTAATAGCCCAAGTACAAAAGCCTGGCTAGAGTGGAGGTAGGTGACATCTGCTGTTCTCCTCTCGTTCCCATGATTTTGTCACAAAGAGCAGTAGGGTGGGTCAGGCATGACAGACCCTTGCTCTTTGTCATTGTTTACTCCCTCACATGCCCAGACATCACATGCAGCAAAATAACAAAGAGAAGTCCAAGGGCAACCAAAAGAGACTTCAAGGCCCTGGCATGATTGGTAGAGGAATCAGGAGCACAGGTAGTGATTTTCTCAGCTCTTCCGATAATAAGGAATAATACTGATAGGAATCAGATGAGTGTGTGCCTCTGAGGTTGGTGTAAGTTGAAAAAATTTGGATGGCCTACTCAAGACCTGATCTGCTGACACCTGACAGGACACACCTATCTCAGAGGGGAAAAAGAGTTCTAGAGCGGGAGCTGGTAGAGCTCATTGGTAGAGCTTTGAACTACCTTGGAAAGGGGAAAGGGATACAGTCAGGCTCACCAGTGATGAGTGATGGGATAGAGCACCAAAATTTGAAGAAACAAGCACCAATGGGATCCCTCAACCTTCTTCACCAGGTATTGGCTACAATGTACCACACCTGAAATGCTTCTACATCAATGCACACAGCACCAGGAACAAATAAAAGGAGCTTGAAACTTTGGCCCAGTCTCAGAGATTTGACATCATTAGCATAAGTGATACCTGGTAGGATGAGTTCTGTGACTGGACTGCCCTGTTGGACAGTTACAGGTTCTTCAGGAGGGATAGGCAGGGCAGAAGAGGTGGAGAAGTGGCACTGTATATTATACAAGGAGTAGAAAGTTTGGAGCTCACAGGTGGCAATGGCACAGCTGAGTAAGAATCAAGGGGCAAACAAGTAATGCACATATACTGTGGGAGTCTGCTATAGACCTCCCATCCCTCCCAGGACAATAATGCTAACAAATTATTCTTTGAGGAACTAAGGGACACTTGCAAGTAAACTGCCCTTGTCCTCATGGGGGACTTCAACTTTCCAGAAGTTAACTGGGAGCATCACACGGTTGGTTCAACCTGGGCCAAAAGATTCCTAAAAAGCCTGGATGACAACTTTATGGAACAGGTCTTAAGGGAGCCGATTCAGAAAGATGCCCTCCTTGATCTGCTGCTTGTCAACAGAGGGGATCTTGTGAATAAAGCGGAGACTGATGCTGTCTTGGCCACAGTGACCATGAAGTGATTGATTTTAAAATCTCTGTTGACAGGAGGAAAGGTGCCACCAAAACCTCAACTCTGAACATGAGGAGAGCTCAGGGATTTAGTAAGGTCCTCTGGAAAAATGTTTTTGCAGTTGCCAGGGTCCATCAGTGCTGGTCACTTTTCAAACATCACCTCCTAAGGGCACAGGAGCAGGCAATTCCCAAATGTTGAAAGTCAAGCAGCTGAGACAGAAGGACAGTTTAGCTGAGCAGAGATCTTCTCTTGGAGATAAGGCAAAAAAAGAAAGGTTTATGCCCAGTGTAAGCAAGGTCAAGTGACATGGGAAGAATACAGAAATGCTCCTTGCCACTGCAGGGAGAAAATTTGTGTGGTCAAAGCTCAGATGGAGCTGTAGCTGGCCAGTAATGTGGGGAACAACAAAAAGAGTTATTTTGAATATATTAATGGCAATAGGCAGTATAAAAATATCAGCACTGTTACAGGGTGAGGATGGTCACCTCCCAAACAGGGACAGAGACAAGGCAGAGGTGTTTAACACTTTATTTGCCTCTGTCTTTAACACGGATGACAGACCAAGGGGGTCTCATTGCCCTGAGCTGGAGGGCCATGACTGTGAGAATGATCAACTCCCAGCCACTTCTGAAATTGTGCAGGATCTGCTGCTCCAGCTCCATCCCTACAAATCTATGGGGCCTGATGGGATTCATCCCAGAATCCTCGAAGAGCTGCCTGATATCATCGCAAAACCTCTCTCAATGATGAGTGGTCTCGGAAATCCAGAGAATCCAGAGAGGTCCCAGCTGACTGGAAGCTGACAAATGTTGTCCCAGTTTTCAAGAAGGAGGACCCTGGAAACTACAGGCCTGTCAGTCTCACTTCAGTGCCTGGTAAAATCATGGAAAAGATTATTCTGGAAGGTATTGAAAAACATCTGAAAGACAATGCAGCCTGAAGGATAAAGCCAGCATGGCTCCATGAGAGGAAAGTCCGGCTTATCAAACCTGATTTCCTTTTATAACAAGGTAACCCACCTAGTTGATCAAGGAAAGCCAGTTGATGTAATCCTTTCAGAAATCAGTAAGGCTGAAAGGATACTGTGTCTCACAAAGTATCCTTCTGGACAAAATGTCCAGCACACAGCTGGATAAACACATAATGTGGTGGGTGAGCAATTGGCTCACAGGTCAAGCACAGAGGATGATAGTGACTGGGGTAACATCAGACTGGTGACCTGTCACTAGTGAGGTTCTGCAGGGCTCCATCTTAGGCCCTGAGCACCTTAGCATCTTTATAAATTATTTGGATGCAGAACTGGAAGGGATACTAAGCAAGCTGGCAGAAGATGCAAAACTGGGAAGAGCTGTTGACTCACTCAAAGGCAAGGAGGTCCTGCAGAGACACTTCAACAAATTAGAGGACTGGACAATCACCAATCATAGGAAGTTCAACAAGGGGAAGGGTCGGATTCTGCACTTGAGATGGGGCAACCCTGGATGTTCGTACAGACTGGGAATGAGATGCTGGAAAGCAGTGCCACAGAAAGGGACCTGGAGGTCCTGGTTCATGGAAAGCAGAATATGAGTTAGCAGTGCTCTGGCAACCAGGAGAGCGAACCATGTCCTGAAGGGCATCAGACCAAGCATCCCCAGCCAGCCAAGGCAGGTAATTGTCCTGCTCTGCTCTGTGGCAGCCTCGCCTTGAATATTGTGGCAGTTTTGGGCACCACAATGTAAGAAAGATATTAAGCTACTAGAGAGTGTCCAAAGGAGGGCCATAAGGATGGTAAAAGGCCTTGAGGAGAAGCCTTATAAGCTCATTTGGTATGTTCAGCCTGCAGGAGACAGAGGGGAAACCTCATTGCAGAGGAGTGAGGTTCCTTGTGAGAGGAAGAGGAGGGGCAGGCACTGATCTCTTCTCTCTGGTGACCAGTGACAGGGTCTGAGAGAATGGCCTGAAGTTGTGTCAAGGGAGGTCTGGGTTGGATATTAGACCAGCACCCAGAGGGTGGTTAGGTACTGGAAGAAGCTCCCCAGGGAAGTGGTCAGAGCACCAAGCCTGAGAGAGTTAAAGAAGCTTTTGGACAGTACTCTCGGGCACATAGTGTGACTCTTGGGGAGGGCTGGATTCTGTGAGCCTCATGAGTCCCTTCCAATTCAGCATATTCTGTGATTCTGTGACATGGGATCCAGGAGGTCTCAAGGCACTCCTTGATTTTACCTCAGGCAGATGGCCTGCTGGCTGGCCTGTGTTCCTCAGAGTGGCTTTTGCCCTTTTTCAAAGAAGCCTTTCTCCAGTTGCTGGGGTTGTCCCTGATCTCCTCAGCCTTGGACAGCTGATACAAACTGATTACACAAGGACATCAGCCATCCCCTTGGGACCCTGGGGTGCTGCCTGAACAGGTCCAAGGGAACATGTGTGGATGTTGAGTACTCCTGCATGATCCCTGACTTGACCATCAATCCTGGCTAGTAGCTTCTCTCCTCCTCCAGCCAAGTCACTGAGTGCAGAAGCCTGGTGGACCTTGTCGGTGACAACACAGAGGGTGGTGAGGACCTGCCTTTTCTGTGTCTGCTGTCACTGTATCACATTCTTCATCTGTAGTTATCCTGACATGGAAACCATTGCGAATCAAGAGTCAGTGATCCACATACCAGCTAACATGAGTATGCCCTGGCCTGTGCTGTGCTGGACTGTGCCTTCAAGCTGTGGTGTGCTGTATCGATTCCTTGGTTGCAGGACAAACTCTTCTTAGGAGAGGAGCCTGCAGACTGCTCCTACTCATCATCAACAAGTACAGCACCTGCACCACTTTATCTTCATCTCAAAGTGCAGCAAGAATTTCTTATAAGAACATTGTTTCTGCTTTCCAGCAGAAAAGACAAATACAGTTGTTTCCTTGGGGGAAAAAAAAATTGTGTAATAGCTTGAATGAGCAAACAAGTCAGCCTGTCTATGGTCAGCATTTCTCAGATCATTTCTCAGATCACAGTGCAGCCTGCAGCAGGGGAAGTGTTAGTGGAGGGGATGAACAACCACAGGTCAGAGTGCTCAAGGACTGGAGGACTATTTGTTAGCAAAAAGTTTTCCTTGACAAACTCCAGCAAGCTCCTGGATGGCTGATGTTCTGATGTGGAAAATTTTTTAGTGAGGATGGGAGTCTGTGACACACAGCCTTCCTCCAGTTGTTCAGAAAAACTCCATCTGCTTCCTTACCCTGGTCGGTGATCTGTAACATATCCCAGCACAGAGTCACACTTAGCAAACTCTCCTCTGACCCTGACCCACAAGCTCTACACAGACCTGAGCCCCACACATCTAAGCTACTCTTTCACATGGAGGGCAGCCCCATTCCTCCTTTAGCCTGTTTACCTCTCCTGAAGGTCTCATCATCTCCATCAATCACAGCAGTGCCCCAGCACATCATAGGTTTCCCAGCAATGCTGCAGCTCTGATCAAAAACTGAGCTCTTGTCCCTCCTGCTCATCTCCCAGGCAGTGTGCAGAGGGGCACACACCCTGGAGGTGAGCATCCTTTTGTCTTATTTTAATATTCTCAAGCTCTGCCTTGTTCCCCACACTCTGTACTTGTATTTTCTGTCCTTGCCCCAGCATTTTCTCATGTAAATCAGGGCTATATTCTCTCTCCCTAGTTTAAAACCCTCCTCACCAGGCTTGCTAGCCTCCTGACAAAGATGCTTTTGCCACAATAAGTGAGAAAGAGAAAATGGTAGCTGATTTCTTAAATTCACAGATGTGAAACTCAGAGGTCAAGCTATATTTTGATCAAGGACCTCTAATCTGGCCCATGACAAGTCACTTTGAAATCCAGCTCTTCACTCACTGGATTAAAACTGTACATATACCGTTCCTCAGTGACATACACATAGCTCAGTTCTTCCATAAGGGTCTCCTCGTCAATCTTTTGTACTCAGCCCATCTGATTTTCAGTCTACAGAACAGGACCAATGACCTGGTTCACAGCTGTAATTTCACTGATGTCACAGCAAAATAAAGTTTAATTTCATGTGTTCATACATTTCTCACTTGTCATTTTGTATCTGAGCTACTGTAAATATCCTGGGGAGATTTTCAGTGTAAGAGCAATTATCTCTATTATCTTTGAACAAAAAAGGAAAAAAGTTGCTGTGATCAGAAACTGTACAGTGCAGCCATTTATTGCCACTTTTATTGAACTAGAACACTGTGCAGCCCCTGTTTAAAATGGGTTGAAAATTTCACATAACTCAGAGGCCATAAATACAAATAAAACTCAAGATCTTGGAAAGTATCCAGACATTCCTCTTCATGGGCAAAATTTTAGCATGATCAAAAATGTGATCTGTTGTTTTCAATGGCAAAACTTTCATCAGTTTGATCAGGGGCTTCCACTCAGCTTTTCCTTACCATAGCTCCACAAGCAGATGATGGAGAGAGAAAAACAGTAGAAAAAGCTTAATTGCTAATCCTTAATTTATAACTGTGCTTTACTCCTTCAATATGCAATGCCTTTACTCAAAATGTCATTCTCAGGGTCATTCTAAAAAAAAATAACAGCTATAAAATTAGAGATTGTTTAGAGCCAGCTAAATGTGTGACCTAGAAAAAGTTTGCTCTTTTCCACTTCAAATATTGTTCACTTCTTCAGCACTTTGAAAAATGATTGTAAGTGAATTAGTGATAGAATGTGATTTCAGAAATCCTATGCTGTCATTAAAAAAAAAAAAAGCAATGTGTAAATGAAGAAAATGCAAACTAGCAACCACCCATTCACAACAATAAAAAGTATTTTCCAAAAACCTGACACAAATTAAAAAGAACCAAATGAACAAACAAACAAAAAAATTCAGAATCAGTCATTCTCATCTGTCCTGCAATTTATGGAGGTGGTTTCAGTGGTTTCAGTGCAATTCAAATCCACTAACACAGAAACAGAACAATAGTATTGCTTTAGAGAAGAAAACAGGAAAAAGTTGCTCATCCTTTCAGAAAGATTCTGGAAAAGCAAAGATTAATCAAAGATTAATACAAACTTTCAATTCTGGCCAAAATCTCATTCAGGGTGCTAGATAAAGAATTCATCTCAGCTGTAAGCCACAAGAACAACTTGGTTTAGAACAAGAGAAACTCAACAAGCCTCACAAAACAAACAAGACTAATAAGCCAAAACCAAAAAAAAAGCCCCACAAACAAACCAATCAGCCAAACAGAAACAACCCTCGACTGCATTGTGCATTTTTCTGATGAGTTCTGGTGATATAACCTTTACCTGGGAACTAAATTTAAGGCATCTATTGCAAAAGGAAGTTTGTGTATTCTAAAAAAGCTACCCCCAAACCCTACCATAAATTACAGTATTTTAATCTATGGTGTGGTACAGATGAATGCAATACTCCTCCTCTTCCCCTTCCATGAGATAATATTGTTACTTTCTCTGATGCTTTCTTGTTGCCATGGCATCCTTTCTACCGTAGGTCTCTTCACCCTTATATTATTTCCCCAGTTGATGTTCAACCTGTGGTCATCTTCCCCGCAGGTCGAAAGCTTATAAATCAGTGTTCATTTTTGAAATTATACATTTGATCCGCTGAATAAGGTGTATCACTCCAGAGCTCAGACAGTTTGCTTTAGATGGGAATACACAACATTGTTTCTAAGCACACGAGGACTGATACTGTCCTTGAACAGTGAGCAGTTCATCCAAAATTTGTGTTTATATGTATTTGTTCAGCACCTAGCACTACGGTTCTGATCCCAAGGGGACAGACTGTCAAGCACTCTAATAAATGTCACTCCTTCTACTTGAATGCTCAATTTGTTCTGTCAATTTCCATGTGTGTCTGGCCAGGATGTTCATTTTCCTGACATGTAATCTATGCTGTGGCATGCATCTCCTTTAAAATGTTTGCCTATCCACCTCAGAGATTCTTGGCTCATACCACCTAGCTGGCTGCTGGCAGATACACCTACAAGGAGACACCTGCCCAAGATGAAAACCTTTGATTCTCAAGAGTATCCTTTCAGCCTATCTGCCTTCAAGTCCTTAGCTTCGATTGCTACCACTGTCCCCTCGGCTGCACAAGGCGAGCTCGAGTCCAAGAAGCTACTTCCCAGCCACTCTGGCTTCGCTCCGTGTGGCCCCAGCCCCGGCGGCGGCAGCCGAGCTGCTGCTCCCCGGGGAGCACACGAAGAGAGCCGAAGTGGGTCCTCGCACCTGTTACAACTACAAAGTCGGGCTCAGCGCACGGGAAAACCGATTCCTCCTCCCAAAGCGCAACAGGTCTCTTCGCACCACCACCACCCGGCAACGAAGTCACCGGGTGCGCGAATGGAGGAGCCGCGGTCGCAGTCACTCACCGGGGGTGCGGGCGAGGAGGGTCCTCCGCGCTTGGAGGAGCCACGCCGGGAGCTGAGCCGGCGCCAGGACTCGGCCAGACGCCCTCGGCCGCCGCCGCCCGTCGCCCCCTCGGCGGCGCTGCCCCGCTCCGCTCGCCCGGGGCTCAGTCGCCTTTGCCCCATGGCAGCAGCTCGGCCGAAGCCCGCCGGTCCCCCCGCTCCTCTCCGCGCCGCCCTTTTTAAGGCTTTACCGGCGCCGCCGATGCTCGGCGGAGAGGCGGTGGGGAGGGCGGGATGGGGAGGAGCGGCGCCGCCCGCCCCTCGCCGCTGCAGGACTGCCCGGGGGAGCCCCGGTGCGGGGCGAGCGCCTCACCCCGCGGGGATGGACCACGCGGGGACGGGGAGAGCCTCGCTCCGCCCGGGTAGCGCTCGGGACAGCGTCGTATCCCACAGCATTGCAAGTTTTAACTTGGGGCCGGCCGTGAATTCGGAAACTGGCATGGGAAGAGAAAGGGTCAGACAGATGTACTTTGCTTAGACATGACAAGTTATGACACCTGTTCACCTCCTACCTAGATCTTGCAAAAATTTTGCCAAGAGGCTTTTTCTAATTAAACTGCATCAGTAGTTCTAGGGAAATAAATTAGTCGTTTCCCTACAATACAATAAGTTCATTCTTAATATCCAGCAACAGACACAGAAGCACAGCTTTCACACCAAGCCCAGCGTTTTTCCCTTCTGTTTACACTTAGGGGGTTGGAAACAGCAAGTCAGTCAAAAGATGGTATGGTTCCTACTGGTACTGTGACACACCTTTGGGGGGCCTGCTTTTCTTTCTTAAAATCGACAAGGAACATCTCTGAAATTAAGTTTCCCAACTAATACCAGAAGGGATTCCTGCGGTGCTGGTCAGAGTCCTGATCCAGTATCCCCTACTAGGTACCTTAGGAACAAGCATATCGGCTCATCAGCTCCGTGTGCTGAGCGCAGTGCCACAGAGAAAAGCTGCCTCTTCTCTGCCCTCCGAGCTCACTGCAGTATATCAAGCATACAAGCTCAGGCAACAGCATTGCAAGGTAAATATTTAATTTTCGAAAACCAACTAAAACAAACAAACAAACAAACAAAAGCCTACATTGACACTGTTTTCTAGTAATCATTAAAAACCACAGTGAGCGTTTTGCAGGCATTAAATCATTGGTTTGCATTTATGATTTAACCCTTTTACAAAGATTTCTTAAAGACCATTTTACTGAAACTAAAACTGCTACTTTCTCAAGTAGCTGAACTATTTTAAAAAGATGATATGACATTATGATGAATGATGTTATTCTAGTTATAGCCACAGTACATAAGTGATTTATGAAAGGATATATTTTCCTCACAGTGTATCTAATGTGATAATAATAAGCAAGAAATGTGGGTCAGAGTTTCCAAAGAACACACTAAATTGTCTATTAAATATGGGTTGGAAGCTAATGATTAAGGACTTTATTGTGGCTTTAGGTAGTTTGATGGTCTCCAAACTCCTAAATACACTCCAGACTGATTAAGTACCTTCCATTCAATGGAGACAGATGTTATTGGGAGGGCCTTTTCCTTCCAACATCTATAACTATAGCAAGTTACTTCATTTGGGTGAACTATTCTCATAAGTGCTTTTAGCTTTATTTATTCCCCTCTGAGGCACATCAGCATTTGGTCAGCTTTGCTGATCATGTCATTAGTTTTATAATTTTTAATGACATCTATAGATGACTTCCTCTGATGTCTCCTCTATCTGCTAGTAATAACCATCAAATTCCCCAAATCACATGTTTTCCTTTAAATATGCATTAGAGAAATCTAATGGTTTTCAAAGCCCACAAAAATCTGTAAGCAAGTTAGTTTTTAAAAAGTCAAATTACATAAACCTCAGAAGACAAGCTCTTATGGATTTTTTTTGGGAGAGTGGGGAATAAGAATCTCCAAAGGAATTAATGGATAGGATACAAAAATACTTGTGTTACTGATTTGTTACTGATCTTGTTTAATTGTTTTCCAGATGTAGTATGAAGTTTGGTGCCTTCACCTGTTTAGCTACACAGACAGCACTATACTACTTATTCAGCTCACAGTACCATGTTAGATATACGAGAAAAGAAAGCACGTTTTTATTTAAGATAAACATAGCAAACATAGCAAAAAAATAGCCAGACTCTTTTAAATAAGCTGCAAACTTAAAAAAAACACAGTCAAAACCAATTAAACCTCAGTAAGTCTAATATACAACACAGATCATTTGAGTAGTATCAGAAAGTCAAATTTTGTGAAAAGCAAATCACACATTCACAGACATGAAAATACTGGATTTTTTCTGATGTTAAGATTGAAGTTTTAGCACAGAAAGCTTCCTCCTTCTTTCTGTCTGTAATTAATCCAAACCTGATGACCTAAGTGCCAAGTACCTTTCGTATAGATCATCATAAATTTCAACTTGTTGCACGGTCTGCCAGCATTTAATGCAATGCGTTTGTTTAATAACCACATAAAAAGAATTGATTTCCAACATTTATAAAAATATTTATGCACATAAGCATATTATACACATCGTAACTCTATTCCACATATGCCTGTAAGTGTTGCTGTTATGGCCTTAATCAGGCATGGTGTATGGCTGGCAAGAAAGTATTTTCATCCCTAGCAGACAAGGACATGACTGCATGTTATTTGCACAGCTGGCTGATATTCTTATTTCAGGCATTCTCGTTCTACCTACAAACTTATTCTTCACAGTCATTTATAAGTATGTCCAAATATTTATCAAGAACTACAAGAAAGCATGTCAATAGGTGGTGACAGAGCTCCATTTGCCTGGTTTAGATCTTCTTGCCTGACAGAGTCCAAGACCCATAAACTTTTAGGGACAGTTTGAACTGCTTAGAGGCTTCAGACAGTCATTCAAGAGTGATGAAAAGGTTTTTTGTTTCACTTCGCATTAGCAAGACAGAAGCTTTAGAATGATTTATGCTGGAACAGGCTACTGAAGGTCACCTGGTCCAACCCTATCCTTAAAGTAGCTTTGTGTAGATCAGCTTGCTCAGGACTTTGTCCAGTCAGATCTTGAAAAACCCCAGAACTGAAGATTTCATTGCTTCTTTGGACAATGTTTCAGTGCTTAAGCATGGTCTCAGCAAAAAGGTGTTCCCTTAGAACTAATTGGAATTTCTCATGTTCCTACTTGTGTTTGTTTCCGCTTCTTGCTTCACGATACAGCTTCAAGGACATCCTGGCTCCATCTTCTCTACACCTTCCCATTCAGCAGTTGGATTCAGCAATCCAGACTCCCTGGCTCCATCTTCTCCACACCTTCCCATTCAGCAGTTGGATGCAGCAATCCAGACTCCCTGTAGGCTCTGTCCTTCAGGCTGAACAAGCCTATTCTCCCAGTCTCATCAGTCATGTGGATGAGGCCTTCTGCAAACATCTGGAAGCAGCCTCGCATTTTCCAGTCCTGGTGCTCCCAGGAGAGCTTCAGCCACCCCGATATCTGCTGGAGACACACTACAGCCAGGCAAAAGCAGAGTTTGGCTTGTTCAGGAATCTGCTCTAAAGAGTCCCATAGGACAAGGACCTGAAGCAGAGGAGGGTCTAAGAGTGGTGGTTGTTATTCAAGGATCACCTCCTCCAAGCTCTAAAGGAGTTGACTCTGGTGAGCAAGGAAGTCAGAGAAAAGACCTAAAGCTCTGCATGGATGAACAAGGAGATCAGGGCAAAACACAAATATGAGTGAGAGTATATAGAAGGGGAAGGCAGTGACAGTGGGAGGAATACAGAGATACTGTCCTAGCACACAGGGGTGACATTGGGAAAGCTGATACCCAACGGCCATTGGATCTGGCAAGGATGTTTTGATGAAAGGTCTGTGAATGAAGGCCCTGTGGATATTTCATACTTGTGGTATAAGAAATAAAACAGAAAAGCAATCATAAACATCATGTAAATATGTACTATTCCTCTCCATGTTTCTGAGAAGAGATTTTGGCATCCTCTTCCTGTTAGGGAAGAATTTATTTGTGTATATATATATATATATATGTATGCTTTACGCAGACTCAGATTCCTGTCCCAGCAGCATAGTGCTGCCAGTGCTATTATTGAGAGTCTTCTGTGGCACTGCCATCTTTGCAAGTCTGCTATTGCTTGATGTTGTAGGGTACAGGCAAGACTTTTGGGCTTTTCAGGCTTGTAGTTCTGCAAGTAGTTCTGCTTTTTGCCTCAAACTCATGAGATTCCTTTTCAGAGTGTGGTCCATAACATAAAAATATAGGTTTTCAAAGGCAAATTCAAAGGAATTGCTTATTATTAAAAAGCAATTCCTCACAAAGTTTCCTTCTACTACAGAGAGAAAAAAAAAAAGACAACAAAACAACACCAAAAAACCCCAAGAGCTTAAGTAAATTATTCACTTCCCTTAAAATGGGAAGAACAATGTTTTATGTTCTTTCATGTATCTGCTGTTAAGAGTGGGTCATACACCTCTGCCTTTTATCACCTGCATTATGGAAGATTTTTCTATTCTCTAGTTTGTAGAGTTTTAATTAAGACCATTAAATACATCAGAATCAAATTCTTCTAGGAGCTGTCTTCAGAAGTTCTACACTACAGATTGCTGCTATTGTTTGTATTTCCTAACTAACACAGGTGTTTTTTTTCTTTTTTTGTGCCTTCCAATTTTGTAGAGAGACAGATAAATCAACGCCACTGACTAGTAGTGATTGGCGGATACTTATAAAATTCTTTTTTAGTTCAACCATAACACGTCACGAGAGAGGCAAGACTTTAACACAACACAGCTTTGATTTTGAAAGGAATGACCAGTCTTAACTGCTTGCACAATGAATGAAGGTGATCACACACTTTTCTAGGTAATACACTATTTAGGTAATAAAATCAGCCCTGAAACTCACTTAGAATTCATATTCTGAATATGTAATGAAAATATCTCAAATTCTAGATTTTAGGTAATAAAGATATTTTTGTTGAAATTACTGGAAGTTACCCCATAGTACAACTTATTTTCTAAAGCACAAATGTACAGCAGTCCCTAGGTCTTGAAGGTTATTGGTGGAACCTTTTAAATGAAATACTGTTTGTATCATTGACAGAAAAAAAAAGCTATAAAAATATAGGAATAGACTTCTTGTTACAAAACAGACTAAACACTGGATTAAAAGTTTGTTGGGGTTTTGGAGCTTTCTTTAATTCCATAAAATGTGAAAAATGTGGAGGTAGAGTTTTATTCTACCAGATCACTAAAAAATGAACTTTATATTTTGATGTTCATCTGAATCATCATCACAGGATAGTGGACTAAATAGAAAAGCACTGTTGCCAATTTATGTCTGAAAAATTAAGTTAGAGTGACCTCCGGTGTGTCACAACAACTTTAAAAGTAAAATAGGTGTTATTAATCTCTATCCACTTAATTTCATCTAATGCCTTAGCCATGTGATTATTCTTGCCTTGCAGTGTTCAGGCAGGATGACACTGTGAGCAGATGTTCATTTCTTGAGTTACTACTGGAAGAAGCAGTATGAAAGAACATTGGTGATTAGTAACTTCCCTTTCTAAACCAGGCCTAGTCACCTCGTCGAAGCATGACAGGACAAACAAAGGCAAAATTTTTACGGTTTCTAAGAAGCCTTTAGTGTACTGTTTATTCAAGCTGAACTCTCACTACAGAGGGAAGTCATTTTGAGCACAGAGTGCAAGATAAAACTTTCGACATTTAAGTTTTAATTATGCTCAGTTTTTCTTTCTCCCATCTGTTCACATCAAAAGGTCAGTCTCCACTACAGCATTGTCAGAAACATTTGCAATATCTTAGAGAGTGAGTAGACACAATGAACAAATACTCTACAGTATTTTTTCTAAGGCTGTCATTCATCTTATGCAAGAAACAGGCAGCAAATTCAGAACAAAACAAAGAATTGCTCAGCTTGGAATTTAGCCTATTTTTCACATAATTGTTAAATTGAATATTCATTTCAAGACATGTTTAGTACTTGGTAGTACAGCATAAACAGAACATTTGATGACACAACATATTTGTGCTTAGACAATGAAACTTGTCTGTAATCCAAGAAGTGAACGTTTTTTGTGAAGTTACAGAGAAAGTATCGATGCTCATTCTGACTTCAGGAGAGGGGTCCATAGAGTTCAGATATATAAAGTCTAGGAAACAATGTTCCTCTTAGGCCTCATGCTGAAGATAAAATATAAAACACCATGGCATTTCACAATATTTGCTCTTTTGTTTAAAATATTCAACTGTCAATTAATGGAGACAAGTAAAGAAGTCAATTACAGCAAGTCATTGAATCACAGAATGATTTGAGTTGGAAGGGACCTCAAAGATCATCTCATTCCAACCTCCCTGCCATGGACTGGGACCTCAACTACTAGATCAGGTTGCTCAAAGCCCCATCCAATCCGGCCTTGAACACTTCCAGGGATGGCATATCTACAACTTCTCTGGAAAAATGTTTCCAGTGCCTCACCACCCTCACAGTAAAGAACTTCTTCCTCGTATTTAATCTAAATCTACTCTCTTTCAGTTTAAAGCCATTTCCCCTTGTCCTATCACTACATGCCCTTGTAAAAAGCCCTTCTCCGGCTCTCTTGTGGGCATTCTCTAGGTACTGGGAGGCTGTAAATATGTATCTCCAGGTCTTCTCTTCTTCAGGTTGAATAGTTCCAGCTCTCTCAGCCTGCCTTCATAGGTGAGGTGCTCTAACCCTCTGAGCATCTTTGTGGCCCTTCTCTGGACTTGCTTTATGGCCTTCTTACGTTGGAGGGTTCAGAGCTGGATGTGGCACTCTGGGTGGGGTCTCACAAGAACATATTAAAGAGGCAGAATCACCTCTCTCAACCTGCTGGCTATATTTCTTCTGATGCAGCCCAGGATATGCTTGGTTTTCTGGGCTTTGAGTGGACAAGCAATTATAAAGACCTGTTTACAAATATCTGCTAAGTATCCTGGTCTGTAGCATAGATCAGACTATATTTTTGGTTACAGCTGTCAATGACTTTTCTTCACCAATGTAAAACTCAAAGAGAATATGAGGAGTTATACTTTCAAAAATGGCACTTTTTTTAACAATAATACAATTTATCTTTACACAGCCATTATTTTAAATCACACTTTCACAAACCAGCATGAATTACCATCCTAGCCTTAAATGACTCAGTGCTAATGCAAGTCCACAGTCCAGCGCTAATGCAAGCCCTTCAGTCACCAAGTAAGGCACAATGGTATAGTGAGATTAATCTCAGTACTATTACTTGGCTCTAAAAACCCGGGTCAGTACTTGAAAACCGAGTGGATTCCCTCAGCATATAAATTACTCTCTACTTATTGTTACCTAAAAAACCCAGGTGTACTAATTTGCTATATGTCTAACATGGAAAAAATATCTTCTGCATTTGTCCCTCAATTAATTTCTCTGTTGAAAAAAAACTATAGCAAACTAAGGTGTTCCTGTGCAAGTTTATCTCTATGGCTTTTGCACTCCACTATAGTAATTATATTTTAGTAAATGTATGCAAAGCTTTGGGGCACACTAACTTTAAACAGGTGAAAATACTTGACTCCTCCCTGTGAAAATTTTGTATTGCTGAATTAATTGTAACTCGCATTGTGAGTAATGGATCTTTGCTGACTATATGATTGGTTATCAGGGATAAAACACTTAAGTACCAAGGGCAACAGAAGAGATGCCAAGGTTAGTCCATTCAGATGAAATGAAACAGAATCCTTGCTCTATTTTGTGTCTCCATTTCCCTGTTAGACTATTAGGGCCCCAAATAATAACTAATTTACTGTCTTGTTCTCTCTATAGAAATCTATCATAACAATGCTTGAGTAGCAGGGCTGAACACCACACAATCCAGAAAACAATTTGCAAGTAAGGAAGTGCAGCTTCCAGGAAAAGGGAGGGAAAATATTTTTTTTATTAATTTATCAGATTTTCCTGTACACTGTACAGCAGTTCTATGGCCCCTGCAATGCCCTTTTTATTTAGTTAAGGAAGGAGTAGAGACATTCAGTGCGAGTACAAGAGTTCTGGAAAGCTTGGTAATCCTGAAGGACCTTTTTCCTCACTTTTCTTTGTGTCTAAAAGAGAATTTCTACCCTTAGAAGACCATCCAATACTGAGAGACCACCAGTTTGAATGAGATGTATGTCTTCCTGATAGATAGAACTGGTTTATCTCACCCAAAAAAGTTATTAATTCACCTTTCTAGATAAACACATCATAATCTTTATCTATCACTGTAGGTTTGCCTTCATTCTCCTAGAGATTCTACCAGACTTAATTCCTAGCTGGAATGGCAGTGACACCAGAATTGCTTCATCTGGCTACTAAGCACCACTCCTTCAAGAAGACAAACCCTAAAGGGGATCAATATTGAAATGGTCCAGCCAATATTAGTGATCAAATTTATATGAGTAAGTCCATGATCTTCTAATGTATTTCTTACTTCTGATGCCTGGCAGATGGGAGTTTAATAATTCAGATATTATTCACAAACATAAAGACTGACTTTTATTGAGTTGAACATCATAACATTTTCTTTCAAATAAAATGAAGATCTCAACCCACAAAAGCACTGGGACCCATACTGAACTTTAAAATCAATAAAACTGCCAGTGATTTTTATTGAAGCTACGTCTGCTTCGTGAATTATTGCTGAATATCCAAGTACTGCTATGTGAGGTACAAATGTGCTAGATTTGATTTTTATATCACCAACATTTTAGATGAGAAAGCTGGCCCTATGCATTGCATTCAGTAATAGTGTTATTAGATACAAGTCCCAGAACACAAAAATGTGTTTACCTTTGGAGCTATATACAAATTTAAATAGATCAGCACTTGAAGCTTTACAAACTTTTGCAAAATAAAACCACCGACATTAGTCTATTGAATTCATTCCTTTGATTGTAGCACTCTGGAGGAATTTAAATGAGTAGAAGAAAGCAGTATTTTATGCACACTTCAAAGTCAGGAATGGAGCTATAGGGGCCATTTTCTAGTTAATAATCATTATCAACAAGTTTAAGCCTTAAACTGTTAAGTGTTATGCTGCAGTACAAAGTTGTTGGTATTTCAACACAGTTACAAGTAAAAAGGTTTTCTAGTCTTAAGTATATAGAAAGAAGATTTTTTTCAAGACTGGGTTAAAAAATAAAACAATTGGCTTCTTGGACATTTATCTCCTTAGCCTACACAAGATATTTTCCACAATTAGTGATAGACATCTTTTTAACCTCAGTTGTAACTTCTGAATTCTGGAAATAATAGTTACCATGGTACCCCAGGTTCTTGGAGTGGATTAATTCTCTTCCATATTTGGTACTGCTCTCTTTTAATATGATCACATACTCAAAATGACTGATGAGTTATATCAACAAGAGAATGCTTGCTATCACCTAACCTTCTTTTCTACTGAAGCGACAGTCACTTTGATCTTACAGCAGAGATATATGCTATATTAAAATACAGATTAATTACTTTTTTACCTATTTTTTAAGACATAGACTACACAGTCGAAAGACAGTTAAGCAAAGTTTTCCAGACTTTTTTTTTCAAATACTTGACCATTTGATGCTGTCGATTTTTAACAGAAATAATTAAGTTGGTGTATGAATGCAGTAGGTATGGATGGAAAAACCTGCACGTCCCCTTGGACACACACATCCTAGTGCTTACAAGTATGTGTGTATGTATGTGTGAATAAAAAAAATGAGTAAATGAAGACCACAAGAAATCAAGTGTGAGTACGTAAAACGAAATTGCTTAAAGATTTCATAAACAAGTATCACATTTTCCATCAAGAAGATTTTACGCTGAGTGATATTGCACCACTTTTTGTGCAAAACGTGTGTATAGTTCTTAGAGATCATTTCGCAATGAGAAAATAGAGCCCAGAGTCCAAAAGTCCTTGTGGCCAGCTGGAGACCCAGGTTAAAGCAAAAAGATAGAGGAGACAGGACCTGTGCTACAGTCCTCTACTTCAGTGTCTACAGTAAGCATCATTTTTATTTTTGCTAAAACTTACCTAACTTGGACAAGGAATTATATTGTTTAAAAGGAGCAGTCCATATGAGTGTAAGGATCTGATTCAATGTACATATAGTGCAGCTGGAACAAGAGCATCTGGTAGAGGGTAGGATAAAAAGAACAATTCATTGTTTTTACAGGTATGGAGCTATAAATGTACAGTGTGATAATTTTATTCCAGAGAGTGACAGAATACAAAGTATAACTTACAAGTTTCATTAGCTAGGTTATTCTCTTGTAAAAAATACCCCAGCACCAGTAGCATCTCAGGAGAAGGGTTTTTTTTAACATTCAGATGTTATAAGCAGATACCTTAATGATCAAGATCCCTTGATCATTTAAAGGGATTGCACTGAGGCTGAGTTCTTTCAGATCTGATCTTGTATTAAATCTACTGTAACAAGAAGAAAAGGGCATTGCAGGGGCTGCATGACAAAATTCAGGAAGACAGCACTATTTTACCTTAGTTTATTAAGAAAATAGTGAGCTTGGGGGCATGAGGGAGAAGATGGGGAGATGAAAGAAAGGAATATAAACTGATGGAAAAAAAGAAGACAAGCTAAAATGATTTTACATGAGCCACAGAGAAGAACAGTATGCCAGAGAGGAGCTGTCACAAACACATGGTGCACAGGGGAGAGGAAAGTGATCTTTTTTAGACTTCAAGGGGTCTTGTACTCCCCTGATTCCCATCCTATAAAAAAAGGGAATTGAAATGGATAGTTGTTCTTTAAGGGATATTAGATATTTCTGAAATTATTCATGACCAAAAGAATTGTGTACTTACACATCAATAGATACAAGTGAAAATCAGAGGTATTGCTAGTTGATACTGTTTTTCAGGTAGTGTAATTGCCCTACACATCCAAAGCATGGCCAGTATACCACTCCATTGCAATTATAGAGATTGTGGGGAAATATTGGGCATAATTCCTGCAATCACTTGCCAAAATCCAAAGAGGTTGTCATTAAGGCCTGGTTAAGCCATGTCAGCTTGCGGTGACATTGGAATACATATAGCAGAAGTTATTTTTGAAAATCCATTATTCAAAGATCATAAACCTGCTTTTAATTTTACTGAATGATCCTGCTAAATACAAACAAAAATTTACTAAGAAAATTATGCATTTATTTAACATCAGGCAAAAAAAATTAGCATTGATTTGCATAGCTCTTTAACACCTTCTACAGTATTTTTTTAATTAGCCACCTGCTCTTGTTATGCATAACATCTATTTATGATTCTGCAGCCGAGCAATTCGTGGAGGTAATGGTAGCATGAAAAGCAGATAGTTTAGTCTGACCCATTCTGATCACCATCAGTCTCCATATAAAAAATTAGTATGTTGATCTGAGAGCCTGCTGAAGACCTCAAAAGATAAAAGGAAAAATCCAAACACACAAAAAAGCTAAACCTAAGCTTTTTCATGTGAACACATTTTTTCTATATACTTGAGCAAACTAAAGTCATTCAAAGATTTTCTGCATACTGATTATGCTGTTGCAACAGACTCAGTACTCAGAAATGTTAAGCTGTTTAAAGAGTATACATAAAATAGGTTTTGGTTATAACTTCCAGAAATAATAATTTAAAAATCTTATTTAGGCATGTTATAGTAATAAATCAACAACTTCTGACATGCTTCTAGTCTAAAGTTAATGAGAACTTATCCTAGACAAATTGGAAAATTTGTTTCCTAAGTTCTCTTCAATGTGTTAAGCATTGAAGAGACACAATTCATTTACTGTAAAAAACACAGTCTAGAAATATTTTCCTAACTTAATGGCTTCCCCTACATTTTGTCAGTTAAAAAAAATATCTAAACTGCTTATGACGAAATTTTCATTTCTTTTGAATACATTTTGAAGAAGGAAGGAGTTTTTAAGATATTTCACTGAGAAACCTATGAAGAGTTAAACTGGAGTAAGAAGGGGAAGGAGGGGTGGAGAGGGGAAGGGGGAGGAAGGGAACAGAGGAGAGGGGAAGGTTTGGGAAGGGAAGGTTTGAGAAGGGAAGGTTTGGAAAGGTTTGGGCAGGGAAGGGAAGAGAAGGGCAGAGAAGGGAAGAGAAGGGCAGAGAAGGGCAGAGAAGGGCAGGGCAGGGCAGGGCAGGGCAGGGCAGGGCAGGGCAGGGAAGGGCAGGGCAGGGCAGGGCAGGGCAGGAAAGGGAAGGGAAGGGAAGGTTTGGGAAGGGCAGGGAAGGTTTGGGAAGGGAAGGTTTGGGAAGG
>NW_020884949.1:406083-510116 GCF_003945725.1 Corapipo altera
GGGAAGGGAAGGGAAGGTTTGGGAAGGGAAGGGAAGGTTTGGGAAGGGAAGGGAAGGGAAGGGAAGGGACGGGACGGGAAGGGAAGGGAAGGGAAGGGAAGGGCAGGGAAGGTTTGGGCAGGGCAGGGAAGGTTTGGGAAGAGAAGGTTTGGGAAGAGCAGGGCAGGGCATACAGGTAAGGTTTGGGAAGGGCAGGGCAGGGCATACAGGTAAGGTTTGGGAAGGGCAGGACAGGTGAGGTTTGGGAAGAGAAGGTTCTGGAAGGGAAGGGCAGGGCAGGGCAGGTAAGGTTTGGGAAGAGAAGGTTTGGGAAGGGCAGGGCAGGGCAGGGCAGGTAAGGTTTGGGAAGAGAAGGTTTGGGAAGGGCTGGGCAGGTGAGGTTTGGGAAGAGAAGGTTTGGGAAGGGCAGGGCAGGGCAGGTAAGGTTTGGGAAGAGAAAGTTTGGGAAGGGAAAGGAAGGGAAGGGAAGGTGAGGTTTGGGAAGAGAAGGTTTGGGAAGGGCAGGGCAGGTCAGGGCAGGGCAGGTAAGGTTTGGGAAGGGCAGGGCAGGGCAGGCGAGGTTTGAGAAGAGAAGGTTTGGGAAGGGATGTTCTGCATCCCTAGATATTTTAAATAGAAATGAACAAGTGAACTGAAGCTGTGACAGAGTTGCTGTTAATATCATTGCTCACCAGATTAACTTTACCAAGGTTCAAGGCCTAACCACATCAGCAAAAAACCTCTGTACTCTACAAGTTTATTGGTACCAGTTGAGGTGGCTTCATAACACAGGATATTTGAAAAGTGGGTGAATCTGGTTGGAATTGAAAGAATGCAAAAAATATAAGAAATTTAAGGCTTTTCTAATTGAGTGTTATGGAAAGTTTCTCTGTTACTGAAAGTACTGGAGAACTCAATATATACCAGACTGCATCTGAGCCCATGTTTTTTCTGCAGGTAAAGATATTTCAAAACTGACAAATATCCAGATGTTCAATGTGCAGAAGGTGTTCAATGTGCAGAAGGTTTGTAGCATGAAGAACCAGCCACTCTCAGGAGTTTTAAGTTTGGATTTAAGAACTTTTTTGGTAATTCAAGACACTTGTATTCTTCTTTCTTCTGCAACTAATACACCCTTTATATTTGTATTTGTTAATTTAGAAGAAAATTAACTTCACCAATAAAGTGTGTAGATGACAGTTTACTTGTTGGGGTTGACAGAGAACCTGTCAGCCTGGCAATTAGTGAGGAGGAATTTAAACAACTTTTAGGAAATATTTACTGTAATGCCGGACGGAACAAACGTAATGCAGCCCAGACCAAAGGTCACCAATCAAAATGTGTATAGTGTCACCAATAGCATGTCACAGCATGCACAGTGTCTTCAGTGTCACCAATAAGAGTGTGTGCAGTGTTTTATGCTTGAGACTTTTGACCAATTGTGTTGTAACATGATAGTATGCAAAGAGTATAAAAGAAATACTTGAGAGCAATAAACAGCTTCCTGATCACCTTGCACCTGGACTATGTCTGACTCTGATATCTGTGTCGCTTTGGCCGTTCCGACATTAGCAGCGACATTTACTGACTTCAGTCCACAAAGAAATAAGAAAAAATAAGATAGACACAGAAGAGGAAATAGGAGATGAGAGGGTATTACAGAAGTACTGTGTAAAATAATCACCCATGTACAGGCTTACACAACCAATACATTGTGGTTTTCATTCATGTTTACACAGATCAATTCCTGACTGTAGATTATAGTCCTGACTGCTTATTTTGAATGTTTCTAACTGAGATTATCCTTCCTGCAGCTGCAGAAAGAGAGAAGAATGAATGGTTAAAAGAGCTAAACTAAACAGAAATTGTATACATATTGGCAATTTTAGGCTCATAGCTGAAAATCCAGCTCTGATGACTTGTGCTATGTTTCTTCTGCAGAGCATGTTTACTGGTAGAAAATGAAGCAGTGCAGATGCTAAGATTAGCAGCTAGCTCTGGTAAATGTGAAAACTTCCCACAGCTTTCCCAAAGACTCTTTAGAGGTCAAATACCACTGTAAGAAGCACCATATTGTGGCTTTTAGTCACAGTAACTTACAACTTCTGTTTTCAGTAAGTTTAATAAAAGGGATATGATTCCTGTCATCTCCTGCTGAAGCCAGGAGAGGTGGTGGTTGGGACATTCCCCCCACAAGTTTGTGTCTCTGGAAAGTAAGTCATTATATAGAGATATTTTATTGCTTAAACTCTACAGGACCTATTGTGAAATGACATAGAACAAGCTGCCCACAAGAACAGTTTAAGAGCTTTTCATGGCCCAGATCTCTTCTTGTATCATCTTCCTGTGTCTACAGGAAGTTTCTCTGCTGCAGAACCTTCATTTCTACATCAGGGCATGGGTGAAGTTAAAGTTTCTAGTGAGAGCGCAGAATCTGACTGACATTAGCAAGGGGCATTCACTAACATGGTGAGAATGGAACTAAAATGGAAAACTTTTTAGGCTAATCTTGAATAATTGTTTTCCACTGACCAAGCTATTCTAATTTAACATATAGGTAGTTAACCCTTCTCTCTTGGAAGCCTTCAGCACAGCTCCAGTCAATTTTTTTTTTTTATTCTCAAGTCTTTTTTTTTAGACATACAGAACAGAAAATCTCAATTTCATCTTTATATCCCCCATGCTATTGCATACCTAATGTTTTGATCTTGTAAGATATCTGCCTCACTTGCAAGGATTTAAACAAGAAAGGAAATCAAGTGATTCTCATCTATTCTTGATTTAAGGCACAAAGTAACATTTATGTCATCAGTGCCCTCCATGCCTATCATCCAGGGTTAGGAGCTGGAGGATGACAATCCTTGAAAGGAACTAAGATCTTATACCTGCCAAGGAACATAAAGGCAAGAGGGCATCTTAATATGACTAATTATGACTAATTATGACTAAGTATGACTAAGAATCTTAGTATCACTAAGTTTATCTGAGAAACTCCCTTAGCATTCTCAGGAAAATACATTATGAGGGTTGCCACAGTCCACATTTAAGGGAAGAAATCCACTGTGTCTGCTTTGATACTTCCTGGTTGAGAGAAACGCTTCTCACAGAGGTAGTACTGAGTGTTGCCTGACTTCTTTGGGTCACCTCCTATAGGGGACATTTACAGCTAGATCAACATTCAGGTGAATGAAGCTATTTCAGGCTGTTCCCTTTCCAAACTGATTGCTTTAAAGATTATCTTTCCATATTATAGATGTTGAAAATGTTGAAAATCTTCTGGCAAACTGTTTTCCTTATGTTGGTGCATAGGACCTGGAAAACTACATTCCATTTCTTTTACCAGTAAGTAACATTAAGGAGAAAAAAAAAATGTGTCTGAGCAGCAGCTGTACTGAGTTTCCTAAGATAATTCTCCCTCCATAGTCATGAAGACAAGGATACTGAAAAATACAGGTTCACTTGTCTCATGACATTAAACTTTACTTAGAATATAAGGAATTGAGGTAATTCAAATATCTGAGCAAATCCTATTCTGAAGAATTCATTCATCCAAACAGATGAACTCTGGGAAATGGAATTGTTATGACCTCTTTCCCCATCCCTCTCCCCCCTGGTTCTACTCATTAGTAAGAGCTTTATCATAGCAACTATATACAGTCCAATTTTCTTGACCTCCAGCACAGATTATTTTCAGGCACACAGTCAGTCAGGCCTCTCTTATAACTGTTGAAAGACTAAAAAGTGGCTGATCACTTAACCTTGAATGCAAATGAAATGCGACTACTATAGAAACTAGTGTAGGAGCAAAAGAATGAAGCAGAGTCTAAAACGTTTCTATTGTAACAGGATAAAACTTGCAGTTTTAGGTAAAGACAATCATGTGCAATACCTTGCTTAAAAGAGCACTCAGAAGGCATGAGAATTAAATGGTAGTGAAGATGAGTCTTGTACCTCATGACATATGCCCAGTGATGAACTGTGATTTTCTTTAATTCAGAACACAGAGGGGAAGGATACGGTTAACTGGCCAATTAACAGTGGTATACTACATAGAAAAGGGGAGTCATAGTGCCTTTGACCAAAAAGGTCAAATTATTGTTTTATTATACTAGCTACTTCAGTAAACAACAAAAACATTACTTGAAAGGACATTCCCATAGGAGAGTAGAAGGTTGCAATGTGCCAACGTCTTTACATGAGAGAAGTTTCCTACTTTTTGTTTAAGCAAGATTTTAGTAATTCCGTATCTTTTAAAACAACTGCAGCAGCAGAAACCAGAATTCACTGTGGAAGGAAATCAAGAAACTAAGTCCAGATTTACCTCCTTGGGGCACATTCTCAGGTTGAATTTCAGCATGTGGTCTATTTGCCATGGTTAACGAAGCTGATTCGTTATGAGTGCCTGTATGTTCGGCTACAGGCCATGGCAAACATAAAGCAATCTGATTCAACTTTAATTTCTCTTGCTATGGGCTAAGCCCACGAAGAGACTAGGACACATTAAACTGCCTGTAAACACACGCTGGCTGACAACAAACCATGACAAACACCTGGCAACAGTTATGGAGGCACAAATGCCAGGATCAACTCCTTGACTTAAAGCACTTGAGGGCCATGATGTAAGATGTGTGTAGACAGGTATTTTGAGCTTCAGTGTTCTGTTACAGTGTTTTTCTAAGAGGTCACACCAGCACTTCTGGACCCATGTAGGCCATTTATTTTCTTTGTCTCTGTGATTCCTGAAGGAAGACAGTAAATGGAAAGCTCTGGCAACCACAAATCTTCTGGCCTGTCATAGACGCAAGGTATTCCTCTTTTTCAAGCCAGAGGAATATTCTTTTCATCTCTCCTCACCTCTTCCTGGAAAGGAGAGGAAACTGGTAATTCACTGCTTTGATGAGCAGATTGAGCTCTGTGCAGGAAGTTAAGAGAAATATTGGATATAGGAAAGGCCAGAGCACCCATTTCTTCCTAAGACTGTAATGTTTGTTCTTAAGTAAGGAAGACACACAAAGTTCCTTCCTAAGTACGGGTACATGGAAAATAAACAATGAGTCATGTCATTAAAAAAGAAAGAGAACTATTGCTAGCAAAGTGAATAATGATGCAGGAAATATGTATCAGTGGAAAATGTAAATATCTCACCTCATTAACTCCACACAGCATCATTCAGAAGAAAGAAACAAAAGCAGAAAAGAAGTTACATTAATGACATACTATCCTAACAAGTCCAGGAGCAGGGAGCATGCACACTCTAAGTATCTCTGAACCTAAGACAGGAATAAATTACAAGACAAAAGCATCTTTAGCCACTGGACACTTTTTAGAACTGGGCCTACATGATCCTGTGATTATAACAAATTCATTTCATATACATTTTTCTTTAGCAAGAGATCCTTGCAAAGGAAAAGAGTAAAAGTTTACTAAAAGGTACCTGCCAACTATTTCATCAACTCTTTGCTGTTCCCCATAATCATGTTCAAAGACTGGGCTCTAATGAGCAAAGAAGTAAGGGGAGGGGAGGGCAGGCAGAGCTCCCACAGCCTTTTGCCTTCACAATTCCATTTCTGAGTTTATGAAATTGTAGCAAGGCAGAACCAAGCTGCACTCACTTACAGATGCCTCAAAGCTTTGTCTCCTCCAGGGAGAAAAGGATAAAGTCAGCTCTGCTATCTGAAAATGTGGTTGTCTCTTATGACTTCTCTGCTCAGCCCTGTTGCCTGCTTTCCACCGAGGTGAAGGGTGACCAGGTGATGAGCTACTATTCTAGTGCTCCTAGCTGATGGATCAGAGGATCACAGAACAGTTTAGGTTGGAAAGGACCTTTAAAGGTCATCTAGTCCATGCAATGGGCAGGAACATCTTGAAGATGCTCTCAGCCTTTCCTCATAGGAGAGGTGCTCCATCACTCCAATCATCTTTGTGGCTCTTCTCTTGACTTAATCCAACAGAATGAGGCAGCTCTAACTCAGGGTCAGGAATGGGTACTTCCAAGCTGAAAAAAAGCTCCCAATAACATCATGTAGCTCAGATAGGAAAGTACACTTTGATTTCATTTCTATCTCTGCCTCAATGCTAGCACTAGTATAGTTTCATCTAGAAAATAATTTTTTTGGGGGGTGGGTAATATATTTAGCAGTCCTTACAGATGACATATAGTGGTTTAACCATCCTTTGGTCATTTCAAAACAGTTTGTAGCCGTGTAATGTTGGTACTGATTATTACAACAGCTTACGAAACAGATGCCTCTGTATAAACTCTTACCTATATTAAGTTCTGTAGATGTATATACCTGTAGATGAATCCATCGGTGCTCTGACCTGCCTCTCATCCCTGTATGATTGCTGTTTCCATGACACCCACATCCTCTCCACTCCTAGGAATCTCTCAGCAGGTCATCTTAATGCATTAACACTGACCCAGCAATTCATGTAAAACACACATGCTTTGGGGTCGGGGCTGAAGGCCCCCTGTTATTCAGGTGGAAGGGAGAAAGGTGGGAGAGAAGACCTTTTCCCTTAACATTTGAAATCTCAAAATTGAGGCAAAACTTTCCACCTTTTTTTTCTCCATTTCTCATGTGAAAGAGTCACTTGTTGTTTCCTTCTGCCACTAATATGCCAGAAAGAGGAAAATTTAACTGCTGGAGCATGTTGCAAGGTTGTTAATCCCATCTGGGCTCTCTAAAAGCAGCAGTAACATTGATCTATTAACCACCATTGAAAAACTTACTGCTGTTTGTTGGGAGGCAAAAGAGGAGAAAAAACACCCACTCAAACACACAGGTTAGAGGCAAGCTTAACAGATAGAATTAAGGTAAGAAGTAAGGCTTCTGAAACCACATTTGTTTTAAAGCTAAAAGAAACATGGTTGATCGACTACATTCTATTGTTATTCATCAGCAGTAGGGCAGAAAACATGAAATACATATTACATACCCAGTGGAAATTCATAAGAAAATCCCTCATCTCAATATGCTCAGTTCTGAAAAAGCCTAAATTTCTGGTTTGGGGCAGGGGGGCTGGAGGGGGAAGCACCATACTAAAAAAGATTAAAGTACTTTTTTTCCATTAGCCAACATAAACTGAACTTACATCCAGTCTCTTAACCAGACTTCTTTTGGTAACACAGGTTGGAAAAGTATCTGCTTGAAAGAGGATCCTTCAGCAAGAAGACTGAGTACCTTTGACTAAAATATTAAAAACTTTCTCCAAATGCCACAGCAAATTATATGATGGTCCAAAGGCTCTCCTTTTCATACACAAGTCCCCTTGCTGTTCTTTACAGTTGCACTCACCGTAGAAGTTATAAGAGAAAATCCCAAATCATATAAGAAAAATTTCTCTTAACAGTATTTCACCGTATTTTATTATGTCTTACTTACCTGCAACGGAAACTGTAACGATAATGGACACCTTCTGCTAGAATTCTGTGCGGAGCAACAGCTCACCATCACTAAGACTATCTTTCAGCAGAGAAACAGTCTGAAGACAATCAGGATGCATCCTAGATCTAAGCATTGACACCTCATTGATTGTGTCTTGGTGCGACAGAGTGATGTTTGCAATGTTCATCATACCCACGTGATGCCCAGTGCAGAATGCCAAACAGACCACCGGCTTGTGTGCTGTAAACTTAACTTCAACCTTAAGTTCAAACCAAAAAGGGGTGGTATTCTAAGGAGAAGACTCCAAGTTAACAATCCTCAAACAGCCACAGTGAGAGACAGATTCCAGGTAAATCTTCAAACTAGGCTCGAAAATCATTCTGTAGATCCCTCTCCTGAAACACTTCGGCAATCTATTAAAAATAGCATCCTGCAGTCCTCTGAAGAGTCCTTAGGGTTCTCCTTCAAGAAGAACAAGGACTGGTTTGATGAAAACAATCAAGAGATACAGGAATTGTTGAGGAAAAAGAGAACTGCTCACCAAGCACACCTTGCTCAGCCATCTTGTCATGTAAGAAAAGCAGCCTTTTGTCTTGCATGCAGTAAGCTCCAACAGAAACTCCTTGACATCCAGAACAGGTGGTGGATCAGTCTAGCAGAAAAGATTCAATTATGTGCAGATATGGGTAATCACAGAGGATTCTATGAGGCCTTGAAAACAGCATACGGGCCTACATACCAGGTCCAAAGCCCTCTACTCAGCGCTGATGGTCAAATGCTTCTGACAGATAAAATCTCCATTCTGAATTGATGGTCCGAACACTTTCAGACTCTTTTCAGCACTAGCCGTGTAGTTCAAGACTCAGCAATTCAGTCCATCCCACAACAACCGGTGAAGAATGAATTGGATACTGCCCCTACTGTGAGAGAAACTCTTAAGGCCATACAGCGGGTGAAAACTGGCAAGGCAAGTGGGGTTGATGGAATTCCACCTGAAGTCTGGAAGCATGGGGGCCAAGCACTTCTTGCTAAACTTAACAAGTTTGTGGTGCGCTGTTGGGAACTAGGCGAACTACCATCAGACCTTCGAGATGCAGTCATCATCATCTTGTATAAGAAGAAAGGAGATAAATCAGACTGTTCAAATTACTGTGGTATTACTCTGCTCTCCATTGCTGGTAAAATCCTGGCAAGAATACTTTTGAACAGACTAATACCCACTATAGCAGAAGGAATTCTACCTGAAAGCCAGTGTGGTTTCAGAGCCAACAGGAACACCACGGACATGGTATTTGTTCTCAGACAACTGCAAGAGAAGTGTAGGGAACAGAACAAAGGTCTCTATGTAACCTTTGTTGATCTCACCAAGGCTTTCGATACTATGAGCAGAAAAGGTCTATGACAGATTTTGGAACGTTTAGGTTGTCCCCCCAAGTTCCTTAAAATGATCATCTGACTTCATGAAGCTCAGCGTGGCCACGTCAGATATGGTGATGCACTTTCTGAGCTCTTTCTAATAACCAATGGTGTGAAACAAGGCTGCGTTCTTGCATCAACCCTACTCACAATCTTTTTCAGCATGATGTTCCAAAGGGCCATGGTAGACCTCGATGAAGAAGATGGTATCTACATTCGATATCATACTGATGGAAGCCTTTTCAACCTAAGATGACTGAAGGCCCACACCCAGACCTTAAATCATCTTGCCCGGGAGCTGCTTTATGCTGATGACACTGCCCTTGTTGCTCACACAGAAGCAGCTCTGCAGCGTTTAACATTCTGCTTTGCAGATGCTGCTGAGCTCTTTGGGCTGGAAGTCAGCTTGAAGAAGACAGAAGTTCTCCATCAATCTGCACCTCAGGAAGTCTTCCATCATCCCCATATCACCATTGGCCAATCAGAGCTCAAATCAGTCCAGCAGTTTAATTACCTAGGTAGCATCATCTCCTTGGACGGTAAGATGGACGGAGAGATAGACAACAGGTTAGCAAAGGCATATAGAGCTTTTGGAAAAAGTCCATAAAGGAGTTAGGCATAATAAACACCTGAAGAAAAGTACAAAGATCAGTGTTTACAAAGCCATTGTGCTGTCTGCTCTTTTATATGGATTCGAATCATGGGTCATTTACTGCCACCACCTGTGACTCCTAGAACGCTTCCATCAACGCTGCCTCTGTACAATCCTAAACATCCACTGGTCAGATTATGCGACCAATACAGCTGTTCTAGAACAAGCAGCAGTTACAAGTATTGAGGCCATGTTGCTGAGAACACAGCTGCGCTGGGCAGGGCACGTCTCCAGGATGAAGGACCACCACCTCCCTTAGATCTTGCTCTATGGTGAACTTGCCACTGGCTGCCGCAAGAGAGGAGCCCCGAAGAGAAGATACAAGGACTTCCTGAAACAACATCTCAGCCTTGGCCATATTGATCAACATAACTGGTCTACTCTGGCCTCCAATCGGGAGGTCTGGAGACACACCATCTATAACGCTGCTGATGCCTTGGAGAACACACACAGGATCACTCTTGAGGAGAAAAGACAACGCAGAAAGAATCGTGTCTTGCAGAATATACCATCTAAGGAGTTTTTCTGCTGTGCCTTTTGCAACCAGACTTGTCTATCTCGTATTGACCTCTTTAGCCACCAGTGCTCTTGTAACAAATGTGGGTAGAGCCCTTCCCAAATCTTCGTTCGTGAAGCCTAGCCATGATGATGACTTACCTACAAGTAATTATGTACTTATAGTTTAAATGACAGAACATGTTGCCATAGAGGTTAGGACATTTTTTATGTCTAGGTTTATTATTATGATGATGTTGAGTTATGACACCACAGTTGAAACTTTCCAGTTTCAGTAGTTAGCTTTAATTAAAGCATAGAATAGTGGATAATGTGTTGCCTATCCATATATTTATTTTTCACCTTCTGTTTTGATGACTAGATTTTAGCCCATTCCAAGGATTTATGTGCTATTCCATCATCTGCTGACTTTGTTTGTTCTGGGATATTGAAGAAAACATGTAAAAAAATGTTGTATCTCCATAAAGAGGCAGAGGATTGTGGATAAAACATCATCCAGGAGACCAGAGGGATCTCTAAAATAAGGCACTTGGGTAGGAGGTAAACCCACCTGTGTAAACCCTACAACCTATGAACCCAGCTCTACACAGTTTGAAAGAAGGTGCAGGACTTGTCCCCTGCTCAAACCAGCTTCCACATCATTGAGCTGAGCTTTCCCAGGGGTTACAGGAGGTGCTCAAGGCATGTAAGCCTGGGCAGAGTAAATAACACCACTCAACAACAGGTGGTGTTGAGCAGATCAACCCCTTCTCTAGTGATCACACTTCTTAAGAAATTTTGCTCAAGAACAGTATATTTAGGGAAGGATCTAATCATGCAAGTCTGTGTGAGAACTACTACAAGGACTAACTGAATGAGACCTGCTTGGTCCTTGTCCCCCTGGAACAAAACTTTGACCTGTTTTGGTAAGAAATTATACTTAGGGAGAGTCAGATCTGAACAGAGCAGGGACCAATTTGGTGATACCACCAAACCAGTCAGGGGTGCATCTTCAAACACCTCTAGATCTAATTATCCACTTCTTGGTGGAATAGTCCTCAGTTACAATTTTGTCCCTGCTATGAAGTCACAAATTACAAAAATTTGGTCTGTTCTACTGCTCTTTGGTTTCAAAGTGAAAGTATTGTTTTTAAGAGCATAATAGTGACATTAAAAGGAAAATTTTCAAAATACAAAATATGACAAGTTTACAGTATTTAAGTTAGCTAGTGTGACTGAGTTCTATGTCAGCCTTTCCTATATAGGAGAAAAGAAGATGACATTTCACCCCAGAATTGTAAATAACCTCCTCAAAATTATCATCCATTTTGTCTTATGTAGGACAGAAGCCATCTCAAACTGGAATACGGCTAAACTATTATTATCAACATGCTTATATCAGGCCAGGTTGCCCAGGAAACTATTTTCAATTAGTAATGTTTTGATCAGCAGAAGTATCCTGAAGCCAAAGGCTCAGTTGTACAAAACACTGGTCATACCTCACAGATGAGATTTTTTATACCCTACCTTAGAGGTAGGGTATAAATTGGAAAACTGCACAAAATAAGAACTGTATGAGGACAAAGAGATTTATACCTATCAAGATATTTAAAAAGATGGACAACATTTTTAATCAGATTCTCCAAGAAGGATTTAGCAATCAGATTTCCATTACATGCCATCTAAATGCCAACACATAATCGAATTGCTTTTTTTTTTTATTAAACAGTTGAGCCATAAGACACTTCTCAAATCTTCAGCAAATGTTTCAATAGCAAGGAACTGTGACAATTCCTCATTTGGATACTTTGGTAAAATATGCAAGATGTTGGTTTAAACTATGATATGGAAATGATCACTAAGCTTAAGTGACTCTACTAGGGAATTTATTGTTCCTACACTGTTTTATATAGTATCCAGCAGAAGTGGAAGAAGAGGGCTAAAGAAAAAGGCAAGGGACTTTACAGTCAGAGAGAAGGTGCAGGCATTTGCAGCAGCGAGAATGAACTTGGTTTTCCAAACCAAATCACAATTACCTAAGTGTTTATCTGGGTCTTGCTGTTCTCAGTGTTGGTCTCGATACTGATGTGATACAGACAGAATAACAAAACAGTACAGTACTCTCCATTTCCAGCACAGTGCTTTTCAAGGCTTAAATAATTAAAGTCAGTATCTAGAATATAAAAGGGAAAACAAATGCTTGCAAGAAGGAAGATATATGTGGTCATAGAGATGGTAAGAAGGATTATTTTATTGCTCTATTTTTTGAAAGAACATGCTAGGAAATGGTAACTGCAACGTCCCAGTATGACAAGCCTAAGACCCATGGTCTGATACCCAGGCTATTTCAGAATGTGATGAAAAATATGTCAAAATACATAATCTTGTGCCATGCCCTAGATTTTATTTAGTCATTTATCAGTAGCAATTTCCCTGTATGATCACTCCACGAAGAATTGTTGCAGAGATTAGGCCTACATTTTCATGTCCACTGTAAGTACATTGATTTTCGTTTCACTGGCAGCTTTCCACTTGTGCATATTTTAAAAAAGTAAAAAGGAAAAATCTGTATTGCTTTTTTATATGACTAGGTGTAATAACAACTATTCCAAATTTTTTTCCTCCAAACTAAAAAATCTTTTGTTCAGGGGAAAAAAAATCCTTTCCCTGAAAAGCATTCATCTCTTTGCTCTCTAATTTAAAGCAGAAAGAAAAAAGAAAAAACATTAAATAAAGCTACACCTAGACATTCAAAATGTGCACATATTTTGATATTGCCTATAAGAGCTATTCTCCTCAAACTGCAACACACTATTCTTTATTCTAGTTGCTGTTCAGCACCTGATTTACACCTCAGCCATATTCTCAGATGAGAATTTCTCCCCCTTAGGGGCTATAAATAATTGCTAATCCCTTTTCTGAAAGGGGAAGTAGAAGTTTTATTCATACGCATGCAGGACTGCCAGCACATAAACCACCCAGGTGGCAAAAGTAAAAAAATTGTCTCCCCTCAAAACACATCTACCACTTAAATGAAAGACCAGCCTTCATGAAAGCCCTTTAGTGTTACTCACAGTTTTCTGAAGGCCCATGAGAGGATGTCTCTTACTAAAGTTCCCAGTTTCGCAAAGTTCTCTCTATTACTGAGATATAGGAGAGTCTTTTTGGGGTGTGTCATCATAATCAGGTAAAGAACTAAGCTTTAATAAGACAACACTTGTAGCTTTTCTCAGTTGCTAGCATCTGTCGTGTCAAAGGATTGGTCAGAGCAGTGAGTTTTGCCTGTTAGCAAAAGTCCTTCTTGTTAGGCTTACCTCGATGCAGGAGCACTGAACTTCCCTGCCTCAGCCTCTTCCTTGGCATCTGCTTTGGCATACACAGTACTGATGTCTGCAAGACCTTTCATTCCTTTAGTCTTTACTATTACATCCATCACACAAACCTGCCATTTCCTCAGATCTTTTCAGTCAGAAGCCTTTTTCTCTCTCGAGTCCGGGGAATTTTTCAAGCGGGGACCACCAGAGGGCAAAGCTGGATCAGGAACATCTGAGCTCACTGCAGCTCTGTCCTGCAGCCCGGAGTTTGATGGGGCTTCAGGACTAACCCGTCAGCAACCTGGATGCTCACAGTTCAGACAGTACGTCACGATTGTAGTTATCTGCAATCACCACCCAAAAACCTCTGTATTCAGGAAAGCCTCAGAATCTCTGAGATATGAAATCAAAGGGCGGGCAGCATAATTAGACAACAGCCTCATTAACTTATAATAACCTCTTTCAGAATTTGTGGGAATCCCAAAAATTTTGGTCTAAGATATTAAGGAGAACAACATGAGAAAAACTAAAGGACAGTTCAGCCTTTAATTTTGAACTTATTGAAAGTTACTGTGCTATAGAAATTCATTTGAGAGAGAAAAGCGTTGCAACTTCATCTCTAGAAGCATTAGCTCTACCTTTGAGTGACCCTCAAACCTGGATGCAGTCTCCATTTCAGCAAGACACTATCATTGTGTTCAGACAACACATCTGAAATCACAGTAGAGCAACTAGCAATCTTAATAGAACCTACTCTATTTAACATGTTAGCTACAGAATGCTTTTTATTTGAAGTTGACTGGAAAAATTAATGCCACTATGCATTTCTTCCATAGAAAGTATTCAGTTCCCAAAATATATTTCAAACTATTTGTGCATGTGATCTTTTAAGAGAAGGTCTCATTTAAAGCAAACCAAAATTTATTTGCATCTCCCTATACCTCAGACAAAACACTCGTCCCTGGTGCTTCAGACAAAGGCCGTTTCCCTTCTCTCTTTCTGATCAGTGTCTTCCAAAGCATTTGCATTCTCCGCTATGACTCTGTGCAACTCATACTGAAGAAGATTAGTGAACAGACAAAAGCAAATTCATGATCAGCATAATCAATGCAACTCCAGAATTAATTCTGTGAGTACAGTGTTTCTCAAGCAGCATAAGCAACCAGCCACTCATAATAAAGTGAGAAGAGGCTGTTGCATGCCATGAAGGCTTCACACCTGCTTCTCGAGACAAGAAACATCTCCAGCACCACACTCACATACCCATCACCACAGCTGGTTTTCAGTCATAATAAACTTCTGCGGACCCAGACATCAGCATATCACCTCTCCAGCCAAGAGAGTGAGTCAGCCTCTTGGTAGAGCATTTATTTTTCAGTGAGACATGATTTGCTATGCACTGAAGATCCATGAAAAATTCCTGATCAGCAAAAGGCACTCCAAAGGCAGAGAGGCAAACCTTCAGCCAGCACAACAGTGTCCGAAAGTGGAGCAGATTGATACCCAGATGTGTGGAAAATGGTAGTGTTAAAAATCATTGCAAGCAAATAGGTTGCTTTGCCTACAGTCTAGAAAATGATGCATCTGGTACTGATTGGGAAAGCACTCATCCATTTAAAATCCATGAATGGAAAAGGTTGTGATGTCTAATTCAAACACACTTTTGGGCCTGACTGCACTGAGAAGATGTTCCTTGAGTTACCTTGCTGAGTGCTGCCATGAAGGACCTCCACCACCTGATGTGATCTGGTGAGTCTTGGTCAGAGGTGGACGTGGAGGACATCAACAGAAATAGACTCCAAGAGACCAAAGCTTTTCATTTATGCAGTGGAAATCTACTTCAGAGATGGATGATGCTGAAAAGTCTATCCTTCTTTTCTCTTTTGTGCTAGTCACATGAAAACTTTACCAGAGGCACCCCAGGAAACCTGGTCCTCCCTGGACAACCTTGACACTTCAGCTTCTTGAAGAAGAGATGTCATGCAACAACAGAGTCTTTAAATCCTATTTTCAGCCAATATTGTTACTATATCATCAGGAGGAATTTTTCTGAACTATCATTTTCAACGTCTAGAAGCAAAATCAGCAAACAATTAGTCCTATAATCTCTATTAGAAAATCGATCTTGCAAATTACATTCCTAGCCATTTTAAAAAGTACTGATGCCTTTCTGAAAGGAATTTCACCTGTCAGAAGAATTCCTGCTATTGGATAACATTGGTTTTAATGTTCTCCTTTTTTAATGTTGTTTTGTTCTCAAATGAACTTATGTTTATTGTTCTAACAATACCTTCCTGTTGATTATTGCTCTCTTCACCATTTGTGATGTAACAGGCAATATTGCTGTGGAGAACAACACAGCACTGAGATCAGTAGGAACAGGGCCTTTAAAATCACCAGATACCTTGAGTCTGTGCAATTCTTTTCATTAATAGAAGAAATACAAAAATATATAAAAAGTGTATCAGATCTCCACGAAATGACTGCATGAAAAGCCAGTGGCTTTTAAAGAGTATTTGCACATTTACAAGTGCATGCAGAGAGTGGGATTAGAAAAATAGTTTTTTCTTTCACTGAGTTATAAAAAACAAGATCTCTAAAATAATTTTTATATATAATTTTAAGATACTATAGAAATATGTTTGAGATCCAGAAAGTATCAACCATTTCAATGTCCAGTCCTAACTTCCTCCCAAGCCCTCCTCCCCATATACTTTTCAAAGAGGCTCATAGCAGCATAGCTAACAACACAAACAATATGTATTTTTAATAATCCTTCAGAAGCATTAAGATCTTATGCATTTCACTTGCTGGGGAAACATTCATGGATGTCTTCAGCTCCTTTGCTATGCTTTATAATACGAAAGCCTCTACATCTCTGCCTCTGAAGCTGCAGAGAAGCAACACACACCCGGTACTTCCTTCTCTTGCATCTCAAAATATTTATGTTTTAAACCTGGTATAGAACTGGAAAAGACCCAGAGAATCCATTTTACATTTCATCTGTCCTTTCTCCAAATAACAAAGATGTTATCATTTCCAGACATCTATAGATAGGTTTTAATGGCATCAGTAAAACAATCTGAATATTTACAGCAAGCCACAAATCTAAAATGAAAGCCCTTGTCCTTCTATGCCAGAGGGCTGTGACGGCAGTTCCAGATAATGTCTTTTTTTCTAACTTGTCCAGACCCTACTCTGTCCAAAGACAGCTCCTTCTGCACCCACCCATAATATTGCTGTCCGGCATCAGCCCTCAGTACTTACCTCACTTAGAGTGCCTCTAAACCAAGAGTTCTGATAAAGTCATACTATGGAAAGCAGAGGAAGTAAGACATTTGATGTCATAGTTTTTCTTTTATGAAGCAGTAAGATCACTTACCATAGCTGGAACAACTTTCCAAACTAGCCTTCTGTGGGAAAATTTCTTTTATTTGTATAGGTTTAGTCATATAATAATATGTTCGATGTAAAATACATTTCACAGAGCAAGAAATTTTCTATGCCCTTATCACCTAAATAACATAAAAAATATTATTGCACCTGAATTTATTTTCCCCCTTAGACTATTAAACTGCGAGGTCCAAAGTAATAACTAAGCAAAACCCCAGATGAAAACACCTCAGTCATATCCAAAAACAGTGCTAGTGGTCAAAGTTCTCAACAGAGTTAAACATCAGCCCTCAAAAGACCTTTGCATATTGGTACCACAACAGGGTCCAGAAACCAACTGTCATTTAGTCTACTTGATAACTCCTACCCCAAAGAAAAAATGCTACTGAAAAGGTAGAAAATTTCCTTAGTTAACAAAGACCAAAACAGTGTCACTCTGTGTATGCACTCTGTGTACAGGAATTAAACACTGAACAACCAGAATAGAGAAGTCAAGACACTAATATTCTTCCATTATTTAAAAAAGTATCTTTTAAAATTTTATATTTATTATTTAAAAGCATTATGAATTAATTAAAAAATTATATTACATTAAACTTTGGGTAGTTTTGAACTGCATCTTTTCTCTTCTATGACAGTGCCAATTAGGACATTTGAACCCTTTATGTATTCATTATTTTGTTTGCCCGCCCTGGAACAGCAAATCTGTAAACAGTTTATTGCTGTATGTTACATTGTCTCCAGTATCCTGATAGTGCATCAGTCAAGAAGAGTGATATTTTCAGGCATTTGTGGCTTTGTAGTCATTCTACTCCATCGTGCACCTGATCTCAGAGGGAATTATTAAAGTAAATTTCCTTTCCAGAGTTTACAAGCCATGACGCTCTCTAGAGACTTAGGAAAGAGCAATCACACTATTTGAAATTAACTTTTTTAAAAAACCACCACTACCAAAAATCCAACTTCTTTTCAACACATTTAAATAGAATAAGAAACTCACCAAATTTGCCTGTTTATTCTTCATTTGGGCAGCCAACTCTCTGCAGAGGAGGTGCTATGAATCCAGTTGCCTTTCCCTCATTCTAGGAGGTGTAGGAGATGTGACAGGTTCAAGTCAATCAGCAGAGTGCAACACTGCTGCATTTCTACAGCAGGGAGGCAGAAAAAGCAGGGGTGGAGGGAGAAGAGTCAGCCCTCACAGCAGTTGAAGAGTTCCTGCATGTTGTTATTGCAGCAGGTTCCTATGACTGGCTTTAGCTGATCTTGTCTCCTCTGACATTGCTGCCTGTTGAGCTGGGGATCGCAAAGGAAGACTAATCACTGCACACCTCGAGCTGTCTCCTGTAGTAAGCCCTGGGGTTTTATCAACTGCAGAGGCAATCAATACCCGGGGAGGAAAGAAGTTTTGCCACCTGTCACCTGAGATAAATTGATCGATTTCCTAATTCTAGTACTAATGCTGGATTCAAAGTCAAGTGATAATTATTCAAGCTGATTCTTGAAACAATTTATGAATGACACTGATCATGATTATTAAAACTGGTGTGAAAGACATTGTGGCACATGAGTTCGTTTGGTTTATTTATAGATTAATTTTCTTCTGTTTGCCATCATGTTGAATTCAGGAAGGGACAGGAGTTTTCCACTGTGAGAAGAGCTTCCTCTTTTCCTAGTAGATATCATTACTTGCTAGATGCATAAATTGGCAAACCTTTCACACTAATGGCAAACTACAATAAAACAGTCAGTGGTTACTTAACAATTCACTTTATTTATTTATGACTGTATAAATAAAGGCTGAGAATCAGCTTTGCCAGTGTCAAAGACTGACTGAGAAGATGCTGTTTTCTAACATCTTGGGGGTCATGGGCTACCAGACAAAGGACAGCTACAACCTGAGCTCTGCTTTCAAGTGTTGCTTATTGACCCCAAAAGCAACAAGCTCATCAGATCATTTTTTCTCTTTGTAAGATGGTGAAGGAGTGTTGAGAAATTTCAAGTCACTGTTAGCAGCAGAAGAAAATCATATTATGTTACTGAAGCTTGCCTCAGTGTGACTTCAGACAACTCTCAGAACATTGAACAATTTACTCATGAAATAAAAAATAATACTCTGAGCAGAAACAATAATGAGACTTTTTTTACCACATATTATATGCAATTCTATTAAATTTTACTTTATTATATATAAAAAAGTTCAGTGAATCAATAAACCCAAACCTGTGATTCTTTTCTCTGCCACTCTCCAAAACTTGACAAAATTCCTTAAATGCCTCCATTTTTAATTTAATCTTTAAACTTTCTAGACACAAGATAGCTACAAACTCAGGTAGAGGTTTTGTACATTGGCCTGACTGTGACATTCAGCCAGAAGCACTCCTGCCTCAGCTCCCACAGCAATACCACCTGTTAGGCAAGCTATACTTCAGACTGTGTACCTTTTGTAAAGAACCTCTGTCCAGAACATGCTATCAAAGTGCTCTCATTTAAAATGGTCACTGAGAGCTGGTGAGGATGAAAACAGCTCCATCTGTCAGCAGGGTCACCTGTTACATAACAAAGCCAAATTCCTTTCCTCTCTTTGCTCCAAATTGTTTAAAATCTCTCTCCCATCTCACAGCTCTCACCCTCACCACTGCACGGCAGCGCGTGAGTCAAGATTCACTCAGGACTGAGAGAAACCAAGGACAGGGATTCAGTGCAGCAGAGAGCTCAGGTATTTCAGAGTGGGTACAGATTCTCAGTTCCAGATGAAGGCTTGTTACATATGCTATAACATGCATTTGTTTTCCAATGGCTACTTTAATGACCAAAACCATTAGGCATCACAGAAATGGGGAGTAGAATTTCCTCCTTGTAATACACTTGGTCTTGTAAACTGTCCCTTTGTCCCAGCAGATCTTGAATGTTTCCTTAGCCTGTTCCCACTGGGATGTCCCTGGGTTGCCATAGGCACCTACCACTGATTTGCACTCCCCAGCAGGAAGCATGCATTCATATACACTTGGATCTCTGTGTTGATCTCCACAGCAAAGAGAGGAGCTGAACCAGTGCTCTCTGTTTTTAAGGAAATTCTAGACACTATTACATACAGTAAGACCCTTTTTGCATCTATAAGATAGTTTTGAGTTTATACCTTGAAAAAGCAGAATACCTGAATCAGGTCCATTCAGGAACTTCTTCTGGAGCATGTGTATACACTTTTCTGCAGTCTTAAGTGTAGAATTTGAAAGGTCTGAAGAAAGTTCCTGCTCATGTTGGTATTTTCTTACTTACTACCTTTAGGCAGTGCTGTTCTGGGGCAGTTCGCTGTTCAATGTGAGCAGGCTGTGAACTGAGGTGTACCATACATAAAGAGTTTTCATGCCAAATTGTATTCCAAGTATATATAAAAAAAATATACCAGGTACCCAATGTCCAGATCCTTTCTGTATTTCAATGTCTTCATCTTTCATCTTTTTTTCCCCACAAAGGTTGAAGAAAGTCAAAGTCTTCATTTTTTTGTCTATTTGCAGAAACTTTAACGTTTTTTACATTAAAAGGAAAAATTTCTCAATCTCATTATTACTGGAGAAAAAAGAAAGCAGAGAAAGACATTATCTTGGTGACATACAAGGTTCTTTATCCTTTTCATCTTACTCATATTATTTTCTTCCAATAAAGGTTTTGACAGCTAAGATAACATGTGGATAAAACAGCAGGTATGAGTCAGACCTTTCTCCAAATTTCATCCTGGAGAGAAGAACAACTACAATCTAGTTTGTTTTAAAACAAATGATAGGAGGATTCGTAAGGAAAAATATATAATAGAGGCTTTTCATTAACATGTAAAGCTACAGCACAAGCCCAAAAACTTACAGTATAAAAATGTATGTTACCCCTACCACCTCAAATATATCTAAATATATCTAAATATATCTAAACTCAATGAATGCTAAGAATTCATCCTGACAAAATGGGTGCTGTTTACTACATAATTTTTTCTAACTTGTAGCAACAGAAGGAAATTAATAGGATTATTTATGATGTTCTTCTCTTTCAGTTATGCAGCAATGTCTTGGTTTTAAAAATTTTGTGAACATCTTACTATTTGAGAAATAGTTTTCACTTGTATATAGTGCAGTGAAAAAAATTTTAAAACACCTTAGGGTATTTAAAAGACTGTTTTTACTCTTGAAGTTTTTGGTGGACTGAATTCTAAGTTGTTCATTTAGGAGTATAGAGTAAAAAATAATAATGGGAATGGCTTATGTGTAGTGTACCCACTGAAATTTTAATGTGAAAGAAAATAACATGGTCAACTCCAGAAACAAAGTACAGACTGTCCTTTGCTGTTCTCTGGATTTAAATTACAATAACATAATGCAACATATAGTTACTCTTGTATAGAAGTCAAAATTATTTTTGGTTTTAGTGAGGTTGATTCTTTTCTTACAAGCTGCAGTGTAACCCCACCAGAACTTCATAAACCTTGCTAAATCTCACTGTTGCTGTGAGTGATATGCAGTGGCAGCATAACATAACAGAGGTAACATATGACAAGGAGATGCCATGTAATATAACTCACTCCATTACTTTTTTTTAATCACACAAAAAACAATCACCCTTTTCAAGTAGGTGTAGGCATACACTGCATTTATCTCTGGACTTCGTTACTGCTCTCAAGCCTGTTGAAATGGCCACTGACAGCTTAGGCATGTAAGCGTAATTTATAATCTTTACAAACCTATGCTTTTATTATGTTGTACAATGTTGTTCTTTTAAAACTGTGATTAGTACGTAAATGAGCACAAATGCATTCCAGTCTGATACAACATCTTCTTTTGAGATCTTCACCAGCTGAAAAAGCTTTGAAGCCACCACAGCAATTAATACAAAACCTTGAAATTATCTTATTAAATACTCAACTACAATAAGGACATTAAGAAAGCTTTTTTCCCCCAAGTCATATATTGGACTTGAATATAAAAACACATATTTTTTCTTAATCTTCATGTGCTCAAAGAAACAGTCATTGCAATCATGTAACTAAATAGACATAAAATAGGCTGGATTATATTTAATTCTAGATTTAGAATTAAAAAACCACAAGAATTCATAAAGCTCAGTCTTCCCTGTCATAGCTTGCCACTAAACAGTAGCTTTGAAAAGGTTTGCTAGAATTTGTTTGATTTTTGACACTGAAAATTGAAGTGGAATGTTTCACCTGAAGTGAGAAGTTGAAAGTAAAAGATACTAATTCTTTTTTTTATTGTTTATCATGTATTTGTCTCACTGTTTGTTACCAGGTACTCAGCAACTTTATTAATTCTCTAATTTTAAACTTTTTTAATATGTTGAGCCAAATATCTTTTATATAATATGGAATGCTTTTGTTGAGAGACACCTGAGACCAATTGCTATAGCAGTATAGTTCAAGAGAGCCCTGTGTTGTTGTGTATATGAGGTAGAAATGCAGAGAGGAAATGAACCACTTTGTTTTTCCATGTACAGGAAAGCCACCCTGCACAACTGTTAACAAATGAGCAAAAAATGTCACAGATTGGTAGCCAGTTGGAGGTGGGTGGAGTGAGTGGGAGGCGAGTGGAGAAGAAAGAAGTCAGATCTGCACCACAAATTTGGGGGAAGGTGTAAGTAATGGCTATATATATACTCTAATTATCTCATTAGCTCTCAGGGAAGATACCGAACAGGACACTAAAGAATGTGTTTCAGCTCTCCTGTATGACTGATGCCTCTTACTTGAACATTTCATCTCCTTAAATCAGCTCTGGCAGCCATCTGACAACCTGATCAAAGCCTTTGCAGTCAAAATTCACTAAATTCAGAGATTTTTTGCATGAGACTAGAAGCTGGCAAGCAAACCAATTTTCCTTGTCTCCTTTCTCCCCTTTCCCCCCTGCCCCAGAGACTTCCCACATTTCTTGCCCCTATTCACCAAAAAGCGGTGCCACTGTCATGTTCTGGATTGTGAAAAAAAGACAATGAAGTGTGCAGTAGCATTAAGGACATCTTGCTGGACTGCTTTGAAACTCTGTTTGATGCAGTAGGTCCTTAAGTTTGTTTCTGTCAGAACGTAAACTTTTCATCTTTAACTTCTCCCACACAATGGCATTCATGCAACTGTGGGTGTGCAGACAAACAATCTTGAAAAGCTCCCACTGAGGTGAAACTTGAGTAAACAGGACAGGTGGAGTTTAAAAAAAAAAAAAATAGGTGTCCAAAATAATGTTTGGGTTTTTTAAATTAGGTAAAGCTTGATATATGAGTATCAGTCTTACAAGCTAGGAAGTGATAATGCAGCAAGAAAAAAAAGGTGCTGTTCTAGTACAGAGCTTTTGTTTAATGACTGTAAAAGGAAAAAATTGGAAAGTGGAAGGGGCATAAGGAGAAACTGAGACTGTACGTTGGTAAGGAAACTTGTTGTAGGGTTAAGGATCCTGAACTCCATAGGGAACTCTGACCTATGACCAAGTGTTGTGGAGAAACTCAGATAAGCAAAATATTTGTAGGGACATACATGGTTTTGCCAAATATTTGAATTTGTTATCATCTGCTAAGCATGTTTACTGCCTGTGTTTCACTCAAGTCATAGTTGATGCATCTTCATGTGTCTGAAGAACTAATTATAAACAAATAGCATTTGCAAGCTTTGGGTTTACAAGAGTAGTGCTAGATATAGGGAGCTCCTGTGGAATCAGAACTGGCCCCATGGATTTAACTTTTTGGGAATTCATTCTTCATTGGCTATAATTTATTCTATGATGGATTAAGGCAGAAGCAGTGAAATGAGTGCTAGTCTGCCTTTACACACTGTGCTGTCAACTTCAGAGGCTCAAGAACAATTTCTCAAGCAGTTCTTACCAGGGACAGGCTGGAGGATTACTAATCCCGTCAGCCTTTCCAAAGAGCCTTTCCTGCTCATGTTTGAGCCAAGAGAGACTGAAATCCATCTTGTCTCAGTTGCAGGGACAGACTGGAGCATGTTGAACTTGAAGAAGTTGATCATGGCCATGATGGGCATGGAGGGAGGATGCAGTGCCACAATATGGAATGCTGGCAGTTGGGGTGATACTAGCAGGGGCTCCTGATAGCAGATAAAGATCTGATTTTAAATTTGGTCTTGGACAGGTACTAGGAGTAAGCCTCTGGACTTTGAAGAGGGTAATGGTTGATTATCCTGTTCTGGTTTCCAGATGTGGTTGAGAGATAATTGTTTTAACTCAGCTAGTCAGCTTTGAGCACTCAGCTGCCAACTGGCCAAGACCATTTCCCGCTCTTTCTTTTCTTCTGTATCATACTTCCTAGCAATGCTTGGTTGCTTAAATGATATTAGTCTGGACCCTTCTGTCAGGGGGCCACTTTCATGCTGATCCCTTAGAAAAGAGGCTCACAAGAAGACCAGGTAACTGTGACCTGGCTTCATCAGTTCAGGGGCACCAGTGAGTACTGCTGTAAGAAGCAAGCTGCAGTATTCCCAGAAAAAAGAAGAAAAATAAATAAAGCAGCTTTGTGGGTTATCTTTTATAAATTTTATAAAGCAATTGCTTCTTTTTACCCCTAGTTTGACTTGTTTCTTCGAGTTCCATCACAGTTTAACCAATATGTATTGAAGGAGCTTCCAGTTACAAACTGCAAGCTAGACAGATGGAAAGGGAAGAGAAGATGGAAATCAATTGTGCAAATCAGTGTTCAAGGCTAAAAGTGTGATTTATAAGTGACATTAGCTGCTTGCACCACTCTCATCAGTGAGTGCAACATCATTTTAGCAATACAGATAATTTTAAATGAAATATTTTAAGCCAATTTTACTGTCTGTTACTTCGTTCAGTGCTACTAAACTCAATCTGTTTTCACTAGATAATGTCAATGACAAGTTAAGGAACACAAATAACTGAATAATTATGTGCCAGCACTTCCCAGACCTACTTTCATAAGGGTTACCAAGTGATATTGAAATGCAGGTAAATACACTTTTTATGTAAAGTTCAGGATAGTCACTTCTTTGGCAAAGAAGCATTCAAGACAGAATCAGATACAGACTGCATTATTCAGGCTACAGAGGAGCAGATCCAGAGCTTTATCCAGGCTACCCTTAGTGAATATGCTTGGTAAATGAGTCTAGCTGTGCCTACTGTCTCACAGACACCAGCCTGAGTATAAAACTTACTTTTAGTCTTGAACACTCAAATAATTTTACAATGTAGAAAAGATAACAGTCTAGAGTAAGTTGTGGGTTTGATACATACAGAATAAACAAAACAAGAGTGAATTTACCTTAACATTTTTTTTAACTGTTTAATGTTTGTCTGATACCATGGGATCTAGGAATCACAGAAGAGCCCAGGTTCATACAGACTTCAAAGGATCACCTAGTCCAACATATGTGGGAAAAGGAAGCAAGACGACATTACATAGCATGCTGCCCAATTGCATCTTGAAAGCCTCCAGCAATGGGGCTTTCACCACATCCCTGAGGAGGTTGTTCCAGGGATCGGTTTCACTGTGTATCCTTTCTTTTGTTGATATGAAATCTCCCAGTGCAAATCCCATTGTCTCATGCCTTCTTCATGGGGCTACTTGTACAGTGACCTTCCATCCTCTTTGTATCCACCCTTTTGAGTATTGAAATATTGTGATTTGGTCTCCCTGAGCCTTTTTTTCTCCAAAAAAAAGAGACCTAACTCCTTCAGTCTTTCCTCAGTGGGTGGGTTCCTCAGTCCTTTGATCATTTTCATAGCTCTTCTTTGACTCTCTCTAGTCTTTCTGCATCCTTCTCCCAGAGCTGGATGCAGTTCTCCAGGTGTGGCCTGCCAAGCACTGAGAGGATTGGAATGATCATGTCCCTGTCTCTGCTAGCAAAGTCCAGGCAGATGCAGCACAGGATTTGATCTGCCCTGGTTGCTGCAGTCAGCCAACTCCCAGGCAGAAATTGGGCAAGATTTGATGCAAGTACGCACTGTAGAATAACCCATATATCCCCATGGCTCTGGTTGGATAACAAGATATATGAGCATTACAATACAGGAGAAGAAATTTAGCATTCCAATTCCAATGGTAAACAGTTAATCTAACTGCATATTTTGACTCTCACAGGAAGAGAGGCATCAGAAAACAAGGACCAATGACATTTATTTATCCTTGGAAAGAAGGTCTTTCTAGCAAAAAGATTTTTTTATTATTTTATTTACCCTCCAATGAATAAAAATGTATGCTACTAAGTATGATAATGTAAGTAGAAAATTATCTTCCTGTCTGTTGTGAACTTTCAAGCCTTTCAAAAAAGTCTATCCCAATTTCAGAAAAGACTTTGGTTTCTCATTGTTAATAGAATGACTAAACAATTACCCTGAATGTTTGGTCTAGATTTCAGCTTGTTTCATATAATTAGTTGATATTTTCAAGATGAAAAATTCTCTCGGATCTTGCCAGTGGACTGTGCTTGTTTCAGAACACTTTTTTTAAGCATTCTTTCAATGCCAACTTATTCAGAAATATTTTGTCTTTGACTGATAATTTCCCACTGTTGATAAACCTTCATACATCTCCAAATCCCAAGCTGAAGAACACAAACTGTGAATTTTATTTGCAAGAATTCCAAGGATATGAAATAAACATTGAAAATCAGATCAAGAAAACCTTTGAATATTTCACAGCATTATTGATTCTCTGGGACAATGTAGGCAGTCTGGATTGCTGATGCATTTTTAAGGTGTATCAGTAATTCCAGTCAATCTTATTTCTCTATCTGTAGATAATGAAGTAGGTAGTGAAAAGAGATCTGTAATAACAATAAAATTAATTTTTAACCATTTCTCTGTGATACTTTCTCTTTAAATTTATTTTTTTGTTTGAGTTGTTTGACGTGGTTTAAAAAAAAAAAATCTTCCCTCAGGTTTCTTTGTTTTCCTGAAACAACACATCTTAACCTGCTCCCTATTCCTCTTCTTTCTTTATACAAAAAAAAAAACAGGAGCAGTTTTATGAAGTTAGAAGGATGAGTGGACCTTGTGATTCCCATCTTCAGTTGCTGCTTGTCAAGTTTCCTTTGGTTCAATGTGGTCTTTGAATGTGGACTGAAGTCTGACTGTAGCAAAATTAAATTTTGTATCATAACTCTTGTTTCTAAAGCGCTTTGCAGTCTGTCTCATTTCATGTGCCCACACACAAACAGAGAGCATCAGCCATCTCTAGTGGGAGGGTGACAGTCACACAAGCCATCTGGTAACCAGCCAGTGCACTGCATGGCAGTGGCAAATGGGAATATTGGCCAAGGATGCCACATCAAACCCTCTTCTCTAGATTATGCCATGGGATTTCCAATACCCACAAGGAGCAGATGTCTGATCATTAAAGAAGAGCAGCATGCCAAGAACATGACTTAGTGGAAGGAGGAGCAATACCAGCTTGTCAATAGTCTGGACTAGCAGTCTCTCAAAAGTGAGATAAGGCAAATAATTGAAACATAAAAGCCTTCCCTTTTGTCCTTGAGGAACAAGCTAAGAAGACCAAATCTAAGAGGAAGCCATTGCCATGATATGCAGTGGGAGACAGACAGACTTGCAACCTATCTGAGGGTGCTTAAGCAGCAGGCTTCATAAGCCCCAGAATTCAAAAGCTGCCTCAAATATCTAACTTAGACACAGACACAGAAAGGACAGATATATGCAATCAATGCTAATGCGCCTCAGGATTGGATTTCATGCTTCTGCACGACTGACATTAAGCAGTTGGCCTACAGTGTATACTAGCATGCTGTGAGTGTTCCCAGCAGAGGGTCCAACCCTCCATGGTAACGCTCTTCAGGGAGCTCTGGAAATGCTTTAATTATTAAAATGAATAATTCCTACCAACACATTTAATTGGAAAATATTACATGTTTAAATGGGCACTAATGGAAGGGCTCTGAAAAATCTAACTGTATAATAGAGTATGCTGTTTGAAGTGAATTCTAGTAATATTTTTTCAGTGAATAACACCATGCATTATTTATCCCATCTCTTTTTAATCCCATCTGATAGTTCATATGAAGAAAGAATCACTGGAACCTCAGAGATAAAACGCAAATCTCTGAATCGCCCCCTACAAGCTTAACCTGCCACCACTAGCTCATCTGCCTTCCTTGCTTCCTGTCCCCAAGCTTCCAAGGAAATAGCTCAATGAATTTAGTGCTGCAGGATAAACTAACCCCCTCGTTTCTACCTACCTCAGCACTGAGAGGACTGTGCAGACTGGCCAACTACAGGGACACTTGCTACCACAGCCTGACAGAGATGAGTCATATACCAAGGTGAGAGAAGGTCAGCGTGAGGGCAGACTTGTGGGAGTCACAAGGGGAGAGGGTAGAAAATAAGATTTCAGGATATAAATGTCAGCCACACAGAGGAAGCAAGGACAGATGTGAATAGGGATAACCAAAAGGGTTAGAAAACGTACCTGCAAAGATGTTGGTACCTGAAGCTGCCAAGGAATGGGTTTGAAACTAGTTGATATTGAAGACCCTTTCCAACCCAGGCCATTCTATGATTCTATGATTCTATGTAATATACAGCTTCACAGTTGGAGGTATCTGAACTGTTGGAATTGTATACTTTCACAAGGAAGGGGTATTAAGAGAAGGATTTATGCCTCCAGACTAATTTCTGCCAAGCCCAGAGCCCACTCGTGAGCATTTTCAAAGAGAAGGAGTTACTGGATATACTACAGCCTTGTAAAATGATTGTACTGTCAGGTTTTGTCTGATCTAATCTAAAAATTATATCATTCTTCATATTTCTTGGCATATTTTTTTCCTCCCCAGAAGGTAAGTATACCTTGTATACCTTTGGGATACAAACATGGTGGAAAAATCAGAAAGCCAGTTTTATCTGAAAGTTACACTCTCTCCCTCGAAGTCTAGTAGGAATATAGATGCAGCATAAAAAGATGCAGCAAAGGGGCATTAAAGAGATTTTTTGTAAGAAACAAGGTCAAAGAAGGGAAAGTCAGAGTGCAGTTCTTAAAAAACAAATTTTTCCATTGAAAATTACATCTGTTATTTTAACTGACTCTGAGCAGGACCTGTAGGTACCAGTGTGTAAACCCATTTTGGTTTGATTATTTTCTGAAATAGGTAAACTCAATGCTTTTTGAGCTTTTTCTCCTTATCTCAAACCAGACCCTTAGTTTGCCACATTATTCTGCTTATCATGACACTAAAACAAAATTTTGGAAAATTTTCTTATTTGCTGCAAATACAAGACTTGTCAGGCCTGCCTTTTTTTTTTTTTTTTTTTGTTCTCCTCTCTATACATATTCATTAGCTGCAGGAATGACTTGGGAGTAACAAGATTTCCTGTGTAGCTGTTGAAGATTTCACACTCCTGAATTCCAGAAAGAGAAGTTTTGTAGCTATCTTCTCTGCCCAAAAGATCAAACACAGCATAGCATAGCAAGCTTGGGAGGGAAGCCAGCAACACTTTACTGCACTTTACAACACTGACACGTTGGGCCTGTTTGGGATTACAATATTCATCGGTATCACACTATTGGCAGTAGTCACCAAACAGCCCTGCTGCAGTGAATAGATGAAATTCAAGCATACCCAGAGCTCTAAGATTAGCACAGGCCCACCTGTTCCCTCATATTTGATTCTGCTGTAGCACTGTATCTTGTCTGCAGTTTGGTTATATCTATCAATATTTGAATATGTATTTTCTAACTTCTTTGTTTAATATTTAATGTGCTGTGGTTCCATCAGTAAATGGCTTGCTTTTCAGAATCTCTTGTGACTGCTTCTGTTGAGTCAGACATCAAAACCCAGCTTCTGGTAAGGAGTCCCTTATATCTGCACAAAGCTCTGTTTAATCCAATGCTTGGGTGTGATTTGCAGCTCTGAGTAACTTAATTATAACAAACTTCATCAATACATTTGAAAACAAAAACAAAACAGGAAAAAAAATCCACTAAAGCCAGGATCTTTTCCAGCTAAGAGAGATAAATGAGGGTGTAAAAAATGGCTCCTATACAAAACCAGCAAAGCTTCTTGGAGTAGACACTGGAGTGTTTTCAAGCTGCTGGACTGCAGTAGAACAGGAGCTGGACACACAGCTATATGCCACAAGGAGAATTTCTGCAGGACCTTTGTGCTTGCTGGAAGGCACCACGTGGGTAAGGAGAAGCAAATGAAAGCTGTTGTACCCTGTTTATTCACATTGCAGTTTCCTGCTGACATAGTAACCCGTCTTGACAGTTCTGAAAAGCCAGTTTTAACTTCAGGCCTCAGGGGATACAAAAGACAAGGGCTTTTGGCATTGCCTGTTGCTGTTTGGATGTTTCAATATATACATTTTACTTTCTCCACCATACAGCCAGGTTCTGAAGTCTGTCAGAGGTAGCATGTGACAAAATATCACACATTGCAGCCCTCCTAGAGAATAAATTTCAGTCAAAACAATTTTGTTTATCAAGTACTGTTTATCAGCAGTACTTTTCACATGACAGATAGTGCTCTAGGAACACTCAGAAGTGCTAAAAAAGGCACCAAAAATGTAAGATTAACCTAAAGCAGTTAAAAGTTATTTAATGCCGCATAAAAGTACAATTACGCATAGAAAGATGTTTTATGGGTTAAATGTTATAAGGATGGTTGGCAATATCAACTGCTATTAAAAATAATAAAGAAATCTCTGTTTCCAACAGACACACCTAGTAAAAATTCTGCAACTGACATACAGCTCATATCTATAGTGAAAAACAAAAGCAAAACTGCTGCAACAGGAGAGCACATTTAAATTACATACCAGTGAAGCAGTAATTAATTTAGATGTGATGAGTATTCTCCTCTCTTCTTTTATCTTTTCTGTTTTAAGTGCAGGTAAGTCTTGAAGGCAAGGTCTGGCTAGGCTTTGAGCCAAAAGATTCTATCTTTTGCCATTTAAAACTTGATGAGAAAAGTGAATATAAAATAGTTAAGCTGAAATTAATTTTATTTCCAAAGTTACACACATTACATTATTTCCAGCTGCCTGCTCAATGTAACTATGTAGAGAAAAACGCGGCTGAGTGATTAAATGAGATACTGTAGTTCCACATTGAAGATGAGACAAAAACTGAATCGTCCCTATTTTAAAAGAAAAGAACGTGGTAGCTAGGCAGGCTTTTATGGAGAAGAGGTTGAGTAGAGAGTTGAGACGTAAAATTGCACCTAAGTTTGGAGAGGTTCAAAATTAAACAGGAGATATCCTCATGTTTAATCTTGAATGAATACAAAAAAAAAAAAAAACTGGGAAGGTTTTGTTGGTTGTGGTTACATTAACACAATTTTATAAAACTTCCCTAGTCTTCCTGGGGATTGCAAAGGTGTTGGTGATGTAGTCGACAGAAAAATGAGAAGGATTTTTGAAGGTTTCTTACACTTAGATTGTCCCAGCTTGACAGGTTGATTTCTCAAGTTCAAAGAAAATCATATCAATATTGACATGCCTTTCCCCATCCCTTTATCTTTGTCTTGAGGCTGTCAAGCCACTTCATCCTGCCACTGGACAATCTCTGCCTAGAGTTCACTTTTCACCTGGAGGGAAAGAGCTCTCTAACTGACTCTGAATGCTTTCCGATAATGTGAAGAAAATACATAACAGAGGTACTGAAAGATTAAGGTTTTATTATGGTTTTAAAAACCAGCATTGCATTCTTGGTGATCAGTTGTTTTACCTGCCCTGCTGGCTGACATCTGGGCAATGCCTTTTGGATCATCTTTAAGCCATGCCAATTTTCTTAGCTTTCTAAACAACAAAACCTTGGCATTTGGTCTAGCCTGAAAGTCCTCCTTATTCAACAATACAGAAGTATGGCAAAGAGAAACGCATTTTTGAGTCTTTTTCCAATGCCCACAGGAGACACTGATAGATGGATTAAATGCAGCGTGCTTCTTCCTCACATGGCCTTAAACTGCCTTTCCCTCCACATGTGCTTGCACTTGTATTAGTTTCAGTGAAAATTCAGGCTGCCACCCTGCCCCTTCCTTTCTCTAAGGTTAGTGAAAATATTCCAGCTGGGATTTACTTTAAAGGTGTGTCCTTTTTCATAAAAAATTGCAGCAGTCTTAGGCAAACAGAAGAACAGCAGGCAGGAGGAATTCTTTAGCTAGCCAATGTTCCATATTTTATTTTCCAACAGAGAATCTTAACAATCACCCATCGTGTTAGAAAGCCACATGATGATAATATAAATTCACTGATGCAAACCAAAGTGCTACAAACCTTTCTAAATCAACATAAACACATCCCCAAATCTGTGTGTAGACCAGCCGACAGGCGTTCTCTCTGTTTTCCTAGGAGCCTTGCCCAAGGCTGGTTGCGCTCAGAGCCACGGGTGAGTGTGAAAGATCAGAGAAGAGCTGGGGTTCACTGCTGCAAGACACCAGCCACCCTCTGCAGCCAGAGAGCTTGGCTTCTTCCTTAGCTCATGGCAGCTGAACCATTTCTCGAGTGACACATTCATATTGCTATACGGGAACAGAATGTCGTCCATGCATTTCATGTGACCCACAGAGGCTATGGTGACATTTTAGAAACTGCTAGTCCTTCTCTTAAAACGTTATTATAGTCTATGAGTCTCTGCTATTGCAGAATAACTTGCCTGGAGACACAGAGCAGTGTGCTGCTGAAGAGCCCAGGGTTTGGGATTTGTAAGTCCCATCTTCAGGCTGTGACCAACATAAGCTTGTGTTTTATGGAGAAAATCATTACACTCTTGTCAGCTTCCAGTTCTCCATCAATAAAGTGAAGGAGAAAAACTATAAATTTATAAAGGGTGGATTAAGAATGCAGAATTGTATATAAATTATGTATTTTATATGTCCTAAAGATTGCTATGTTTGATCTATTTGTAAACATGCAGAACAGAGTACACATACTGAAGAAACCAAACCACTCGATATACTTCAACTGCATTTCAGGTATTGAAACACTAGAAGGCATTTATTGCACAACTTGTTCCCCATAAAACTAAGAGATCTGAACTAATCATTTACACAATATGAACAGCCATCCTTTGTACCTTGTATCCCAACATCATATATGAACTCCCCTTCCCTGTCACCAAAGGTTGTCTGGACAGTAATTGATTTTGATATGATCAGAGTAAGCAAAAAAAAATAATCAAAGTAATAAATTAGTTAATAAAAAGGATAAACACAGTAGTCTTGTGGATAGTCCATAACATAAACCACTTTCAAAATGAGACTGAAGATGTTTGGTGTCTTGAGCTGTTGAATAGTGAGAAAAACTGGGCGCTTCACTTTGTACTAGGAATTTTATCTTGTATAAAGAGAATAATAACTTTTTTCCAATAATTAAAAAAATAGAAATTGCTTGAGGCAGTTTTGAATTTCACTTATGCTAATATTTTTCTCAGTAACAGAATCTCTGTAAATTCTCAATACTTTCAACTGGAGAAGAGATGCACAAGGACTAACTACACTATGAACTCTACTTCTGCTGCAATTTGTGATTGCAGGAAGGATATTTTTTTCCCCAGCACTAGCATGGCAGCAGTGTTGCTTTAGTTCTTCAAATAAAATGTGTATATTAAGACAGCAAAACCAAAATAGTTAGTGTTGGCCAAAAACCCTATCTGAGATGCGTGCTCCTTTCACTCTGGAAAGTTAAATTCTGTTGTCACTTCTGAACAGAGCCATATTTTTATATTGCTCAAATACTTAATTTTTCCAAATACATAACTAGTAGAAAATACAGTCCCTCAGTAACATGAACAACTCATGATCTTTCATTTTTTTCCATTCTTTTAAAATCAGAAATTAATTTGCAAAGTCCATCTCATCTTGTTTTAACACATGCAGAATATCCTTCAAGCAGAGATGAGTTTGGACCAAGATTTAAGGAGCCAGCTAGATGGCATATTGTTTTTTAATTCACATACAGACTCTTACATCCAGACCTCCAGTAAGATATCATGGCATTTTCAAACTCTACAGTTTGCTGTTCAGTGGCAAAAGGAAAATACTGTCCATGGCTGAGACAAGTAAAACAGTCGTCCTAACCTATCACCAGCATGCAGAAGGTGAAATCTTCAAGAGGGGCTGGTATTGTTGGAGGGTGCATCTCTCAAGAAATCCCTCTTCAAGCAACCAAAGTTGTCTTGCTCTCATACCTAGACTATCATTGCTGCATAATGTCTGCTGATTTCTTTCCATTAGCTGATATCTTCAGGACACCAAAACCTTCTTTTTGCATAAAATACAGCTGTGATTATCAGTATATTATAATAAAATTAGAATAAGACAGTAGATGCTGATTGTAAAATAGTGCATGCAGCTTTCCAGAAGGTGTTAAATTATTTTCGAAAAGAGAACAAAATAAGCCAAATCAAAGAAATCTTATCTAAGGAGGAAATGGACTGCTAATATAACTCCGATTTCATGTTTACGCACTAAACCTTTATGCACCTGAACCTTATACCACATACTCAAGGTTTAGGTCCACATAAGAGTTAATGAAACCTACAAACCTTATGACTTTAATTCAGAGAAATGTTCTAAAAGTTATGTGCAAGGTAGCAATTCTTGCTATTTAAAAACTACTTCCCTCTTTGAATACATGCTCCTGCTGTGCTTCCTGAGGTAAAGTTTTAAGTCTAGTTTCAGGTTAGGCTAAATGGAGACTATCACATGTATGCTACACTTCTGCCTTCAACCAAGATCTCAAATTATATTATTAGCTTCTAAAACATGTATCAGACTGTGCCAGAACACTGTGATGTGCTGTAAAGTTTAAGTATTCTGCAATATAAACATATGTAGATTCCCCAGAATAGTTCAATAACTTCCGCACAAGGTGCCAGATTTTCGAAGGGTTTCTGTAGCTGCACTGCAACATTTTTAATACATATGCTTGTACTTGAGGAAAAAAGACTGAATAGTCAGACATATATGTATGTTTCTTTGTGTACACTTTCATTTATATAAAAACAGGTTACTATACTCCAATCAAGAAAAATTAAGATTAGCCTACCAAAATTTAAACAAAATTATTCTTCTTATTATTGAATAGCAAAGCATTTCACTAGTACAAATAAAAGTACTACGCTTTATCATTGAAGCACTCTAGCAGATAAAAAGGAACACATACTAGTGGATAAGATAGCTGCATCTCATAAGACAAAAAGCAAAAGCATTGTTACAAAGCTAACTTGTTAAATCTAGCCATTGGTGGCAGCAGCCCAGTATGTCATTTAATTAGATAACAAGTTTGAATGTGACATATTTCCAGTGATGTGACTTATTTTGCTTCAAAAATCTGTATTTCTTTTCCAAGCTCAGAACTGCTAAGCATGGCATGTAAATACAGCATATTTATAAATTCTTACAAAGTTTAAGTAAAACCTCTCACAAACACACTCTTCAAAAGAATTCACAGTACTGAGAGGGAGCTGCTATACAAAATGTCTTCAGTCAGATTTCCATGCGCAAAGACATGTTGGCAGGTCTGTAGCTGGTCACATTTAATGACTCTAATGGTCAAAGCTACTTACAGAGAAAAATTAGGCAAAAAAAGGAGGGGGAAAGGAATGAGAGAAAAAGTGCTGGGGTGTCCTCCCAATGTAGGTATCCTTCCTCCCTTATGCAGCAGACGATATACCTCAAAGCACTTTCCCATACTAACACAACAGGTTTTCATCACGACCTGCTTAAAGTCCCTGCTGGCTGTTGGTGCTTTTGATGACCAGGTGTTTAAAAGATAAATTACTTTTTGGTAGAATTGCCTTGTTAAGGTTTAAGGCTTGACATGCTTCGGTGATCTCAGACCTAGGGGGAGGTTAACAAAGCTTAGGAAAAAGGATGAATCACTGACAGTGGATACAAATAATGCAGAATTTAGGGGCAAGGACATTTGGCAGAACCCCCAAGAAAAGGAAGAAACTAACAAAGCCAACTCAGCAACTGTGCTGAAATCAGCTCTGACTGGATAAATGGTAATTCTGGCAGAGGGAGGGGACAAATCAAATACCACACGGTGTGAGAATTGACCTCTTCCATTCAAGGCGAAAGAACCTATTTTGGGACAACAGTTCTGGTGATTCAGATGGGACAGCCATAAAGCTTTGCCTGGATCATCTTGCTGTCCACAGCCAAGGAGAATTGGATCAGATAGGAATCCAGCATGCACCGACCAGTTTGACTGAGAACTCCACTGAATCCTCTATAGCATCAGGGTGGTGACTGACTCGAAGGTGCAACGCTCCAGAGGTATTTGATCAAGGGTAAAAGAGAGATGAATTCCTGGACTGGTGAGAATTAAATTTCATTTTGTTGTAACTGATCGGTGGGATCAGTAAAACATAGGGAGAAGGATTTTGGAAAGTTGACAGAAATAACTGGACTGTATGGTTAAAATGATATGTTGGAGATCCAGACCTAAGGTTAAAGAATTTGGGAAGGTTAAAGAATTTGGATAATTGGGTATTGGCAAACCAGTCCACAATTCTACCCTATAGCCCTCTGGGTTCTATTCTGAAGAACTGGAATATGTTTGGGGAAGATCTGATGACTAAAGATAAAATTAATAAATATTGTAACCACTGGTGGCCACCTTGTAAATTGGAGAATGGGGAAAATGCACTGTTGTGGTTTAGTATTTCCATAGATTGGTGTTGTTTTGTCACTGACTTGGTAAATGGGATGAGGTTTGCTTTATGTTGATGCTTTTATGATATTGTATAGAGATTCAGGTGTTCAGAAAAAGTGTAAATTGGAAGGAGATATGCTGATGCCATTTACTGAGGCGAATGAGAAAAGGCAAGAGATTGTATGTCACAAAGAGGATGAGCTGGAAGATGTGTAAATGTTAGTTCCCTCTGTCCCACTCCATATAACATCACGGCAGGGATGGATAAAGAGGATACAGATCAAAATAAAGAGCATATGAGAAATGTGGATTTTAGTCCTGTTGTGGGCTGGACTTGGGGACATACTCGGACAGTGATACAAATGCTTTTAAGACAAATAGCGGGGACAGAGAGTCTACCAGTTTTTGCATATGTCCCTTTTACTACTTCAGATTTGTTGAACTGGAAATGATCTGTTGGTTCGTATTGAGTGAACCCTGAAGGAATGCATCAGGAAACTGTTGTGCTGACTCATAATCCTAATTGAGGGGATGTGCAGGCTATATTGAAAAGAGTGATACAAAAGAAGGTGAAAGAAGAGGAATAGGCAGGGATTTGGGGGTCTGAAAGCAAAAATATCAGGGAATCCCCAGCATATCCTCTAGTTCCAGTAAAAACAGGGAATGAAACAATACATTTTTTGATCAATAGCAGAGCCATACATTCAGTAAAAAAAATCTGAAAAAAAAGAACCTATTGTGGGACAATATTTTGGCTGCTGTGGTATGCTCTGCTGTGGGCAGAAACTGCATGCCCATGCAGACTGTGGGCTTTTTGCTAGTGTATTACTGGGTCTCCAAATGAAAGCCAGAGCTGCAGCTGCAGGTTAGGGAAATAGGGGGGTGATTCTCATTCCATCAGCAACTGTTTCCCAGGAGAAACTTCTGTAATAACAGCACAGGGCTGGCGATAGGTAAGGCCATGAGACCAGCAACATATCAATAGCAGTGTGGCAAAAGTATGGGTAAAATACTGCACTGGATGCCCTGGGGAACACTGTCCCCACAGCCTGGGTGAAAGGGTACACAGCTGTGAGCAGAAAGCAGCAGTGGGTTGAAGATATGAGCATTCAAGGAGCCAAGTAGCAAAGTAACACCTGCATCAGAAGGATGAGTTGCTGCCCTTAAAACTCACAGGGCTGTCTGCCTCTGTCATCCATGCTAATCGGTGAGGAACAAAGGGCAGTCAGCCTTTAAACCCCTCTGCCTTGAGACTCATAATTTCCCTTTTCTTATTCAAATATTAGAGCAGTGGCTTCGATTCTGCAGCTGATTAGGTTATATTAGCTGATTAAAATGCTAGCACTTAAGGGCTGTTGACATTGCTCCTTTGCAAGACTTATTTATTGCAAATACCTGCACAATCTGCAATCCAATACTCTCGGTAAGGTCAATTTCAGGCATAGAATACCTTCTTCTGTATAAGCCTACTTTGTGTCTGTGTCACTTTAGCCAAACAAGGAGAAATGGAGAACAACAATGATAATAGATAATGCTACAGAGACAAGAATCAAAACAAAGAGGGAAAAAGGATAAATTATTTGTTCCCCAGAAATAAATCACTGGAAAAAATCTGTTACTTATGAAGTCCAACATAAAAAAAGGCAGTTGAATACTGATATGCATAGTTAACTTGACTAGCTAGAAGATATTTGATGAAAAAAAAAAATCTTGCTTCAAGACATCTTTTTCCCAAAATTTCCACTCAAGATTTATTTACTTGATGCAGAGCTACGTGACAGAAAAGGTTATTTTCAGGAAAGAAAGTTTTCTCATCAACAATGATATGTGATAAATGACGACTGAGCTAAACAGAGAAGAGCCTTCTGCACCAACAAGGTGTAAGGGATGTAATTTAATGAATCCAGTGACTCTTCAAATTGAGCAGATGAGGGTCTGAAAAAGCAACTATGTTACATGCTGCATGTGGGCACCAAGAGCCAAAGTTAACACCAGGATCCTGTAAGTATTTGTATCTTTAAATATCTATCCATTCGCATCCATTTTTACTCTGTCTTATGGACTGTATCTCAGTATCTGAACTTGTCTGCAGAAAGTAACATTGTAAAATATTTGTACTGTAATAACTACTATCTAACACTTCTCTCCTGATAAAAGTAACCACCAAAGCTCTTGCTGAAGTATAAAAACAGTAACTGCAAAATAAGAACACTTAATTGAGAAATAAAGCTGTTTGAAGCAGCATGTGTCAAAGTTGGATGCATTTCCCACAGACAGGCTTTTTTCAAAATGCGATCACTTTGTCAGATCCTGATAGTACTAAACAGGGTCACTGGAACAGGCTCCTCAGGGAAGTGGTCAGAGCACCACGCCTGTCAGAGTTCAAGGAACATCTGGATGCCTTGAGTCACATGGATTAGTTTTAAGTTGTCCTCTGTAGACCAGGAAGTTGGACTCAAGGACCCTTATGGGTCCCTTCCAATTTGAGATATTCTCTGATTCTCTGTGAACATGCCTGGAGATCTTCATGCCATCAGCATTGCAGGGCAACAAAGCTAGGTCTTGAGGTAAACATATTTTGCTGCTCTTGGCTCTAAATTGTGCTTGAGAGTGTTTATAATACAGTTGCCTGCTGGGCTAAACATGTGCTTAGATTGTAAACTAGTGGGTTTGAATGACATACTTCTATAAGCAGCTGCTGCTGGGTTGACTCATGATTTTACTCTCCTTAACATGCCACTCTTTTCAGGTCAAAGTTTCCAAGCCTCATCACAAAGGTGATTCTTCTCTTTAACCAGTATCCATACCCAACAAATTTTCATGAAGACTTACTGCCTTGTAACCAGCATAGACTGAGAGAAGCAAATGTCTTCTTAGAGAATCCAGTCATATTAAATGACAACATCCAGGGTCTGAAAATATTTACTAGCACCTCAGCATTAAGAAAACAAGTATGCAATTTTCTGCTACCTCCCTTTTTTATTACAGTGAAATGTATGTGTTGTCATCTGGAGAGTTTCTAATAACTAGACTCAGTGTGTGTACACAGCAGTAGATGTTGCAAAAATCTGTTACGAAAAGTACTGCCGAGTGGGCTAACCAAAAATCTGCAGAACTGTATTAAAGATTGGGAGAAGGAGGAGACCAGAATGAAATAAGCAAGAATTGGTGGATTTGTGCACAAATTAAAATGACATACCACAACCAATGTTAAGTGTGGGGTAAGAAATCCTCACAGCTATAAGATATAAATTAGGTAAAAGTGATTACAAGTACACTTGCCTCCTGCACAGTGGGACTCTACCACATTGTCCACAAGTGGAGGGAAGTGGGGATGCTAATCTTATGGTCTGCCCTGGCCTCCCCAGGTGTAATTGCCATGGAGGTGGGTTTGGGGGTTTTGCCTCTGTGTTAATGCACAGAACAGCAGGTTATGCTTCAGTGACTGGAACACATCAGTAAGATCAGAGAGTTTTGAAGAGTTTTTTTATGTTATCCTCTGATAACATAAAAAAATGAATAATTACAATCTAATAACACCCTTGTATCACTTTTTAATCCAAACCTAGCCATGCTCACAGTCTGCAATATTTGTAAAGAGAAGAACATTAAGCCCTGAAAGGAGCCACTTAAACCATTTTGCAAGGAAAGAATCAAATATTATTGATAGTTTAAATAAATTAGTATATCCAGAGTCATCAGTATTATTAGTGTAACTGATATGGACACTGGGAGAGACACTGCCTCTGAAGGGAGGAGTATGTAAGGAAATTAAGAGAGTGGAGAGAGAAAAGGAGCTCATGGGGGAACAAATGATGAACTAGATCATATTTCTTTTTCCTGACATCCCCCCATCCTGACACAGTCTCCTTGCCTTCTCTTCTGCCCTGCAGGATCTTCTTCGTCTACCAATGGCCACAGCAGAATTGTGCAACAAGCGTGTGGCTGCGGGTAGATCTCATGGAAATCCATTTGGACATGGGATACTCCTGCCATGGGGGCACCTGGACATCCTGCTCTGGCCCTGGGAGAGCCAGTTCCACTGCCAGCTACGGTCATCCATGGCTACAGTGAACAATGCTCTGTTTCCCCCATCCTCTGCAGCTCCTGCAGCTGGTGGGGCCACCCAAACTTGCACAGGTGTTTCTCATGCCTCCACTATCTGCTCTGCATCATGGCTTCTCATCTTCACTATTGTCCCACTCTCAGACCAGCTCTTCACCTAAGACACACCCCTGTGAAATGCCATTACACCACGTTCATTTTTTTCTGCAATCTGCTGAAGCCTGACAGCGCACAGGTGAGCTTTCATGGGGGCGACTTGCAATTTTACCCACAAGAAATCCAAGGGGATGATCTTACATAACTGAAATGCTATTTAAACTGGCAAACTGGAGTTCTAACTCACTTCTGTTTCAATGGTTTTGCTACAAATTTTTAGAACGCAATTAAATGTTATTTTTTTTTAATCCATAGATAAATATGACAATATGGCTACATAAATTCCATCTTCACATCAAGAGAAGGGTTTACACCGGGCACGCCATAGTTTATTCTCATCACTGTGGTCATCCTCTGTTCCTTTTCAAGCCAGTATAGATGCACAGTGTGTCTCTTTTCCTCCTTCTCCTGCTCCTCCCGGGCACCATAATGTTAAATCACTTAAAAATTTCTTAAGAGGCTAAATATCCAACCTTATTTTCCATGCTTCCCATTTTATATACCCTAGGGGTGACAAGTAAAAGGCAGTATAGCAGGTAGAACTTCTTTGTGTATTTCACAAGACAAAAAAAATGAAGAGTAAGTGGCAGCTATATTGTGTCAATGTACAGAGGCGACACTGCTATCTTAGGAACCTGCATTACTTACAGACTCACAAGAAGACACCAGAGAGAGGCTTTTAAACACAAAGGGAATTGCATCATTTTCAATCACAAACTGGGGGCAGTATATTTTTTAAATTGCTTGGTTTGGCCACCCAACCCAAAATGGTCACAGAGGTCATTTCTGGGGGACAGTGGGGAACAAATGGAGTCACACAGTAAAATCCATCAATCTTCTGAAAGCAGCAAGGGTGGTAACATGTCAAATGAAAAACAGAACTAAAAAAACAGGCATTGTTCTCACATTGTCACTGAGGATCCTGTTAGCTTCAGATGTCATGTTTACTCCAAACTCACAGACACAGAAAATGTCAGACAAATTGAACTGCTGCAACTTTTCCTGTGGATGCTGTGGATGGAATAGAAACCATAATTAGCTAGAGGAAGGTCACTGTTGTGTGGCCTATAGCTTCTACATGCAGGCAGCTTTATTATTTAATACATTCTGAAGAAATATTTGTCTCATTAGAAGGATCCTGCTGACAGCTGCTTGTTAAGACAGCCTGTCAGCAAGGTGGTGGGCAAGTATGTCATAAACTTTTGGCCACAAACAATGCATAGCTACTGTGTTTGTCAGGTAGGTTGCATACCCATAGGGCTACAAATAACTCTCAGGACACTTGACTCCTGCACAGTGGGACTCTACCACATTGTCCACATGTGGAGGGAATTGGGGATGCTAATCTTATGGTCTGCCCTGGCCTCCCCAGGTGTAATTGCCGTGGAGGTGGGTTTGGGGGTTTTGCCTCTGTGTTAATGCACAGAACAGCAGGTTATGCTTCAGTGACTGGAACACATCAGTAAGATCAGAGAGTTTTGAAGAGTTTTTTTATGTTATCCTCTGATATAGTTGTAAATTCTTTGTTAAAATGCCTATACTGTACTGTCAAAATGCCTATTCAGTACATTTTTGTACTGTGGGAGGCTTTCCCAGAGGAAATAAGTCCAGGCCTTTATTTAGCTAACTCTTACCTATAGAAGAGTAAGGAGGTTATTTTATTTTTCTCACTTGCTTCCAGTCTTTTAGCCATGATGATGAGGCATTGACTAAAATGGAGAATAAATAAATCCTACATGTACAGCCCTGTGATTTAAGGACTGACGCTGGAAAAAAGCATAATATTTTTCCATTCTCAATTAATGGACTGAATTCTAAGTAATTCTAAGTAATTCTAAGTAAGGTCACAGTGCCCTCTGCTGAAATATAAAGCCCCACACGAAAAAATAAACAATGTTAAAAAACCAAACTGGCATAAGTATAATTCCTATTCAAATATAAATGATAAAAATAGCTTTGAACAGCTATTTGGAACCTTAGGCTTTCCCTTCACAGCAATGTGGGAAGGGAAACAAAACACATTTTGTTTCTGAGTTTACTGCTCTGCTATGAAAACTGTGCAGCATAATTTACAACAGAAAACACAGAAAGAGTTAAGAAAACTTCCCAGTCTGACTATTCATGGCTGTCACACTCCCACCACCAGAGACTTTCACTGCTGGCACCAAAGCCCCTTTGCAGTGGGTGGTCGGTCCAGTGACCTGACAGGTCCCCACTTGACTCCCCACCCATTCTTACTTAATTAGACCAGATTTCCTTACTGATTTGACCCCAGGTTTCCCACAGCAGAGACTCAGATGTCTCATTCCATAGAGCCACTTATTCATGGTGCAGTAACACACAAACAGTCAGACCTGGGGCCTCCAAGGAGGGACCCCTAACAAAGAAACCCCTGGGCTTTTATCCCCTGACAGTCCAAGCGCATGGAAGTCTCACTCTGGCTCCTGAGTCTTTAGCTCCTGCTGTGTCTCCCAGTGTCCATCCGCCTGGCCGGTGCTACTGGATCTTTGTGCCCATTTCTATGCAAAGGGTCAGCAGCTCATGGCTCTTTCCTGGGGCTCTTGCTACCAAGAGCTCAGCCTGCATCTCATACTGCAGGCTACAGTTGAGCTGCCTGCACCAAATGTATTCCTCAGCAGCATTGCTGATCTTAGTGATGCAGCCATAAATGTTAGTGTCTTTCCCAGACAGGAAAGAAAATGTAAATGTGGCAGTCTTGCAAAAATAGGTAGTAAAAAGTGTAAAAACTTGATTTTTATCTACATTCTCTAGATTAACAATACTGGTGGTTAACTTTGCCCTTTCATTGGAAAAGGAAGGGTTAGTAATAAATGTAATTTTGCTGTCTTGAGCCTGTTTTTCTTAATGGTTGAGGGAAACTACAATGACTAAGAACAGGAGAGAGAAGAATATCTAGTAGATGTTTAAGGCTGAACTAAGGTCAACTAATGAATTTTATGCATTTGACATCTGTTAAAAAAACCCTGATTCTGGAGGAAGAACTCAGGAACAGGCAAGGAAGAAAGGACTCAGATGCCCCTCCTGATATGCTGTGCCAGGAAATGGATGGGGGCCGTGTCCCTGCACAGTATTTAAAGAAGATACGTAGGCACTGGGTTAGGAATAAACAACTCCATAGGAGTCAGCTATAGAGCATTTGGAGCAGGCTGCTATTGCATTTACCAGCTCTCAGCAAACATCCCAATGCAGTTGCTGTCCTCTGTCTCCATCTGTACCTTTCAATCTGATACTGAAAGGCTGAAGGTATCTTTATTGACATGCATATCTGCTCTTCAGGGTCCACAGACTAATGTTTGATAGAAGCATAGCTTTAAAAGAAAAACCAAAATCCTATCTAACTGAGAAAACCAGACTCTTACCTCCCAACCAAGTTCAATTTCCAGTGCATTGTTGCCATACTTTATTCAAGAAGCCACAGCTCTTGAGGTTGTTGTTTTTTCAATTACAATGTAAAATGGCATGAGAGCTATGGCAGAGCTATCTGAGAACTTCTCTGCTTGTTGATTAAACTATGATCCTAACTCATGCTGACCGACAGCCTCAGATTTTATTAAACAGCCTACTCTCAGGTTTTTGTTTGAAAATGGACATCTGTTGGAGACTTTATCTGAGTAACATCTGGAGTTTAACGCTCACGTTGGAGTGGGAGCTGAGAAAAATCTCTTCTGAATAATTTGTGTTCTCTCTTTTAATCCTTCCTTCATTTCCCCAGTGCTCTCACCCAAGATACTCTTTAATCTGCGTCCATGACAATGCATGCTTTATGTTTCTTATTGTGAAGCTCAACTGATAACTCCAATTAGGTTCACCCAAAGGTTATTCTAATTCCCTCCATCAAGATTTCAATTTAGACGCTCCCACTAACCCATTAATTAAAGTGACCTTCTTTTTATTGTAGCAGCTTCACCTTAATCAGTTAATGTGATGGCAAACTTTTCTTTGTTGCTTTGTATAGCAGGGAGGTCTTGCTGAGAAGATGCAATATCTACTGGGCTGGTGCCAAGTAGTAAATTGCTTCTGGTTCCAAGCATGCTGGAGCTGCAAACACCATAGCAAGTGACCTCTCCCAGGCTGGCTCCTATCTACTCACCATTAAAGGCTGTAGCTGAGACACACAAAAAACACCTTCTGCAAATAAGCACAAGCCTCTCAGGGTCTGAGACACCCTGTAGTAGTTAACGGTCCTAAAGGCTCAAGAAAAAATGTGCTTCAAAGAAGTCTCACTTGAAAATGTTTCACTTCAGAAATATTTGATTACAGATTCTCTTTATTTCTGGGCTGCTCAGCCACATCCTTTCTCTGTCTGCTGGCTCCTGCCAGGCAGCTGTGACACCTCTACTTCTCTTCTGCGAGCTTGTGTATGTTTCCTCTGAGTGTGAGACCAAAATGTGCACAGAGGGGTTTTTCTGCATCTGTTGACAGTGCTTGTAAAATCAATAGGAGTAAATTTTGGGTTTGCACATCATAGAGCTTCTTGTTTCATGAGCATTACCTAACTGGAGGTACAAAAATGTAACTTCCGCTGGTCAAAACACTCCATAGCTTCATGCCAACCTTTCCTTGAACCTTTCTCTTCATGCCAACCTTTCTCTTCCTCCTTCAGAAGAGAACTTCCCTTTTTGTGGTAATATTTCCAGAAAAATTATTTTGCCAGCAAATATATTCAAATATGCGTAAATTTGTTTTTCTATAGGTGTTACCTTTTGATCTAATGTCTCACTCCATAAAGTCACTCTCATCTGTTAGGATGAGAGCATGCATAACTCTTTCTGAAATCAGATGCGATAACTGTGTTGAAAGCTGGAGCAGTTGTTACTCTGTAGCTCTGCAATAAATTATGCTGTGGCATAACAGAGGAAGGAAATCAGTAGCCACTGTACTTGTTTGTACTTGCTCGGCCACTGCCTTGGCCTAACATCCTCTGTTCCCTGGCCCCTTTTACGGAAGAGCTGTTTCCTGCACAGAAACCTATTCCTGTTTGTGACATACTTTATCTGAAAAAGAAAAATCATGCCAGCATTTACAGATATTTCTTTCCTAAACTCATTCTCTTTCATGATAAATCAACTCTCTTTCTGGGTATTCTGTGATCCCCCCACATTTTCTCTGGGACAAAAGAAGGTTTCTGGATGAACTTTGGTGACTTGCCTGGAAATTAAACTATTTCTATATATAACTACAACCTTAGAGTTCAAAATCAGACCTGAAGATTTGGATATCCCGTTCCTAATGCATTATGTACACGTGGACTGCATTTTCTTGCTACCAATATGATTGGTTTTCTGTCTTCCAAAAAATTAGGTACAATTATATCCAGGCAAGCTGTACTACAGCAAATGTATCAATGCTAAGAAGGATGCAGAGAAATCTGCAAAAGTCAGTAAGCACCCTCACACATACACATTTCTTGCTACCTGTTACATTGAGAAAGGGTTTCTTCAGGTTTTTTTTTCTTTTTTCTTTTAATCAAAAATCTCACAGATGGCTCCTCTGCATGTAGTTGGGTTCATTATTTGTTTATGATGGAGCTTTACAGATCCAAGGTAAGAACTTGGCTTACAAGTAGTAGAAGTTAAAGCAAGAGTTAATAGACTACAAAAACAAAAGCAGAATTAAACAAATTGCCAAATTACTTTTGCAACAGTTATGAACAAAACCCCGCACTTGCATTCAAACAGTTGTTCCTATGGCCTTAAGCTCATGTAGCTTATTGTTCACAAGTTAAACATTAGATGACAATTTAAAATGGGTAATGACTGCCTTTAGAGATCAAGGATTTGCTTGCATCTATACTGTTGTGTCTCTGCCTAGTGAGAAACTTCATCTCACTATGTATTTTCATTTTGCAGGTATATTCTAGCAAATGACATGTCTCTGTTCAACTTCATTACCTTTGCATAATGTCTGAGAATTCTTAATGTTTACAATCAAGGCACAGTCTGTTTGGGTCTTTTAAGTCCTTGACCAGAATTTTGTTAACTACAGGTGTGGGTTCACATATTGGTTGTACTGTGTGTATAGCCATCTGTGAGAGAGAAAACATGATTTTGACTTACACTTACCCCACACTGTGCTCCTAACAGAGCACTTGCTTCTGTATTAAGCTCTGTGTTGAGGCTTCATGCCCTGGGGCCCTCCAGCAATAAGTGTTCCTTAACAACTTCAGTATAAATTCCTGGCAATTTGTAATGTCATTTACTCTTCCATAGATCCTGAGCATCAGGCTTGCACAGGAGAAGGGAACTGTTTGCATACAAAAATATTTTTGTAATTTAGGATCTTCTTTGGGAAATAGAGTAATACAGTTATTTACAAACTCATGTATTAAACACATATAAATTTAGAAACAGCAGTTCACTAAAGACCCTGGTTTACTACTTGTATAATCAGTAACTTCTAAGCATATGTTTATTATTGTGAACTTCATTTATTAGCTTCATTTTGAAAACTGAGCTTATGTGTCACTACTAATGATGTCATGGAAGCTGTGTAGGACTGCCTGGGGCGGGGGCACGTGGCGGGGGGGGGGGGAAGAGTGCACAGTGACTTAAGTGGGAAAATAATGAAGTATCATAAGAAAAAATTCCAACCATTTTTTTCTATAAAGAGCGGATGTCAATATTTCTAAGTTTCATCTTGACACTCACTCTAATTCCATAATCAGGACTGTAAAGTCTGCTTAATTAATTAATTAATTAATTAATTAGACATGATAGCTATGGAAGAATTCAAACCCACAATTCACAGATTATAAAGGGCCTGTTTGATACTCAACAAGCAACACTGCACCCGAAAATAGGTAGTGGAGGTCAACATTTTTACGCAAGTTCTGAGCTACTAATTCCTTCAGTTTGACACTGAGAGGCTGTGGAGTCTCCCTCACTGGAGATATTCAAGAACCATCTGGGCACAGTCCTGTGCCATGTGCTCTGGGATGATCCTGCCTGAGCAGGGAGATTGGACCAGAGCACTCATTGTGGTCCCTTCCAACCGGACCCAGCCGGTGATTCTGTGACACGAGCAGTGTCCCACAGCTGATGTCTATTTGCCAAACATATTTCTATGCATCTCTCTGATTTTGAACATGTTGCTACGATGTGAGTCAGAGGGACCAGAGAATTTAAAGAAAGAAGTATATTTTGAGTAATGACTCTGTTAAAGGAGTGTCACAAATGAGTGTATTAGGCAGCTCAAGGAATCACTGGCAAAGGCATCAGTAAAAGCAGGTTTAATATAAAAGAGAAAGCATGACAGAGTTTGTTGGCAAAGTTCACTCTACTATTTACTGGATAGTTAAGCACATAGAGAAAAATCAGACTAAAATCTAAATCAATCAATCTAAACATAAAATCGACCTAAAATTCCATACATAGAGGGTGGGGATGAAAAAAAAGATAAAGAAGGGAAAGGGTAAGGATTAAAAGGAATAAGGGAGATTCTCCCATTCAGTTACAAGGTTCAGAGTGCATCCCCTTGCCAAAATGAGCCCTGGACTTGATCAATAGTTTAGGCCTAAAGGTTTTAACAACACTTAAACTTAACAGCACTCAAGCGACAGCCTAATTTAAATAATATAACAAATGATTCTATTGAATTTAATACAAGCACAACCAAGCACAACAGTAACTCACTTACAGGTCTAACTTCTTTACAAATCTAACATACTTAAGAATATATGAGAGCAACATTCTCAGTACATTTGCTATAGCATATTCACACTTGCATGCATACAGACCTAAAGGAGTTACAAGGTATATATACCTGCGAAAAATCCCCTCAAGTTAAGTGAAATACTGACATGGGATGCCTTTGCACCTTCTCAACATGTGAAGGATTGAGCCTTGAGGAGTGGGGGTATCAGCGTTTGGTGGCATCCTCTGAGTATGGCAAGATGGAAAGTTTGCTTGCTCCGAGGTGCCCACTCAGAGGGAGATTTCTGGTCATAGCCACTGTAGTACAGGGAAGTTCACAGGGTCTCACTTAGGACCACTCTTTATGGGGCACAAGACAGTTGGCTTTAGTCATAGTAATTTTCCATGTCAAGGCCAAGGCCTAATGAGCATTTTTGAAATCAGTGCAGCTCAAGGAGGCAGCAAGGGGATGCACCACCACAAAGAGACAGATTACATTTTGAAAATCAAGTCAGGCTGGGTATACTATAAGGGTGGGAAAACAGGAGAGGTGCAACCCATTCTCTAAGATAGTTTGGAAACAGATTTAATGGAAAAGAAGGATTGACAGTTACTCAGAGAAATTCACAGGCAGCAAAACATTGGAAATATCAGAAATGGAAAATTCTATGGAAATATGATACTTAAGCAGAGTAGCATCCCAGCCCTTAAAAACTGAAAGTGGTGAAGAGAACCCTCTCCCTATAAAGAAAAAGGAAAAATATGTGAATGGCTTTTAGAGAAAAGAGACTGTGAACAAATTTTTCTTGTATCTTCATTTGTTTTCTTTCATGTCCAGCTATTAAAGCCTGATATGAGTTCTTATATATCTGCTCATTTGCAAAAAGAACCCAATGGCAATTGGGCAGGCTGCTAAGATTCATGTGATTACAGATACTCATACCTTCTAACACTTTGTATTTCACTCTCATGAAAGACAGAAAAATATGATAGCAATAAACGAATGTTAAAAAAAAAACTTAACCAAAGCATGCTGCCATATGGAAACTTGTATTACACTATTAAAAAACTAAAAAGCAGAAATGTGTAATATAGAGTACTGAGTGATGTTCATCATAGAATAATTTCTCAGAAATAGGAATGAGACCACAGATAACTGTAGTGTTGACTGCTGTTACTGAGAACATACACCAGACATTTGCACCAGAGTGGAAGGAAAAGTATTAGATCATAGTTCACACCCTACAGATGGAATAAACCATCTTCTGCTGAAGAACCTCATGGATATTAAAAAGATGATATCATCGTCTGATATCCATCCCTAAAAGCTACCAATTACACAAAAGACATCCTGAAATAATTTTAATGTATCTGTTGAAAATGTCACTGGAAATTCTGCATAGAAAGAAACAGTTGTATTTCTAACTGTTTACAGCAGGTCTCTTTTATGGAGTTTTCCAAAAGCTCTATATGCCTTTGCTAACCTGTTGTCTATCTCTCTGTCAATCTTACCATCCGAGGAGATGAGGCTACCTAGGTAATTAAACTGCTGGACTGATTTGAGCTCTGATTGGCCAATGGTGATATGGGGATGATGGAAGACTTCCTGAGGTGCAGGTTGATAGAGAACTTCTGTCTTCTTTAAGCTGACTTCCAGTCCAAAAAGCTCAGCAGCGTCTGCAAAGCAGGATGTTAAACGCTGCAGAGCTGCTTCTGTGTGGGCAACAAAGGGCGGTGTCATCAGCATAAAGCAGCTCCCGGACAAGATGATTTAAGGGCTGGGTGTGGGCCTTCAGTCGCCTTAGGTTGAAAAGGCTTCCATCAGTACAGTATCGAATGTAGATACCGTCCTATGGTAAGATTGATGGAGAGAAAGACAACAGGGTAGCAAAGGCATATAGAGCTTTCGGAAAACTCCATAAAAGAGTATGGCGTAATAAACACCTAAAGAAAAGTACAAAGATCAGTGTTAACAGAGCCATAGTGCTGTCTACTCTTTTATATGGATCCGAATCATGGGTCATCTACCGCCACCACCTGCATCTCCTAGAACGCTTCCATCAACGCTGCCTCTGTACAATCCTAAAGGTCCACTGGTCAGATTATGTGACCAATACATCTGTTCTAGAACAAGCAGCAGTCACAAGTATTGAGGCCATGTTGCTGAGAACACAGCTGTGCTGGGCAGGGCACGTCTCAAGGATGAAGGACCACCACCTCCCTAAGATCTTGCTCTATGGTGAACTTGCCACCGGCTGCTGCAAGAGAAGAGCCCCAAAGAGAAGATACAAGGACTCCCTGAACCAACATCTCAGCCTTGGCCATATTGATCAACATAACTGGTCTACTCTGGCCTCCAATCGGGAGGTCTGGAGACACACCATCTATAACGCTGCTGCCTCCTTTGAGAATGCATGCAGGATCACTCTTGAGGAGAAAAGACAACGCAGAAAGAATTGTGCCTTGCAGAATTTACCACCTAAGGAGTCTTTCTGTTGTGGCTTTTGCAATCGGACGTGTCTATCTCGTATTGGTCTTATTAGTCACCAGCACGCTTGTAACAAATGTGGATAGAGCCTTTCCCAAATCTTCGTTCGCGAAGCCTAGCCATGACAGTAGGTCTATCACAGCATTTTAACTTAGATACTTGCACACACAAAATAATCTCGAAATGTCATTCTGTTTTTATTTTCCATTTAGAAGAAACTATACTTAAAGACAGGTCTTCACATGTTTTAAGAACATTTCCTCAGAAAAAGATTACACATTAGTATATTCATCTGTCAACCCATTCAACCTGGAATAAGATAAACAGAGAATCTGCCTCCCAGGCAAGGCAATTAAGTCTGCTTTGTACTTTTAAATACAATAGAAAAAAGTTAAAAACTTAAAAAGTTGGCCTTTAAGGAGAACGCTTAATACAGATTGATTACTTCGAAATTTCTCCGTGATCTAACCAAGCCAATTTCTCACTAGTACACCAAATGTGACAGCTGCAAACCTTTCAAGAAGAGCACAAGTCTCTCTGAATTTTTTCAGTACAGGTTCAGAAAAAAACACAGGATGATGTAACAGAAAAGGCTATGCTGATCTCTGGAGATCTCAAGATTGCTCTCTCCCAAAATTCATAGATTCATAGCATGGTTTCGGCTGGAAGGGACCTCAAAGATCCTTCCAACTGCCTCTGCCAGGGGCAGGGACACCTTCCACTTGACCAGGTTGCTCAAAGCCCCACCCAACCTGGCCTTGAACACTTCCAGGGGTGGGGCACCCACAACTTCCCCAAGCAACCTGTTCCAGTGCCTCACTACCTGCTCAGTAAAGAATTTCTTCCTAATATCTGATCTAAAGCTACCCTCTTTCATTTTAAAGCCATTCCCTCTTGTTCTATCACTATGTGCCCTTGTACAAGACCCTCTTCAGCTCTCCCGTACCCTTAAGTACTAGAAGGCAGCAATAATGTTTCCTCTCTCTAAAATTTTTCCCATTATATCCAATAATGTTTTTTTTTTCCAGAATTTCATCACATAAAAAAGTAGAGGTGGAATTCTATGACCAGACAAGCTTTTTTTTTTCTTTTTTTAAGTTACAATTGTTAGTACAAATTTAATCTGCAAAATTGCAGTATTGCCAGGCCATAAAATTAAAAAGCTCATAAATTCTCAAGTCGAAGGTGGCCTCATATACTTGAACACTGAGTATTATCTTAGAGTTTTAACTAGCCCAAGACACAAGACAATGATAAGGCATTAGAAAAGAAAAATATGTTTGTGAAGTCTAGGAAAGGATCATAGAATCACAGAATCATAGAATCAGTCTGGTTGGAAAGGACCTCTGAGATCATCAAATCCAACCCCTGATCCACTACCACTGTGGTTACTAGACCATGGCACTACGTGCCACATCCAGGATAAAACCTTCCCTTTAAGTGCTAGAACAAGTATGACCAGAAGAGGTGGGAAAGTAATGACTGGGAAAAGCTCACATAAATGTAATTCTGAAGTTCAAATGCTACTGCTTTTTGTTGCATTTCACAGATGTTCAGTCACTAAGGATTACCTTAAACAAATACAACCACGACAAACTGTTTTAAGACCTTCACTGAGTAGCGTACCATAAGATACAGCTATCATCAAACCCAGTTAGTATGCTTTTCAGTCAGACCTGGATGACTATCCTTAGATCTACATTCTTCCTACATAATGTGAAAAGGAGTTGAGGAGAAGCAGAGAAAATGATGGGACTTGCCCCAAACAGGAAAAACTTATTTTCATGTCATGTGTCAGAAGTTATCTGGGACCTCAGCTGTCACTGCAGTCCCACAATATGCAGAATTAAATCTGTATTTTACTACAGCACATCCTTGCCATAATCCTGGCCCCTTAGGGATAGGTCTCCCCATTCCTCATAAAATGAATTTTGAGCAATGCCTTTGCCCAGAGAGAGCCTTGTTGATCTGCTACCTGCTCCAAGTAGTTTATTTATTCTTTTGTTGTTTCTTGGTTTTTAATTTCTTTACAGCAGGATGACACCATTTGAGCAAGGAATGAAAATCAATCTATTTGTATACAAAGTCTGAGCATGAAGAGGAAATTACAATGCCTTTTGGAATGGGTTTGGGGCAGAGATGCCTCACTTTTAAGGTCTCACTGAGTTTCAGACATGAAAAGTGGGTGGCTCAGCCCTTGTAGGCTGTGGTGGCTGGAGTGCTTGAAAAGAGAGGCCAAGCACATTAGTGATTTTTACTGCCCACAACCACAGCATCAGCCTGGCAGGCATTGCTGGAGAGGGCCCAGGACACGAGCTGTCCAAAAGCAGGGTTAGTTAAAGCTGCTCCTACACAGCCACTCTGGCAATCAGTTCCAGTGCTTGACCACCCACTCAATATAAAAACTTTCCTTTTGTTTTTGTGGAATTGCCTGCATTTCAATGTGTGCCCATGGCCTCTTGTTGTCTACTGGGCACCATCGAGAATAGGCTGGGTCCATCTTCTTTGCTCCCCTACCAGGTAGTTAAAGACATGGACAGGAAGCCCCTGAGACAATAACAGTGCTGCTCCGCTCACCCTTGCAGGCTGATATTACTCTACACTTAGCAGCTCAGACTTAAGAGATGCCTGAGTTTTGAGACAGGCCCATAACTTCAGTCACCATCAGTGTCTCCATTCAGAGACAAGTTAGGTATACTGGGAAAGAAGAGTAGGATATGCTCCAAAATTTCATAGGTAAATTGGTGTTCGAAATAAAATAGTTTATCTTATTCACACAGCACATATTATAAAATCACTAGATACAAGAACAGAAGACACCTAAACTTTTATTGCCTTGTCAGATGTAAGAATTTATTTATGTCATTTATTAAGTGTTTAAATTTACACCAAAAGACAATACTTCAACTTCAGGTCAAATTGTTCATCAGTAAGCCCTACATCAGAATATTCTTGAGACTTCCAAGGACAATTTTTACTAGACAGCTTAGAACAGCAGAATTTCATAAATAATGGCCAACTTCACAAGCCTGAGGGTCACTACCTCATCATTATTTCTTTGCTGAGCATAACCCACAAAACAGAGGAAGTCTTAAAGCCATTTAAATCCCCAAACACTACCACTACTGCACTCAGAGCATTTAAATCATGTTCCCCTGCATTAGTAACACCAAACATTATAACTAGTCAAAGATTTACCACATCTTCCCCTACCAAAATGACATCTTTTTTTTTGAACATTACAAGACCAACTTGTACTCAGAACATTAAAGCAACTGCAAAATACACAATCATCCATTTGGCTTGGTTTTACAATAAAAATAATGTCAGTAATCTATTTGTTAACTTCATCTCTTTTGTTGTGCTCCTTTCCCCTCCCTTCTCACTTACAAAACTACATTAGACCAGGCAGTTAAATTGTAGCACTGAGGTAGCATATTTCAACTGAACAGAATAATAGGTCTGCTACTGTGCCTCCTCTCCTTTAAAGCACAAAAAAAAAAAAAATCCCCACAGTTTTTTAACTTCTTTGGAGAAGACAGGCATATAGCGCATTTGCAACAGCCACTGCATTTTGAATTCAAAGCACAAAGAGTCTCTGAATGGTAGATACATGTAAAATGAATGAGAAAATATATGAGGAATTATGTCAGTTTTTTTAGAACTAGGGTTACATTTTAGCTCTATGGCACCTATTGTTCCCTATTTGAAAATGCATCTTTACAGTCCCTGAAATTTAATTTCAAAGACTAGGATCCTGAAAAGGGGCAGCTGTGCCTCTGTTCATCTAAATGATTTTCACACTATCTGCAGGAAGGGCCAAATAATTGCAACAAAACCAGAAAAAAATCAAACAAACCTAATATAAAGTCAATAGGAATTAACAACGTGAGTATACTAAAAGGATCAAAGTTAAGGCAAAAGATATAACCTGAATGAACTGAAGATATATGCCTGAATGAACTGAGAGCACTTTCTGTTTATTTATAAGTTAAAGCTGGGATAGCCTATCAAATTTAAAAAAAGAAAAATCACTGCAAGAGTAGAACCTTAGTTTCCTAACAAATTGAGATTAACAGAATCTCAGCTTTGCCCTTCTAGCTACAAGCTTTAAAAGACTAAGCTGAAGTCAAACTGTACTCGAGACTGCAGCCTTACAATCTAGACTATTTACTACAATAACTCTCACAGACACACCTGTGTATTCAGCGGGAATAATAAACAATGATCCTAAAGAACAGTAGTAATTTCCTGTTCTGCATGCCATGCTGGTACACATAGCCTTGTAAAACTCTGTTGCATGGTACACAATCCTCACCCAGCCCCAGGCTGGATCTTTGAATTCCCCCCTCCATCTTTCACACAGAAAGTAAAAATTTTACTGCAATTAAAACCCCTTAAATCAGCTACCTGCATAAGGGAAATTGGGTTTTAACATGCTGGAAAGCAGACTGAGAATGTAACTAAGCTGACTGCTAAATTAACTCTTAAAAAACACCTAAACAGCTGAGGGAAAATGTGTAAGTTATAATGATCAATTCAAGCTGCTTGTGGAAGCATTAATGTAAATCATTCAAGTAATCCAAGATGCACTCGAACATCTGTTATTAAAAATTTAAGGCTTTTATGAACACCGTCTTACATACAAAAGGAGTAATAAACAGAACGAAATTGTTTACAGTAAATACAAACATCTGAAAAATCTCTGAAACCTGTTTATACAAATACTAATAAATTCTTTAATATTTTATACAACTAGAAGGTGCACAGATTGGCATTCAAGCAGTCAATGCTGGCAAACATCTGTCAGACAATAACATGATTTACTTGGATAACAATATAGTTTAAAATGCCATAAATTAAAAAATAAGTTAGTTCACATTTTTTCCCCAGCTTTTATGTACATCTTAAGTCTTTAACGAGATCTTGTAGCCTTCTTCAGAAGCTCGAGGTCTTTCCGTCGGCTTTTGATTGCTCTGGCACAGCCATACTCTTCCAGTTGTAAAGGAATATACTTTTCTATCTGAATGAGCCCATGCCCAGCAGGACCAGTAAACAGCTTAATCCAGGATGGCTTAAAGCTTCCTCTGAAGCCCAGGAAGGCCAGGCTTCCTGTGACAAAAACAGCTCAGCATTACTAAACCAGCCAAGCTCATTGAAGCACAATACACGACCGGTTAGAAAGAAAAGGGCATGTTCCTTCAAAATTCTCTCCCCCACATTATTCAGAACATTAATCCACTCTCAGCTACACACATACCTCACAAGGGAACACTGATTCGCAATTTACTTTTTCAATATACAGTATGAAATAGTCTGAAATCTTAATTTGAAAACACAGTTAATTGGACAGCTAGAAAACCTGCTTTCTGAGACACAACTTGTGCCAAGCCTCTGAATGGATGAGAGTTACCCCATGCGGCTTTATAAAGTCATCATCCCTCAAAATACCAAGAGCTGTTCATTTCTAGCTTCAAATTTTGTTACAACAGGAAACACTAGCCAGGCACAGGAGATTGCTCAAAACCAGATTTGCTGGGTGAGGCACAAAATACAGGCTTCACGAAAAATCTCCAGGACTCTTTTTGTATAATCCACAGGCACAAAGAACTGCCACAGTCATTTCTCTGTTTCTGCAGAAGCCCACGCCAGTGCAAACTGGCAACCACTCACCACCAGCTGCATCCTTTACACACACCCCATGAGAAACCCACCACGCCAACATAAACACACAGACCAAGGTGGTGTCAAAGAAAATGTGCAAAATTTCCACCAACCGTTGCTCTGAAGATAAGGTGGTTTCGCTGTCCCCAGGGACATTAAGGCTTCTGCTAAATTATTAGGAATTTCTAAATCACCTCTTGTGCTCAGTAGAACAATAGACCTGCAGTAGAAACAGTGCAGAGACAGCAGCTGTTATAAGCACAACATTTTTTTAATATTCTGCTACATGCCTTTACAGCTAGCTGGTCTCATAGTCCACTTCTTTAAGAGTACTCATGACATGGAAACAGCCAACCCTTTCTGAAAGCAGTACTAAAATTTTTCATTTTTAATCTGACTTTAAAATGTAACTTCAAAATCACTGTAAAGTGGTATTTAAACACAGTTTAATATTTCGTATCAAAAAATTAAGTTTAGATATTAATCCCTAATTAGCATATTAGAATGGTGATTTTTTTTCTGACACCAACTCTTTATCTTTCTTTAATGATAAGCAATTTTCTCCCTATGGGGAGAGAACAATATGCTATCTTTCACATAGTCCTTGCCAGTGTCCTTATTAAACAAAAAGTTATTGTTTTACACAAAGAAGCGTTATTACATGATGTTTAGTTAAGAAAACAAGGTGAAAGACAGGCAACACCACAAAATCAAAAATGTTCACAATTTGCTTTATTTTCTTAAATAAGGCTAAACTGTCTGTTAACATGCTCCTGTGTTTGCCCTTTTCCCTCAACCTAGATATCTCTTTTGCTCACTTTTGGTGAGACATCATTATGTTAAATCCTCATCAGAGAGCAGAGCTACACTGTACAGGACACATTGGAAATAAATGGTCATTACGCATACCTTTGTGGAATTCCAGATTTTAAATATCCACCTACATGCTTAATGTCTATTCCAGAAAATAATTTGTTTCCCAACACTGTGCCAGCGCAGGCATCTATTATAACAGTAAGTATACCATTATCTTTGAAGGAAAACATGGTGTCATTGACCTGAATGGGAGAAAAAACAGAGAGAAAATAACTTTCTTCCTTTCTTAAAGTTAATATGAATCAAAGAGTAATTCTACTACATTCAGTGTTAATCTTATTCTAGTTTAGACACAGTGGTATACTCATCATCATCATCATGGCTAGGCTTCACGAACGAAGATTTGGGAAGGGCTCTGCCCACATTTGTTACAAGCATGTTGGTGGCTAAAAAGGCCAATACGAGATAGACACGCCCAGTTGCAAAAGGCACAGCAGAAAGACTCCTTAGGTGGTATATTCTGCAAGACATGATTCTGTCTGTGTTGTCTTTTCTCCTCAAGAGTGATCCTGTGTGCCTTCTCAAAAGCATCAGCAGCGTTATAGATGGTGTGTCTCCAGGTCTCCCGATTGGAGGCCAGAGTAGACCAGTGATGTTGATCAATATGACCAAGGCTGAGATGTTGTTTCAGGGAGTCCTTGTATCTCCTCTTTGGGGCTCCTCTCTTGCGGCAGCCAGTGGCAAGTTCACCATAGAGCAAGATCTTAGGGAGGTGGTGGTCCTTCATCCTTGAGACGTGCCCTGCCCAGCGCAGCTGTGTTCTCAGCAACATGGTCTCAATACTTGTGACTGTTGATTCAGATCCGTATAAGAGAGTAGACAACACTATGGCTCTGTAAACACTGATCTTTGTACTTTTCTTCAGGTGTTTACAGTGGTATACTAATTTCCTTACAAATACTTGTTTTCCCTAATATCTCTTCAATTTTTTCCTCGAGAGGACGCTGCCAGTGGGACTTCTAAAATTATACAGGAGCCTTAAGTCCCTGGTTTCTACAGAGATATTGCATACTTTGGGTGACTTGATACCTGCCTCCATCACTGCTCCTGCTTCAGGAAGATAAAATTCAGATTCTGAACCACCTGGACTTCTGGACAATAGTGCAGTTAATTGGTCCTTTCAACAGCCCAGTCACTAACTAGTGAGTGCTCTTACTGCTCTGGATATGGCAAACACATTCCTGTAGAAGTTTGCAGTTGCTAAGGTTATGTTACTCACATGACATTTGTCTGCCTGGGTAATTCAACCAAGCCAACGCACTGACACTGAAGAACGAAAGGCACATGCAGACTAAGCTCTGTGGTGCAAGGGTGTCTGGAAATGCTATTTCAGTATCACGTGCAAGTATCTCCTTCAGCATGCGAATAGAAAAGTCAAATTAAACTACTTTTTATACAGTATTGCATTTACTAGGCTTATTGGGGCCACATTAGGACAAATACAGAAACCTCTATAGATTCTTTAGTAATTGTCATTTTGAGGACTTTAGCAAAGCTTAGTGGCTTGCATGACCCATCCCACTAACTCGCTAATCCGTTAGCACAGGGATAATTTCAACAACATGGATTTAACAAACACGTTGTTAGGTTGTGTGTTTCATGTATTTCCAAAAACAGCCATAAATGTATACTCACACAGACTTAAATACGAAACTTCAGATTTTAAACTCTCCCTTATTGGAACATTTTTCTCTCCAGAAGAAAAGGATTCAAATACAAAATGGAGCTTTGAAGCCTCGCTTTCTGAGGTAAAACACCAACTTTTTGACTGTTTAGTTTTTAAACAATGAACCATCTTTTCATTCAAGTGAAGAAAACTGAGGTAAGCATTATGTAGAGCTATACAACTGTTATAATACAAACTGCTAAAATGATATTTAAGAAGAAAACCATAAAGAATACTTACATATATAAATGCTTGCTGACCCCTGCTTGATTCTTTTGCATCACATGAATTAATCTGCACAAGGAGGTAGTTTTTGTGAGGGTCACTGGTGAATACCTTCTAGATATCAAACAAAACAGTTAATTACTGATGTGTCTTCAACATTTTATCATGCCAGTTTACGACAGCCCATGCTCAAAAGCAAAAGAATCCATATGTCAGTGGCATTATTTATGGTACTAGTAATCCAATTTCAAGTTCATGCTAATATGCAGAGATCCAAAACTAGAGGAGGAAGGCTGGTCACAGATCTTTGCAGCAAACCTAGTCTACATCCTCCATGGAGCACAGTATTCTGTATACTGAATACTCTGGAGCAGAGTATTCAGTACTCTGTGATGAAAGACTGAAATTTGGACTAAAACTGAGTAGAGAGCATCTACAGTTCACAAAAAGTTTTATTTTATTTTACCTGAGTTGTGCCGCATTTTGTACATGGTACAGTAGTTTTTGCTGGCATCTGCTTTATGATAGTTGGTCCTTGGTAGTACTTTGGGTAAGCTTTTGCCATGCAGTTACTTATCCCTTTTGCTGAATCTTTGGTCACAATCTTGATCCTTTCACATCCCTGAGATGAGCAATAACTGTGACCATCCCTATTATATTTGGCTTGAAGAAATAAAAACAGTAATCTAACAAAAAGAGGAAAAATAATCTAAATTAACTAGTGGAAGTAGGGGTATTTATTTTAAACCTTAACAGCTATATTTCATGATTTTCAGAAACACAGAAACTACAGTATTCACTTCTGCACTGCTATCCAAACTTTTTCAAAGTATTTACAGTTTGCTAGCATTAGGAAGTCTCCAATGATATACCTGAATTTTCCAACAATTAAAGGAGACATCAATATGAATGCAGATGCTTTGCAAAGAAGCAAAGTCCTCAAATCAGTGGCTTGCAGGATACAAAAACCAAACTGCAGAGCATAAATATTTTCTTTGATCATAACATCTTTACAGACATGCAGCAGTAATTGCTTGGATATTCAGCTTCATGTACCAGCACTGGACAATGAAACTGTGCTATTGCAAGTGCCTAGAAATGCAATTTAGGGCGTAATAGTCAAGTATGTTCACGGTACACAGAGACTGGCAGTTCTTCTATTACATATTCAAGTTATCACTGCAGGTCTTAAACAAAGAACATGTATGTCTTTTCAAAAACTACATTCATCTGCATATGTATTAAACACACAGTAGCAGACGAGAACAAAATAAATGAGAGAGCAAATTAAAAGTCTAAGATCGATGTTTGCAAAACACACAAGTGACGTACGTAGGACTGCATTTATTGAAAGCTGACCATATCTTAAACCTCTCAGAAGGATCTCAGTGGCCACTGTCAGAAGTACTTTTGAAAGAGAGACTAGGTTTTTTATGTTCTTTTGAGACAGCTGAAAACAGACTAGGATTTTCAGAAATATAGTTTTTAAATGTTCTTGGAAGAGAAAGCTTCTTGGAAATTTCTAGAATGTTCAATTTAACAAGAAGGCACAAGAATCTTTGAGATTAAGAAATTAGTTCCTGAAAGGCATTGCTCTGCAGCACGTCAGACACCACATTTTCCCCAGACATGGGGTAGGAAATATCAATGGCAACTGCAGTTCTCTTGAAAAGTATTTCAATGACAACGACTGCACTTTGGAGATGCAAAGACATATAAAGAGAAATATTCTTTCAAAGAGGCTTTAGGCTCCATCACTACAGCTTTCCTCTTATGCAGGTGTCTCGATCAGTTGCTTTTAACACTATCAAACTGGACATTTTAAGATTAAACAACATCTTCTAGTAGAGTCAAGTTGCAAGGAGTTACCCAGTACTGTTGTCAAAGTAAAACTTCTTGTCTGATCGATTCTTTTCAAGCTCCATAATCGAAGAGACAGGCACGTAGCGCTCTACCTTGCTTGACAGAGCAGACGACCGTCTCTGAAAGGTTTCCAAAACTATAACAAAATCTGTATTTGGCTGGTAACAAAGACCAACACGAATCCAGTCATTCCTAAAAACAAAGTAAAATGTATGAATCATTGTAGGAACAGTTTAGATGTCAAAACACAGCAAACAGACCGTTTCAAAAACAAGCAACAGGAAAACAAAAGTTCCCAAACCCTCAACCAGAAGATCTTTCTTCTCCTCTCTACTTTAAGTCTTCACCATCCCTGGAGGTTTTAAGGATGAGACTGGATGTGGCACTTAGTACCATGGTCTAATAACTGCAGTGGTAGTGCATCAAGGGTTGGACCTGATGATCTCAGAGGTCTTTTCCAACCCGGCTGATTTTATAATTCTTTCCCTCTATGCACAGTCTTTCATTAAACATTATAGTAACTCTGATTCTCTCAGTACCTTTTTTTTTATACTTCATAGACATTTAGTAAGTTTATCTGACAACAAAATCAAGTATGATAAACTATTCAACCCCAATTCTGCTCAACTTCACTATTTGTACATTTTCTTCTCTAAAGGTTTTTTCTTAAAGACAGCGTACTGGACAAATATTTAACTTCAGCTGGAGGTCTACTGCTTATTCTCTTGCTTTTCATACTTTAGCATTTGTAATTAAGAAAAAAACCCTAACCTCAGCTTCAGTCTTCTTCATGGTTGCAAACTCTCACAAACATTTAATGTGCCTTTTTGATCACAGACATGAAAAGAAGTAAACATACTTGTTGAAGTTAATGAGATATAGATAGGTGATGTTTGGAGCTTTTCCATTCCAATGTATTGTGTAGCCCTTCTGGAGCATCACTACTGGCTGATATTGCTGAAAGGCAGCTCTCTGATTAATACCTCGAAGAACCATGGGATTGGCTGGGTACTCATCTCGGATGATAGTCATGGAAAGATTCTGTCCATTCCAGGTTTGGACATAAACCTGTATGATATTAAAGAGGATGAAAAGAAAGTGGAAGATTTGGACAGCGTGCAAAAAGAAATGAAATAGCGAAGCACAATCAGTACATTATTGACCAAAATGCTACAACTTGATACTCTGAGTTATGTAATACACAGATACCTCCTAAATAAAAGTACTATTTGAAAAACTATTGTAGATTTTGCCCATTTTACAGACAAAAAAGGGAAGGGAGGAGAAAAAAAGAAAAAAAAAAAGAACCAGCTATGATACTTGACCACACAGACCAGGAACCAGAATGGGAATCAAACCTGTGAGAGTTGTATTCAGAAGATGGTATTTAACATCTCCAGAAAACAAATCAACCAAATAAACCCTTAAAATCCACTCTGTAAAAAAAAAAAAAGCAGACAGAAGTGGAAGACAACAGCTCCAATGCAAAAATCTTTTAGCCTATAGGGCTGCAACATATAACTCTAGGCAAGCATCCACATTTACTTTTACCTTGCAGCATCTAATAACAGACTCCCAGTCCGCATGCTGAAGGGAACATGACACAAGACACAATTGGCCAAAAAGTGTATTATACATAAAAGAACTTCAAAAAGTAAAAAAAAATTTGAAATCTAAAGATATGGAATTTTATATTTCTTGTACTACCTGTGACCCCACAAGTAGTTCATGTTGTAGATTTGCCCCAAAGAGAAAGCCAAGAGTACTAGCCTGTGCATAGTTCCCACTGCAAACTACTCCATTCCATTTTGCAATATTAATGCATTTGGGGTGTTGAATCAAGTAATTATCCATTCTGCCCACATAGGTATCCTTGTAGTCAGTCACTGAACCATCTAGATCATGAAATATTGAGTTCTTGTCACCATCCAGATCTCCTTCTTCAAACCAGGGACCAGGCTTTCCAAAGAAGGCTTTCAAAGAAACCTGACAACAACCATTAAAATTTTGATTTTTTTTCCTCAAGTGAAGCACAGACAAACTCTTGCACACCTGCAGAAACACAGAACTTTGACAGTTGATTAAAAATCTTATGGCAAAGACAGTGGAATCTTGCAAACCAGACACACTGTTCTGGGCTCAGGTCAGCTCTTGCTTCTGAACAGTGTTAATATTTGCAACTGAAAATTCATTACTAAGGATATACCTAATCTTACAAAATCTTACCAAAACCTCCCTTTCAGCTTTATCAGAAAGTCATGAATCATTTATTATAATGTATCCTTCCTCTGTTTGTGTTGGGGTTTTTTTTTGCTCAGGAGACAAAGGATACACCTTGAGTGACTGCCAACCAAGAGAGAAACTCCAGAGCAGGCATGCATGGAAAAGATGACCTAGGGCCCTTGTCTGCTTATTTTAAATACAAGAAAACTATTTACAATACTAAAGGAAAATCTGTGATAAACTTACGTTTGGATCAAACTTCACAAGAGAAATATTATTTTTTGGTGTCATCTGCCATGGATTTTTCATCAAGAACCCAACTGCACTGGTAAATCTGTCTGGAGTTGGCACAAAGTTTTTGAACGTGCACTTAGTAAGGTGAATAGGTCCATCATAAATTTGAAAGCCTCTGATTGGAAATGTCCTGTAGATGCAAGCAAATATTTATACCATCCTGTAACAAAAACCATGATATGCCTGAATCTGTGTCATAAATACATTTCCTCTCACAGAGGAATCAGGAAAGCACATTAAGAAAATGACTCACAAGACAGATCTTAGTAAAGGAAATATGGTTTCTGCACTTCTCTAATGAACAAAAAAATCCCCCACTCTTAAATTTTCCTGTTAGAAGAGCTATCACTGCCCACTGGCAATTGTGCCCCTTTTCCAATATGAAAAATACAGCAGGAAAATAATACCAGCTGCTCTTTGACCGATCATGGCAACTGGGAGAAGGGACTGTAGACTGCAGGGAAGGAAATGTCACTTCTAACTTGAAGGAACATGCAGAAAATGGCAGACTGGTAATCCTCAGCTTGATCCCCAGGAAGATGTTGGAGCAGCTAATCCTGGAAACTATTTTCAGTCATCAGAAGTAATCAGCATGGATTCACCAAGGAGAAGTCATGTCTGACCAACTTGAAAATTGGTACTGGCCTGGTAGCTGGGGGTAGAGCAGTGGACAAGGTTTACCAAAACTGCAGTAAGACTTTTGACATTATCAAAGATCCTGTAAGATCCTCATGAAGTACAGGCTGTATGTGAGGACAGTTAGATGGACTGAAAACCAGCTGAATGGTTGGCACAAAGTCTACTTAGAGGTGTACTGGTGGTGTAACCCAGAGATTAGTACTGAATCCAGTCTTGTTCAGCATCTTCATTAGTGATCTGCATGATTAGTCTAAGTATAGTCTCATCAAGTTTGCAGAGGGCACAAAGCTGAGGGAAGCAGCTGATACACCAGAGGGTTGTGTCGCTATCCAGACAGACCCTGACAGGTGAAGAAATGGGCAGATGGGAACCTCATGAAGTCCAACACAGGGAAGTGCAAAGTCCTGCACCTTGGAAATAGCACCTTTTGTGCCAACCAAGTTGACCATAAGCCAAACAACGTACCCTTGCCACAAAGAGGCGAAAGGTATCCTGGGCTGCACTGGATTACCAACAAACTGGGGGTAGTAATCCTTCCCATCTGTTCAGCACTGGTGAAGCAACACCTACTTTTTCCCAGTACAAAAAATATATGGAGATACTGGAGAGTTCAACAAAGGACCACAAAGATGACAAGTCCCTGGAGTATCTCCCATAGGAGGAAACACTGGGAGACCTCACACTGTTCAGCCTGGAGCAGAGAAAGCTTAGGCAGGGATCTCAAGATATAATATCATCTGAAGGGAGAGTGCAAAGAAGATGGAGCCAGGCTTCTCACTGTGACAGGACCAAAGGCAATGGGCATAAGATGAGAAACCGGAGGTTCCTCCTAAACACCAGGAGAAACTTTCTCACTGTGAGTTTGACTGAGCACAGGCAGAAGTTGCCCAGGGAAGTTGTGGAGAATTTATCCTTGGGATGACTTAAAGCCACCTGAACATTGCCCTGGAACACCAACTCTAGGTGACACTTCTTGAGCAAGGGAGTTGGACAAGACGACCTCCAGAAGTCCCTTCCAACCTCAAATGTTCTGTGATTCCCCTCAACTAGACTGAATGCCTCATCTACTACTGTCACATTAACTTATTTCTTTTAAATGGTCAAGCAGCAAAAAAACAGGGTGGCCTAAACTTAACTCATCCTTCGTCCTGGTTTTGACCAAGGACATGAGGGGGTGGAGCTCTGTGGGCATGGCCAAGATACTCTACTATTCAATACCATCTTTTATCATGGCTGGGGAGTAAGGGAAAGGGACTCTCCCTTGCTACCCTTTTTCCAGGGAAGGAGGGGCAAACAGAGCAGTGGCATAATGGTGCGGGTGGCATAACACTGGCCCCCAGCAGAGGGTTTGTCCACCATTGTTTTTCATTGTCTTGGGCTTGAGGGGAAGACATAGCCATGGATGGTCTGCCAGCAATTTTGTTCTTTGTCTTGGGAGCTGCATGGCATGGGTCAGGTCAGCCAGTGAGCACTTTTTTTTCTGCATATAAATCACCCTCTTCTTGTATAATTTTGTTATCAATATTGCTACTGTTCCTGTTCTTTTTCTTATCTCATTTCTGTTTCCAGTAAATTGTTCTTATCTCAGTTCAGGATCTCTCCCTTTTGTCTCTCTCACCTTTGGGGGCGAGAGTGTGCGAGCAGCCTCATGGGATGTAATTTCTAGCTGGCCTTAAACCCCAACAGTCTTCTTTTCTAGTCTGTGGTAAGTACTTGACCCTACATTAAACAAGCCTCAGAGCAGGTCAATGAGAAAAAAAAAAAGGATCATAGTCATACTGTGATTTGACAGATTGCAGTCTCTAGCCCCAAACTGACCTTTGAAATTCTTTTACCTGAAAGTTTTTTTCCTTCTCTCTTCCAGACTCAAATGTTTTTTAAGACAAACGTTTCATTTAAGTACAATAACTTAACTTGCTACAGAAAAGTGACCTGAAGTAGCATCAGATGAAACTTCCTCAGCAAAAAGGTGAGTGACACAGTAGCACACAAAGCATTATAAAGAAAACGAAACCATCACCTTCAATGGAGTCTTTATCTCTCACAGCTCAACCAAGAAGTGTGTTTACATTTGATAGAGAGAATGTTTCTTGTATTTCTACTTCCTTCACTCATGACGTACTTACCGATTTCTAGGCAGAGTGCGTGTCTTGTTGTCTATTCCTCCAGTTCCTGCATATTTATTTTGGCCACCTTGAAACCCATAATTCTTGCTCTCACCTATGAACAGTGACTCTGATACCTCTTGGCTGGCACCTTCATCATTTGGGAAGCTCCCATCACTATCAAGGCAACATCAGAGGTCAGTCTTTAGCCAAGGCTCTACAGCAGATGAATACACCAAGGGACAGTCCAACTTTTACTTCAGTAACAGTCCTCCTAGACTTAATTATTAAATCTGTGTATTATAAATGAATCATAATAGAGTTCACTCTGAAATGTTCAGCAGAGAGCTGAACATTAAAAAGTCTAACTCCCTTCCTAATGCAGCACTCTTCCTCTGGCAATCCTAGAAACAGTGTGCCATAACCTAAATGGTAGCAATTTTGGTTTAATACCTAAGTAAGTTACTTGGTTTTTTTTCATTAGAAAGAGACTCTGTGCACTCTAAATGGTCATCCCCTTTCTTTCCATTATTCACTTTCAATTGTTCAGAAGGTAAATAAAAAAACTGCCTAAAGGAATCACACAAAACCAAGAACACCCGGATAAACATAGCCCTTCTGGTGAAGAGGCAGCCAACTCTGGTGTAAACCAAGTACAGGTTAAATTAAAGTGCAAGCTTTGGTAGCTATGTCAGTTTACAGCCTCTATAACTTCATCTGTACCACTGGAAACAGAACCAGACCCAGAAAGGAAACTACAGCCTTATGAAAGTATACCTATTATTTTAATAAATATGTGTAGATTTTCTAAGGTTCTGTGCAAGAAAATACAGAAACAAAATACTTACCTAGCAAACGTCAAACCTATTCCATTGTCAGCAAACCTAAAAGTTCAAAACATCAGGGTTTATTTCTGGATTACCCTACAATAGGCTACTGCAAGAGGATATCCTGCTACAGACTGAAAAAAAGCCTAAAATTTTCTCTTAGTGGAACTTAGAACAACCACACACCTAACTTTTCTAAAAATGCTGTTGTTAAAAGCTAATCAAATAATTTGCTACACATTTTAAGCAGTTGTCCTAGTTAGAACAGCTGGGACCGATTCATCATTGGATGGGTGTAGCCCAAAACTGTGTATTCTATAGCCCTCCATGCCATTTCCCAGAAACTGTTGTCAGTAGAGGCCTGTGAGGTGGGCCCTACCCCCCATGCTCCTGTCCTCATGCCCTTTTGTGGAATTCCCTGACTGAGCACCCTCACACCCTTTTATGGAATTCCCCACTCTGAGGGAAGGATTGAGCACCCTTTTATGGAATTCCCCGCTCTGGGGGAGGGGCTAGGCATTGCTGCCTGAGCTGGAGAATATATAAACCTGGAGTTTCAGAACCTTTCCACCTCTCGTGGGATCCAGAGGAGGACTGCAGCTCACCGCTCTCAGCCAGACTGAGACCACCACCCTCAACTGAACTGCAATCACCACTTTGGCCGGACTGCAGCAGCTCTCCCACCAGCAGGTTTCTTTTCCCCTCTCCCTTTGCTTTGGACTCAGGGGGGAGCCCAGGGAACACCGTTTTTTTTGTGCCCTGGGGTGCTGGGTTGTACATTTGGGTTTTGTGGGTTGAGACCAATTGCTTGTCTGTGTAGTCGTGCTTATTGTATTATTTTATTAAATTGTTATTCTGACTTGCAATCTCTCTTTTGAGTTGAGTTCATTTCCCCTGCTGGTTAACTTTTAAACCAGCACAGCAGGACATGAGACCTTCAGGGAAATCATAAATACCTCAGTCTAAATTCACGGTCTCTACAGCTTTTAGAGTTCTTTTTATTACAAGGTTTCTTTTTTTTGCACCTTAAGGCAGGTTCTCATCTAATCACATATAAACTTGTATATTTCAAGTATGGTGTGAAAGCTGGTCATGGTATCGAGCAGTTCCTCAAGTTAACCAGCAACCCTCCTAACAACCCTGTTGTAATGTAATTTACATAAACTCTGTAATATCATGTAGCCGTTTGCTTCCAAATACCTACCCTGAGTTTTGAATGAGGATATCCCCTCCTCTGACCCAGGCCCCATGATCATTGTTTTTGAAAGAGATTAAACTGTCAATCAGGGCAGCAACTCGAGGCTTTTCAGGGTCTGCATCCTGATGAGGTCGAAACCTGGGAGAGATGAAAATCCATACATTCAGCAGAAGAAAACTGTTTGTTTCACGTGTCATATATGTTGGGACAAGGTAAGCCTTAAAGATAAACACTCATGCTCATCTGATGGGCAAAGTCCACTCTACTTCACATTTGGAATGAGAGAAGTCAAATTCAGGTGCATCTCTAGCTCTGTTATTATTAGAAAAACATTTCTGGGTATAATGAAGCAGGAATATAAAATTTCTCTTTTCCAGCAACACTCACAGGCTTCTGCTCAGTCTCTCTGAGTTTCTTTAGCTGCATCTCATCTCCCTTTATCCCCTTTTTCTTTTTGCCCTCCTCACTTGTACTGCAGCATTAATGTAAAAGTTTGATGAAGGGAATTAAAGCTCCTTGGAAGGATTCACAGGGCTGATGTTTACTGCGCAAAAACAGGCTGGACATTTGTCTAACTGGTCCTTCGAATCTTTCAAACTTTTCTGACATAAAAGAATATTCCTTTTATGAGGACTTCTGAGATATTTTTCTGTTCCAACCCAGACAGTCTGCATCGCTAACAAGATGGTCTCACGCACTAAATTATGGTTGGAATCTAGTCTAAAGAATAGGAAGAAGCAGCCTGATTTAGAACTGATGAAAGTTTCACTTGATTATTACCAAGACCCCAGAGAAAAAGTAATACATTAAAAAAAATTATAAATAGGCTTTTTGAGTGGGTAAAGATATCTACATCCATTACCCCAATCACTTTCTATAATCTGCATGGGTTTGGATCTGCCCCCTCCCCACTCAAGGGAGGAAGGAGAGAACAGGTAAATGTTTGGTTTTGACAGCCTCAGTCTCCTCAATTAGCATTTAAATCCCTCCAGTTTGGTTCCATGTACAATAAATTACCGGCCTCACGTAGTTACACAGTGCCTCATTACTTCTTTTTCTGCCTGTGGAACTTGAACTCCATTTCATACACTGAGTTTCCTACATCCTTAACACACTGCAGGTTCTCATAGGACATTTTACCCCTCTCATGTTCCTCTTGACTGCCTGTTACGACTGAGGTAAACTGCAAGGGTTACATGGGTTTTCTGTCAAAACATGGAACTAGCAAGTTCATTTCCAAACCATGAAATTTTGAGTATCACCAAAATTAGTAACTTTCCTCTCTGCATCTGCATCTGTCACTTAACTGTCCTTGTCTTAAATACAGGTCAATTGAACCATATTTTCAGTCCTAATGCTTAATTGTCACAATAAAGTGTTGACGAGATACAGTTATCCAATACTGTCATTTAATCACCATCCCAGGCTATTTTATTTGAAGTTCAGGACAAGATTAACCAGGCACAAACTGAAACTTTCCAAGACTCTCCATTGCTTTCTTTCACTTTGTAAACCACAGAAAATTTGGTTGACTGCAAACAGCCTTTAGTAAAACTGCACCACTGAGCTATGACCTCAAAGTCCAGAACATACAGCAGAAAGCATTCAGCAGCAGGAAAGGCAAGTGGATGTACTACAGAAGCGTTTTTCTAACAGTTAGTTAAAACTGAGTCACAAATCAGATGATCAGATTTGAAAGGAAACCTTTCCTTTTAGCAGCAATTCCAGAAAACATTTTAAGCGTGACAGTAGGGCATGTTTAAAACAATGTCCTCCATGAGCCTGAAAACTACCTTGAGCAAGAATTGTGAAGAAACAGCCAAATCCTTTAAGATACTCCATCCCTGTTCTTCCCAAAACATGAACAAATGAGGGAAAAGAAATTATATAAATTTATTGTTTTGTTATAATTTATAAATTATTGTATTGTTTTACAAGTGTTTTTCCTCATATGAATGTAAGAACAGCCTCAAAACTTCACCGTTTTTCATTCATTTAAAAGAAAATATCCTTTACCTTGCATTGTTGTCCAAACAAAGATATTCTCTGGGATCATCAGCACTAGCATTAGTTGTTTTAACACCCTTATCAATGAACAAACCAGCCTGAAACAAGCAAGGAAAGAAAATTCATACTATCCAAAATTAAAGACAGAGAAACACTGAATTTATAAAATTTAAACACTGCATTCCATACACAAATCAGAAACTCCTATATCTTTCAGTTTGTCCTTAACAGGCATATTGTCTATGCGAAAACTAGCTAAACAATATAATAAACTAGTCTGTACTAATTTGGGAAGAGGAAACGAACTATCTGGCATTGAAAAAAAAAAAAAAGTAATGGAAAATCACTAAAATTAACTTCGGATTTCTTTCACAACATCTATTTGAGATTTTACATTTATTTCCAGACGGTGTTCTGGAAAATCTGGAATCCAATCTTATGGTGAATTCAAATTCACCATAATTTCACCATAATTCAAATTCACCATTCGAATTCAAATCTCATAAACTGAAAGAAAAAAAATAAAACAAAATAAAAGAAAAACCACAAACTGCGGTGAAAAATCCTTTGTATTTCACTTTAAAATTAAACTACCCTCACCACTAAAGACTCTGTCTACACAATCATCAGGTTGGAAATTTATAATCCAGTATCATATAATGTACTTGAGAAAATAAAAGAAGGAAGCATTTGTGTTCTTTAACCTGAATTCCATAAAAATACCTGCAACTACTTTCACCTCTGATCCAAATTATGATTACAAATAAGTCTCATGCACAAGTATATTCTCAAACCTGTTAGTAGAATTTTCTCTTCTAACATGGAATTTTAGTGTACAAACTGTGTTTAAAGATGATACCGGCTATATAGCTGAAACTTTTTTCTTCCTACTGCACTCTTGTATCCAGTATGTTTTCATTCCAATCTGAACAAAATGCCCTACAGTATCAAAGAGGTCATTAACACAACCTCCATAAAACATTGCATCATTTCTTGGTATCCCAGACAACTAATTGTCAAGCAAAATCAGTTTACCTGGTAAAAAAAGCCAAGAGTGATTCTATAAGGTTTCAATGGCTGAACTATGAGAATGTCTATAAGGCAATTTCAAACATCAATAAGGATTTAGAGTCTAGGTGGCTTTGTAAATGTCATTATATTTATACACCCCCACACAGAGAGCAGGTAGATTTCAAATGAAATACTTTAAGTTAAAATGTGGAAAGAGTATGAAGGTCGTGAATAAAACAATAATCAATGCCTCTGTCTAGGCTGAGAACCTGTAAGAAAAAACTGTTGCAAGTAACCGGGCTCCTGCAGGTAACACTGAAGCTTAATTTTTAGCCAGAGACTGTGCCATCATGTGCAAACACTTGAGTTACCCTACCTTAGAGATTCAGGAAAACAGCTACTCCAGGAAGCTATTAGATGAATTATAACTATAATGAACTTTGATTCTTCAAGGGTCAGCTTTCTTCAGAATAGAAAACAAAGTTACAAAGAGTATCACCTGAAGCGCCACTTCTGAGAAAAAGTCCTTTATCAGAAGTATTAATTGGTTTTAGTTGTTTATGCGTTATGAGGATACGAAACACAGTGAATACTTGAAACGTGGCAAGAAAATATATGCATACTGATTATAAACCATTCTACAATACAGTTCAAACACAGCACAAATCTATCATCTAACCAGCTCAAAATGTAAACAGACAAGTCCTAATATACAATATTTGCAAATAAAGAACTTCACTCTTTTTTTTTAATGAGATAATACATTACCTTAAAATTAGAATGAACCCTGTTGTTATAGAAGATTCCTAGAGGTGTAAGCTCTGATTTGGTTTCAATGGCTAAACTATGAGAATCTCCTGTAGCAACCTTGTGGAACAAATACCATATTCCAGCATCCTGCAAGTAAGGAGAGAATAACACTACTTATAAGTGATTCTGATACTACTATTGGTTCTGACGCATCTATTCACAAAGTAAGTGTATGCAAAGCTGAACTTGGACATTTTAAGTAAAGAAGCAAGTAACAGCATAGTCCAAACCAACAGTGCCCAATAGAATATATTTTTTAAATAAAGTTTCCAAACAAGTTCCTGGTGAGAAAGTAGGATTTTGCAAATTAGTCTATATTCTAGCGAACAATATGTGCTAAAAAGTGGTTTGCTTCTGACTGAAATCATGTAACACCACACATTTAAGATCTTCTAATACTTAAGGAAGAAAAAGTGTCCAGGCTAATGTAAGTAAGTTTTGCATCTTAGTTACGTGTCATCCCACACACTTGATTTTCCTTTTTTTAGTAATAAATCATACTATTCACAATAAAATACTCAAAAACATTCTTTCTCTCCTTACTGTTACAGTCTGACTAAAGGTAGTTCATCTCTGCTCACATCAGAATTTAAATGGTACAGCCAAAAAAATCTACAAGGTCTTTCAGAGGAACGGAAAAAAAAAGAATATCAAGAAGTCTGGCCAGTTCAGAGCACTGTACCAATAACATGCAGTAACAATTTCAGTATCTGTTCATTTTCTCTACTTCTTCAACATCCCTGCTCTTAAGGAAGCTGGATTTATCTATTAAATAAGACCCACAAAAATTTCCCCTTTCAAGCACATCTGTGTTCACAAGATGTGGCACCATGACAACACCTGCATAGCAGATACCTACAAAAAAGAAAAATTTTGCCTGACCATACACTCCATGCCCTTACAACATTAAAAAAAAAATAAATTCACATAAAGCACATTAATGGGTTAAACAGTTGCTAAAGAAACACTGCATACTGAATGTTCCATCTTATAAAAAACAGTTCATCATCCTTTCCAAGAAACATGGATTAAGCCAATTCACCCTGGCTTAAGAGATTTCAAACATACCACTCTGGGAATATGCTCATTTTTCATTACCTGGAAATTCTGCTTCACAACAACATTCCCCATCCACCATGATGACACACTTTAACATTTCTAGAGACTAACTATTACAAAGCAAATGTGGATGTTCCATTAATAAAAAATACCAAAACCTTACTTCCTATATAATCAAATACAGCTCCCTGTTCGGCAGTAAATTTTATCCAAAACACATCCTGATGCTTGAAAAATTGTAAAATAAACTTAAAAGCTTCTTAAGCACTTGAAAGCATTCAGAAATATAAAAAGGGTTTTTTTCCCTCCTCTCTCTCATACACAGCCAAAACAAAAGAAACATCTACTGCCAATACACCCTTACAATGGGCTTCATTGTATAATGAAGGAGCTGGGGGGAGGAATTGCTATAGTTTATATTAGCAAAGGCTCTACAGTGTAGAGTTTGTATGAACACAGTTGAAACATTCTATTTCTGAAACTTATTAAGCTGTAGTCCTTAATGCTAATTTATACTAATGCATTTACATTGGTGCAAGGGAGGTATATCAGAGTGGCAAAACTTCGTAACATACAGAAATGGTTGCTCTGATCAGGCACGTTCCGGTAAGAAAAGGAAATAACATCTACTGAGATGCTCTATGGAGGCAGAAACAGACCTTACAGGACTTAAGCACCAGATCAAGGAAGCTGTTGTCTTTAACTTAGCCTGCAACGCTAAAACTAGCCTACATAAAGCAGGCAAAATGGAAAGATATGGCGTTGGGAGGAAAAGAACCGATTTAATTCGGTAGGCGAGTCTAAATCCTTCCTAGTGGTAGACAGTCAAACAGAAAAGTTTGTAAAAAAAAAAAACCAAACAATCAAACAAAAACACCACCCCCAAACTCAAAAAAACCCCTCCAAAAACCAAAAAAAACCCCAAAACCCCCCAACCAACAAAAAACAGACCACACAAAAACAAGAACAAAATTTTCTGATTTCGTTTTATACCTTAGATATTTCAACTCAGTTAAATATTTTGGATCTGATTCTATTTATTAATAACAGTTTATTATGTTACCTGTACCTAAAATACACACACTCATATTCTTCCAGCACAGGAGCCTTTGCAACAACAACCAACAATCTTTCCTGTTTTCCGTCCCACTGATCTCTCTAAAAAAATCCACTCAAAACCACACACATCTCAGACTCTCCTCCAATGCAGAAGTAGAAAAGACTCCAGCCCCCCTCCTCCACAACCTCTATGATGTAGTTCAGCTTTACTTCGCAAGCAGCTGTAACAAGATATCTGCACTAATATAAGGTTAAGGACAAGCAAACCCATATCAGCAGTCACTGACTGGAAACAAATGAGTAAACATTGACAGGAAAAAGTAGTTTAGCTGTTTCTTACACAACGAACACCCTTTCGTAGTCATTTCATTCCCATGACTACAGCTATAAAGACAGATTTTGCAGAGCTGTCACTAAACTCATGACAACCTACAGAAAATACAGAAGTTTTAACTGAAATGTGCTAGTTCTGTGAAAATAAAAGAATTTCTACATATACACATCAACACTATTGTCAGGTCTATTAACTACAAAGAGGAAGAGATCTCCTCTGTTGTGGCCAGAGCAAAGATTTCCGGCATTTCTCAAATGCACATCTAGACACAGCCTGCACCTTCAATGTCTATACACTGCCAAACATAATAAGAACATATTTATACACAAAAAAGAAAAATATATGCACTTCTGGCAGTGTAAATGTTACAGATTTTATAAATGCCAGTGACATGAGTAGTTTGTGCAGAATTACATCAATATGCCTCACCTGTGAGCCTGCTGCTGCGTTATTTATAAGATGATTGTTGGGGTGAGAAATCCAGAATGTCGAAACTGCCCTGAAATATTATTCAGAAACAGGTTACTGTTCTGAAATATTATTCAGAAACAGAAAAGCTCTAGCTCCAATAAAAATTCCCCCTTGCTAACAAGCACATCAGAAAAAGCTAAACTGGTGAAGTCACTGTTTCACACATATAATAAAAATCACAAAACCTCCCACATTTAGAAGACAAAAATGCCTTTTTTTTGTAGTTCAATGCCCAATATTGTATCTAATGTTGTGCAAATATCCCATGCAATGATAAACTATTTTAAGACGCTTTCACAAGAAATAAGTATCACTTATGTCTCCAGTGGTGAGAATTTGAGAATATGCATACATTTACACAGAATAAAGACGTTCAATAGGCTTTTAAGGCCACTAGTACAACAAGGAACAACAATCTTCCTATAAAACAACTTACTGTTTTATCTTTAATAAAAGACTAAATGCTACTTTTATTCTTATTTTTTTAAACACCAGTACTATGTGAACTATATTTAAGGTGTCTGCATTCACTAAATTATAGATAAAAATGTTCCCATCTGTATTTTTTCAAGAGATCATCAGCAGTTTAACTGCTGCAGCTGGCTTGGTTTTAGTTTTTCACCATGACATACTCACATGCAGTCTGTGGCTGGCACTGGGACATAGTTTCCATACACTTTATCCCTAATACCAGTACACATGCTGCTGTTTCTGTCTGTAGGTAGAATAGTGCCTGGTTTTGTGACTAGCCCAAGATTGTGGAACAAAGTATTCCTCTGCTCAATGCCATCTTCTATGAAGAAACAGTGACCTAGTGTGTCGTAGCCAATGGTGTCCTTTATCTGCAGAAATACAAGTTCATTTCAGTACTAATAGCATTTACTGAGATTTATTTGACAAATACCATATAGTTATACAGCTGCAGAGTGAAGCTTCAGTATCAGCAGTTCAGATGAGTCAAACACTCAGTTTTATTTATCCCTTACAAACACACTATTACATCTGGAGAGCTTAGCTGTCTGGAAGAATCCAAAAAAACCAGAATGGTGAGAGCTGTTAAAAATAAATTACTGTTTGCAATTGTTCATTTATTCACTGAAATAAGAAAAACATCACTGAGCACTAAAATTGCAAAAGGGATGGGACTAGTTTGGGGTCTAAATGCTTTTTAAAATTTATTCCTACACAGTATGTTTTACTCTCCTTGCACCTACCAGCAAGCCATTAGTTGCATGAATAGTCACACATCTGGAAAAACAATGATGAATGGAAAGACCTTCCAAGTAAGTTTTAACACTATAACCTCCTTTTTCATCCACATCTCCACAAAGGTGAAAATGAACAGGGTAACTTCCAATCTGCTGCTGGCCCATTTGCTTCAATTCCACGTAGGAGAGATGAACAGATGTAAAATTCTTCAAAATCTAAAAATATGAAGTCCAGAGTGAATAACCAATTATTTGCTTCTTAACCAATGGAAATTTTAAGTTAATACATCATCTACACCAGAGGTACAGAAGTTAGATGTACACGGTTGCCACAGAACAACACAATAAGTTAGAACAATCATTACTGTCTTGCTCTACAGAATGCCTTACAAAACAGTATCCTTCATAAATAAGTTGAAAAGTTTAACTTCCACATGGCTAAAACAGAGGAATTTTCACCAGACATATTGCCACACTTTACTGTTTGGTCTTTATCAGGTGGCACATTAAATATTCTTTACATGTACTGTCCAAACAGTGAAGTCACTCACATAAGAACATGTCTGTACTGAAGCTGCACCAGTGTAATCCACCTAGTACAGGCTTAGCTGAATAAAAACCAGCTATGCAGAATAATAGATTCAAAGGAACCTGATGAGATTCCTAGTCCAATTGGAAGCTCAGCGCTGGGTCAGTTTAAAGACAGTTGCCCTGAGCACACTGCTCAGAGAATACCTCCAGACACAGAGATATAAACTGGTTCTGCCCTTTCGTTTTCCCAGTATCTAAGCATTATTTGCTTTGCTGAAGCCTGGTCCCCATTGCCTCTTGTCCTCTATACCTCCAAGAATTGCTCTGGCTTCTCTGAACCCTCACCAGTGCCTGAAGACAGCAACAAGATCCCTCCTCTCAGCTCCTCCTCACTCATCATCACTTACTACCACACACCACCATCCCTGGAGACACTCTGGTCCATCTAAATCATCTTTGCAATGGGAATCCAAAACTGGACACAGCACTTCAAAAGGAACTTCTTTATTAAGTAAGGATAAAAAATTACCTTCACAATCATATAAGTTTACAGTAACGCTACTGAGTACAAAGCAAAATCATGATGGGGCTGTAGCAGTAATGAAGGAAAGAGAAAGTATTTTCTTCCACCTAACCTGCTAAGAAAACATAAACCAAGTGCAACAACTAAACGGCAAGGAGCTAAGACGACAAAAAAAAAAAAGAAACCAAACCAAAACAGGCCCTGCCTTTTGTCTGTAATTTAATTTCATTAACCTACCTGTACTGAGTATTTATCAAAAATTTTCATATGTACTCTTCTCTAGGAAAATCAGTCATATGGACATTTTTTCCGCTCCTCCACTAAACGAACTCCTAAGGTTTTCATGCCTAAAATACAGACATCTCTGATCTCTGACTCTTTAACATTGAAAAGTACCAAAACTGCAAAGCAATGCCGCTCCCTCACTGCCTCTAAGCCTCCTTTATGCTATTGTCCTAGTGACCAGCAGGAAATCCAGGATGATCAAGAACTATTACATTTCTTAGTGTCTAGAACTCCTCTGCTTGGGTATGCAAGATTAGCATAAGCTAAAAATGTTTTCAGTGCTAAGTCTAGGTTTAGCAGCAGCCATCTACTACTCTAAACAGTCTCCTGAAAACAGTTTAACAACTTTAATTACTCAAAATGTTTGTCTGCTGTATTTACACTTTTGTGACAATCAAGGTCACACTTTGCAAGATTCGCAGCCTGTCATTATCTTCTTTCATTACATTATCTTAAACACAAAGAAGTGCTTTGAGTCCACCTACTTTCTTCCACAAAACAAAAGCTGCCACACAGCAGGAAAAGGGCATGTTTTCTTTCTCACTATTATGTCCACCGGCATAAAATTAAAATCTGGATTCAAATATATTAGAAAGAGATTTAAACTGCGATTACCATATAACGAGCCCAAATACATTTGCAATTAAAATATGAGGCCTCAAACTTCTCTAGCATCAGTGAAGCACTGCTGCTCAAACCCTTAATCTAAAAATGTAAGTGAACACAAGTTTAAATTTTACTTTCTATAATACCACTTTCTTGTATTATGTTTATAATACAAGAAATCAGAAGCAGTTTCCTTTATATAACCTTAGTACTTTCAAATTTTTAAAAAATTAAATACAAAACCCCATGGTCCAACACAGTTTCTTTTCTCTCCATGCCTCTCTAGTGCCCAGTTTCAGATGAGGCAGATATTTAGGATTCAGTGCTTATCACCTGGGGAGGGAGGAAGGAAGTAAAAGGAGGAAAAAGAGATAAGACGGATATCAAACTTTATTTTGTAATATAACCGGATGCACATACATGGACATCACTTTAAAGGTTTAACTCCTGCCACACAAACTTGCAATATTTGTTGGATATTTCTATAACACTTGTGCATTGATATCCCTTCCTCCAATTCTGCATAATTAAGTCTTGAGGAGCAAAATCTACTTTTGGGAAAGCTGAGAACAAAGGAACTGTATGAATTGATATTAAGTTTTCAAGTACTTTACAGTTTAACATTCTTTTTTGTCCTCGATGTGCATGACAGAAAGTTACTGTAAAATATTTTTCAAACCTTGATATGTCCACCAAATGTATCATAACTAAAGAACTGACACTCCTTTTCACGGTAGCAGGTATTTTCCGTCTCTCCCTTTATTAAGATATTTCTTGTAAGAACTCCAACTTCTGCTCTCATGTCCACTCCATCAATAACTTCTCCTGTATGAGGAAACTGGGGATTTTCTGTCCAACAAAAGTTTTGAAGGGGAAAAAAAGAAAAAAGTTGTCATTGATTAAAACCAGAACCAACTTATATAAATAAGCAAGTTAACCATAGCAACAAAACCCATGCATTCCTCTTACCACACTATTCTCTCTTTGCTTTTCTTATGGGAGATGTATCTCTTATTTTAATAAGAAACTAATCCTAAACAAATATCAACATTTTATTTGCAAATGTGTCTTAATTTCAGTCCAGTAGTTTGTGAACAGGATGGGGAAAAAAAAAACAAAGAAAAGTTTAAATTAATCCAATGTATTTAGAAAACTTCTAGTGAAACATAGGTGCACACTTGCTTTAAAAGAAAAAAAGATGCTGGCTACTTAACCTGTTTAAAAGACAAATTAAGAACTGAAAATGAGGCCCAAACACCTTTAGAAAATACTGTATTCATCCTCTCCTAAAAGAAAAAAGGATTTGCTTTCCTATTTATATTTCCTCTTTTCTAGATAGCTATTCTGAGTATTCATAAACTAATAACAGGAAAAAGAAGAACCTCTGGTTTAATACTGTTCTTCCAAAAAACAATTAATTTCTTATTTGAACTGAGAAAGTTATCTAGTCCTGCAAACCTTAAAAAATGCTTTTATTGACTGCTGAGTACAGACTGTCACTATCCCTTCAAGGCTTACAGAAGGATAAAAGCCCAAACCACCACAGAAGCAAAACTAAGTGATATTAACTCTGGATCTGCTGTTGAGGATTTAAAAAGACAAATGATGTCTGCAAATGGGCCTGCACTCCTCTCCCTGAAGGCTTACCTATTGTTTTCCCCTATATTTGACTAGCAAATATAAATCAAGTGAAGAAAGAGCAAGTAGGGCTCCTACAACGCAATACTTTTTAGGTTTCCTACTACAAAGAGGTGAAAATAGCTAAAAGCTTAGCAAAAACTTCAAGTAATAATTTCGAAAAATGGAACATTCTTCAGCATGTCAAGTTTACCATTCTACAGAAAATTCTTTCTTCATAGAACAAATATGTAGGGTGGTTTTGGGATTTTTTTAAACTGTATATGTTACTGCGACAAAAAAAACCCTACTGAGAGTGAAAAAAAAAACAAATGGGCAAGTTCACTTCCTTAACACCTTCTAAAGATCTGTAAACAATTTAGATAAGATTTATTTTCAAAAAGAGACAAGATTTTGTATTTTATACCATATTGTAAATTTTGTGAAAACAGGGTTTTTAAAAACCTTCAAAAGCAGTTGCTTTCTCACACACGATTTCCAGATGAAACAGAATTCGCACATATACTATTAAATCGTGACAAAAACCTTCTTAAATTTTGTACTGCAATGTTCAAGTTAAGTTTGCTCCCTAAAACACTCCTCAATAAAACACACAACATGACATTTAAGAACAAAGATAAGGAAGTATTGTGTTCAATGGCACTAAGATACCTCCAAAACTTCATGCAGCCTGGCATTCTCCAGTGCATAATAAGGTAAACTCAGATATGCTTTTTCCAAGCATACTGCACTCAAGACTTCTCAGTGCAGTAAAACATATGTGACACATGCTAACAAATGCTGTGGGAAGCAAATTTCACTGCAAGGGGACATACAGACTGGCAGTCCCTTAAGGCAGAAGGGAATAGAGAAGTTTGAGGGCATGCACAGAAAGCTTCCAAGAATGAACAAAGTAAAGGGCAGTTTGAAGAGGAAGTCGCACCATGCAGAAACTAAATGGGACAAACCACATTCAGAATAGAACTGATGAGCTGCTGCAAACTAATACTGCAAAAACACTTAAACACTTCTCATTAGTCTGTGCAGCCCACCAGAAGGAGTGAGAGGGAAAGCTCCAGACCAGAAGCTGGAGGACCACGAAGAAGGAGGGCATGGAGTGGGTGTGGAGCAGCAGAAGGAAAACACAGAAGCCAGCATAGCTGGCAAGTCAGTCCCCCGGGAGGCTCTTGTGATCTCAAGCAGAATGAATCAGATAATAAAAAGGAAATGGCCAACAACACAGACAATCATTTTGTGCGCATCACACCCAAAGGAAAAACAGATTGCAACCACACAGGGATATTCTGTGTGAGCAGAGTCTTGGAAGGGCCATTTATTTTATAACCATTTTGTTGGTGGGGGGTAGAAAGGAGACCAAGGAAACGGAGAAAAAAAGGATTGCAATTTTCTTTTTTCTTCTTTTTTTTTATTTCTCTTTTTTTAATAACAACAGAAAAAGTTATAATGATAACATTTCAAAAGATGGGAAGGACACTAAAGGCAAAGGAAATGGTAATGATCATAACAGCTATTCAAGCACATATAAAGAGAATTTGTGAAAAGACAGAAAGAAGCCAGGGAAAGAAAACAAGCATAATCCTCTTGGAAAATAACTAAGGCATTCAAGAAGCCTGGGAAGAAACTAGAAAGAAAAGTTAGTACAGTAAGTTGTGAGGCAGACCTGACATTATACAGAGTCATTTTGCAGCAAAGAGAATTACACATTCGTGCATATGGCAACAAAGTCACACAGGGACATGTGAAAAGGCTGTTCTTTACTGCTCCCATTGCAAGGGACTGTCCATGGACAAATATATATTTCACACAGGCCTTCAACTGGGGACTGCTCTCATACCTTTGACTTTAACCTGATGCTTGCTACATTCTGGGCAGGGAAGGAGGGTGAATTCCTCTGTCTGATACATTGAATAGTCTGTGCTTGCAACCACAATCCGGTCTCCAGGCTCCCAACTACTAGCATCATCCAGAAGATTCAGTATCACTCCACCTACCGCTTCGACCTGGAAGCCTGAAACTGGGACACCTAATTAAGGAAAAAAAAAAGTAAACACAACATAAGATTATATTCACCTTTATATGAAACCATTCTCCAACCAAGTAGACACTAATAAAATATGTATGAGATTTCGCAAGCTCCAAAGCCCTCTAAACTAGAACTCTGACCTTAAACATGCCAGTGTGACATACCTTTACAGCCTGCTTATTTATTTGATCTTAAATAAAACAAAGGGAAAAGTCGGAACTAACAGCAACAGGAAAAATCTATGATTTTAAAAAAACCCACAAACTAATATCATATGGCAACAATTTGTAGGTCCAGTTACCTCTGCTTGTTTCAAGTGACATTTGCCACTTTAAACTCTGCAGATGTAATCAAGGCCCTGGAAAAAAAAGTAGAGGGACTTTTTTTTTTTTAAGCACAACTAATAGAACAGTTTGGCAGACTAAATTAGACACATATGATATTTCACTAGCTTATGATGGATTTGCATAAGTCCAGCTGCTTTTGCTAACTCTTGAACTTAACTCTATAGCACCAGCAAGTAAAAGATATATTTTTTAAAAAATCCACAAAAATACAAGTCTATACATTTTCATAGGGCCATAATGAACAGTAAAAGGGTAGTACCAAATGGCTTAATTGCTTAACAAGTAAACACATGACTACCATAAAAAAATTCTTTTGAGGAAAACACTATATTGCCTAATAATTCTAAAACCAGAAAAAGGTAACTACCCATAAAAACCTCAGATCAAAGCTATCTTAAGTTTAAAAAATAAATAAAGGATAAAATAAGTGATAGGCTTTCTAGCTTTTTACAGCACAGATTCAACTCTGTATGAGAACAGCTGCCTAAAGTTCAGCATTCAAACAGCAAGAGAAATTGTAGCAAGAATAAAACACTTCTCTTGGCTTCTATCAAGTTTTCTTTTTTAGCACTATAATCAACATCTTGAAAGCTTAGATTTAAAATATACATGTCCGAAAAATTACTAAAATAAAATTTAAAAAAGCATCAGCATTTATAACACTCCTATCTCCACTTAAATATACTAAAAATTAAGATTCTTAATATGATACTGATCACATACTCTATACAAACAGATTGAGAAAACAGGTAGCACTGAAGAACTGTGTGCTCATATTTCATCCGCAGCAAGCAAAAACAACTTACAGTAGCACTCAAAAATTTAAATTGCAACCAACATCTCCAGTAAAAAAAAAAAAAAAGGCATATATAATATTTTTCTTCTTCTCCAACTGTAGAATTTCAAAAAACACTTTCCTACCATCATTCCATTCGCTGTAAGCTCTCACAACAAACTTCTGCCCGTCCACTGTGAAAAACTCTTTCTGAGCAAGAGCTTTCCCACCAGTGCTGTGGTTTTCATAGTTTCTCACTGATTCACTACAGGAAGAATTTCCACCACCTATAACACCAACTAAAGCCCACGCTTGCCTGTGAAAATCAAAAGTAAATGTTTAAATAAAATGGCTTTTAACAAATTCTTCACAAAAAAATGAAAAGACAAGGAGCACTAAAGTCAAAAAACCCTTTTGTCTGCTCTTCTAAATTAATTTTAAAATGCAACTTCAAAATGTAGAAGAAAATGGGCAGACCTCATCGAAAAGAAAAATTGTTTAAAATAACTGGATGTCCTATATACAAAATGGCAAATAAAAGAGTTCTCACTGGAGAAGACTTCCATATACATTTTTAGGAAAACATTCAACAAGATACACTTTTTTCCAAAAGCAAAAATCGCTAGAGATGAGCGACAGACAAAAGCAATACAGGATCCTATTCCCAAAAAGCATTAGTAGGGCGCAGGAGGACCAGGAGCCAGTGCCAACATTCCTGCCATGGCCCACTGCCATCAGCCAGCAGCATCCCAAAGGAGTGGCCAGGACTCCCAGGGGACCACGTGTTCATCAGGCCAGGATGGATGGACACGGCCAACAGCACCCATTGGCACTGGCTACTGTGCTGGACAGGCAATAGCTCTTAAATCTTTCAGGATGCTCATCCAGAAAAGGAACCACATGCTGTTACACAACCTCTGCACAAGAGATCAACAAAATGTCTGAAGGCTGAGACCTAGGGTTGTTGTTTTTCACTCCTCCCTGGCCCACCCCTCAGCTGGACACCTACTTGGCTGAGCATCAGCACAGAGCAGGGAACTGCCCTGGATGTACTTGCCCTTCTTATGGCTCTGCTCAATGCATCTAAGTTTTTGGAAATTAAAAGCAAACAACACACCACAGAAAGTTGTTACCAAGTTCAAAAAAAAAACAAGTCTATTTTGCTGTCCTCTGTAATGCCATAATCATGTGTACAGAGGAAGCAGTCAAGATCATCTAAAAAAGCTGAACAATTTTGCATCATTAAAGTTGAATCATTCACCCTAAATGAAAACAGTCTCAACTATCTGGACTACAGTCTGTTGCTAATGATTGATTTAAAGGCAGATATTAAAACCACCTTCGATCCAGCTGCCTTTATTTCAGTCCCCTCTTGATATTTTGGTTGATTGGGATTCATTAACATGTTCATAGGAATAGTACATATTGGGTCAGCTTTTCAGCAGCAGCAGCAAACAATCTGAATGTTTCACATATCAACATTTAAAATAAAGGTATTTCGATGCATGTTATTTTGCAGGAAGAGGTAGAAGGAGAGAGGGATGTAATGGAGTATTCACCTCCATGCTGAAATCTTCTTCACTAGCTTTACAGGTTTAACAAAACGACCCTCAGTGAGCCATCGGGGAGAGCTTCTCGCCCATCTTCCACAGCAGAACAAAACAATTTTATGTGCTTACAGAGCCTTTACTGACTACGGAAAACAGACAAGAATCAGTTCAGCAGAGAAGGAAAAAAGGCTGCTTCTTCCCAGTTGCAGGCTGAAGAAGTTCCTCATTTCAGACAAACTGTGTGGAGGTCACAGGCAGAGACAAACCCCACAAATCTACACCTGTCAGGACAGGTCGGGCTGGCTGCACCACAACCTGAACAACCCAAAGCTACAGGGGCTTTGCTGCTTTCAGAAGTGGTGCTCTACTTCAGGACATCCAGGTCTTGGCATCTCTGACCAAATTGCTTCAGAGGCAGCACTGCAAGTGCTTTCCATTCCATGACCCCACCCTTACACAGTCAGTGACATAAATGTATTCCTGACAGGAACTGAGGTCAGAACATGCCATCCTGACTGACACGCCAGCCCGCCTTTGCCAAAGCATAGGGAGGAAACTAACAGGAATCCAGATGTTAGGGGCTAGTGAAGGATAAGAATAGAACAGAAAAACTAAATGACCAATTTCCTGGAAAATACTGGACAAAATAGAGAGGTTATACAACATCGCCTCAGTGGAAGCTGAAGAACAGACTGACAGTCACTTAGCAGACTGGGTATACTTTCCCTTGTATCGACAACATAGAATCATAGAATGATTTAGGCTGGAAAATACCTCTAAGATCATCAAGTCCAACCTGTGACCAATCACCATCTTGTCAACTAGACCACGGCACTAAGTGCCATGTCCACTCATTTCTTGAACAACTCCAGGGATCCCTGAGCATCCTCCCATCTCCCTGGGCAGTCCATTCCAATGTTTAACAATCTCTTCCATGAAGAAATTCCTGCTGAATTCCTGAACCTCCCCTGGTGCAGCTTGAAATTAAGTCCTCTTGTCCTGTCACTATCTGCTTAGGAGAAGAGATCAACCCCCACCCGGCTAACTCTTTTCCGGTTGTTGTAGACAGTGGTAAGGTCTCCCCTGAGCCTCCTTTTCTCCAAGCTAAACACCCCCATCTCCCTCAGCTGCCTCTCATATGCATTACTCTCTAGACCCTTCATCAGCTTTACTGTCCTTCTCTGGACAAACTGTAGCACCTCAATGTCTTTCTGGTCGTAAGGGGCCCAGAACTGGACAAAGAACTTGAGGTGTGACTTCCCCAGTGCTCAGTACAGAGGAACAATCACTTCCCTGGTCCTGTTGGCCACACTATTGCTGACACAAGCCAGGATGCCATTGGCCTTCTTGGCCACCTTGGGTACATTGCTTTGTGTGTCCAGAGGAGTGTGAACAACTCTCTGCAGCACAAAGCCAAGTTCAAAACATGCACTGCAAAAAGCCATTTGCAACAACTAAATGAACAGCACAGCAGTTTAAGTTTCCTGCTTTAATAATTCCTGTTATACCTCTTCTACTGTCTCACCAACCAAATCCTGACCAACTGAAAAGAATGGTAAAAAGATACAGAAACACCCTGTAAGTGCACTTCAATTACAAAAAAATTCCAGAGATCAGTTCCTTTGCAGACTCAATGGAGGAGTAACACACTTCCATTTCAACAGTGCAGGAGTATGAGTAAGATGGTATTTGATACCGAGGATTAGCATCCCTTAGAATCACAGAATGGTTTGGGTTGGTAGGGACCTTAAAAACCACTTAGTTCCATTCCTTGCTTCTCTAAAGTCAGAGGCATTAAAAGCTCCACCTAACAGCTGTTTTCCACCTGCATCTTAGAATGACAGAAAAATCCTTGCTGCACCCAGTTTTAATTTCTGTAAAGAACAGTGAAAGAGAGCAACTACAAGTAATAAAGTCTGTCAAACAAATATCTGTAACTATCAATCTCTGCACTGTATCACTGAGTACTATTACTGCAGCAGTATGCACAACACGAGAATTCTCTGAAAACTTCATGAACAGACACTGCCAAAGTTAACAAATCCCCCAAATCTGCATCTCATCTTTACTTAGTACAAAAGGGAAAATAAATTATTTACCTGTAACTTAATCCTCTGACAAACTTACTTCCCAGAAGATTTTGAATAGTCACTCTGGTTTCCTCCAGTAGATTTTTAGCAGCAGAATCTCCCACAGCAATAGCAATAATGCGACCAGGACTTCCATTTTTCAGTAAGTTCTGGAGTTTCAAGCTTTCTTCTGAAAATTCATGAGTATCAAACTTCAGCACTTCCAAAATCTCTGCTGTGTCCTGATCGATCACTCTAACATTTAGTCCTCGGGAAAAATTCTTTTTAAATGTATAAGGACCATAGGCCAGCCCTGAGAAATACAAAGTCTTTGACAGAAAAGTCCACGATAGCTTCTGGTGCCCATGCAACTCCAGTGTTCCTTCAGGGCCCACGCCAATAAATTTTTCACCAAATTCTAACACATCAGCACCTTCATTTGATTTCCCATACAAAATAATAGTTGCTTTGGATTTATAGCGGCATTTCTCTGCTCCAACGTGAAGCATTCCACCATCCTTTATCAGGATAAATCGAGTTCTCAAGGTAATATTTTTAGAACCTTCTTTATCATCAGCAAAAACAAGTATACCTAAAGGAAAGAAAATATTTCTGTATGTCAAAGCAAAATTCACACAGACTCAAAAAACTTCTGCAATAAGAACAACAGAGAAATTACAGATTTATTTTCCACACCCACGAATTGAGCTGTTATGTTCTTACATATATTTATGAATATTTGGGAAAGTAACTGCTACCAATAGTGATTTATCTTTATAAGAATTTGCTTGGTTTATTCCTAATTATTTTCTGCCATTTTAGTAGAATTACTAATATACAAGAGGTACCAGCAGAAGACAAGCAGATCTTGTACAAAGGGAAGGCTACTAAACAATCTTTTTTTACTATATATCCTACAGAAAACTTTATCAGTGATGCACTGAAAAGATACTACAGTGTTCATTCATCTTTTGAATTACATACTTGATCTGGTAGCAGGCTGAAAAGTAAAAGCACAGCAACTGGTCAGTAAGCTGCAATGTAAACTTTCAATATATTTTTATGTAATCACAGAAGTAAAAAACATGCAGGACACTGAAGCATGGTGTTTATCCTACTATTTCATACCTCCATCCTGTATAACTATAGAGTGTACTGTAGCATCTGAGTTCAGACGAAACAAATCCCCTTTTTTGATAAAAACTCTTTTTTCAGGATCTTTTCCAGGGCTCCAGTTTTTAAGACGAGGATTCTGATCAGGACAATTCTCTGCAATACAATGTGAAATTCAACTTTTAAAAAACAAACACCATCACATCAATCAAGGCATCATTAGGACGAACACAAGTAAGAGAGTCAGTCACCCACAAAAGATTCCCACCTCTTTCTATGGTTACAACATTGCACCCACTGATGCCACTGTTTGTATCTGAGTAGCCAAAAAGACACATGAAAAGTAGCTAAACTCTCAAGGGTAGGAAGGCCTTCTTACACTGTATTAAATTACTGATAACCATACACTGTTGACAATAGGTACTTCTGAACTCCATCTGATCTTCTTATTTGCTATATCACCTGTAGTAGATGAGAAGAGGCAAGCAGGATGCACTCAGATGCAGAGCAGTCACACTGAGCAATGGAAGTCTTAGGCCAGCTATCTAGGCTAACTAACATGGTTGTAAAACATCTAGGTATCTCACCTCCCTCAAGGTCCCCTCCCTATGTCAGAAAGGCTGATACCATATTGCTTTTAAGGACCCAAATCAATTCTTTCAGTGTAGGTTTGCAGGCAAGGGATAAAAGAGGGACAAGACATCCTTATTATATTTAGTATAATACCTAACTGGCTATAGCAGTTTCCTGGGAGACAAGACATTTGAGTTTAAACTTATTGGTTTGTATCCCTTAGGAAGTTGGCTTAAGTATCAGGCTACAAACCATACAAGAGTAGAGACACATGCAATCCTTGCTGAAACTCCACTGAAGGTCTGGCACTACACAGGCAATAACACCAAGCTACAAGGCCAGAAAAGGAGAGGCAGCAGCAGGAAATGACAGGCTTTTGTGATTTCAGATGAAGTTAAAGCAATGTAGTATTTACAACACATACCTCTTTAGCATATTAAGCATCTGAGTAATGCCACAGCACAGGCATACCACATAAAAAGGAAAGTATATTCCTTGGAATATGTTACCAAAAGTCAAATTAAAAATATTTTTCATAGGCAAAAGACAACTAAAAAGATGCCAAAAAAAAAAAAGCAGCCGAATTGAAAGTCACAGTCAGAATAGCCTTTGCACAATCTATCTTCTGAAGAAAAACACCCACACGTGAAGTGCAACTTCAGAGGCAGAAAGCTATTAGCAATAGTCCATTCTTGCAAAACCTAAAGAAAGCAAAACCTATCCACAAGTTTAACACAAGCCAGCCTTAGTTTTGCTGACAGAAATGTTTTTCCTTCAGTATTAACTCTCAGCTTATCAAATTCCTCCCAACTCAGGAAACCCACATACACCAAAATTTCACTACCAGTGCAGAAAAATTAGCAAACTGCAGAAAGGGCAAAAGACATATAAGAAGCAATATAAAAAGAAAACCAAAATTAAATCTTTTGGGAGGATCCTATGAAGACAGCATTTGGAAAACGTAATTCAATAAGGGAAAGCCAAAAAGCAAGAAGTATTGCAATTAGCAAGACTGCTGAGCACTCACCAGATAAAGGCAAGTCTACTGTCTGACTCATGCTCTCCCTAACCCCTTTTCCCCAGATACCACACACACAAGCGCTGTGAAGAAACACTTATTTCCTGGCTGGTAGCAAAGGGCAATGTGAGGAAACCATGAGTCAGCAACCTGATGACTTCTGCTTAGTGTGATTCACAGGAGCAGATCTAGTGACTGTAAATTTTTCTGTTGAGTCAGAAAGAAGAGGTATAGCACAGTAACTAAAAAAAAATACAATCTTAATATCTATTGTACACTACAATCCATCAAGAATGCCATCAGAATCAGAAACGGGCACTCCATGCTTCTGGGGTATGGCAAACAGATGCCCTCAGCAAAAGTATTTTGAAATTCTCCCTTAGCAATTGCAGTGGGCTGCACGGAAACATCAAATATTTAGAACTTCATCATATGTTACCTCCAAAATTACCGATTACATCTTACAGACGACAGTCATTGCCTCTACAGTTAAGGTTAAATGAAATCAGAACAGATCAGAAACCAGTAGGTAGTGATGACCTTGCCAAATTTAGTCGCTCATGTTGAAAACTTTTCAAGTCAAGCCTCTGCTTTAGTGCATTTCTGTAAAAATGGGCCAACTCTCCTTAAGGTTTTGTTTCTTCCAATAGCAGGGGAGCAGGAAGCGAAATTTTTGCAAATTGCTGAGGAAAAATACATCACCCCGCCCACAAGAAAACACCCTGACAAAAAATAAACTCTAGAACTTTCCATGAAGCCAGCATATGAAACTTGGCAGGAGAAAAGACAGCAGGAAACAGTTCTGAAGATATAGTTAAACAGTTACTTTCTAACTGCTTAGACATCTTGTCTGGAGTTTTTAAGGCCTCTGGGAAAAAGTTATCAGTATTATATTATGCTCAGCATAAGTTTATCACAGCTGGGCAGCTAAATTTTCTGAAGATCCTGTTTATCCTGGGCAAGCTCCAGCCCAGAGATTCAACGGCAAAGCAGAACTTTCCACTGAAAACCTCCACAGCTTGTCATCCGGACCATGCTGCACAAGCCCAGGGAAATGGGGAAGAAAATTGCATTTCCAGTGCTCTTTCTGATCTCCAGTGTTCAGGACTCCTTCGAAAAAGAGATGACAGGATGACAAAAGCAAGGAGGAAAAAAGAAACCAATTGACAGGCAGGAACAGAAATGCAGACTAATGTTTTCCCTTTGGGGAAGGTAAGCCAGAGGTTTAGGATTTACGCTCAATTACTACCAAGTGCCACATTCCCTCCACTGCCTTTTAAACAGCCATTACAAGTACTGACGGTATGCATTTCAAATTAGCCCTGAGGAAGAACATACCTAACTGGAACTGATGTCATTCACTGCAGTACTGCATGTGCTTGTGTTGGAGTTAAGTGTATTAACATTTCAACTTGTTGGAGAACTTCTGGGAAGTTGCTCCAACAACCATACGCCAATCAGACTTTCCTTGGTGCTTATAGGAGTTTCTCCTGTGTCAGGATTTCACAGTATCACAGAACGGGTAAGACTGGAAGGGTCCACAGTAGATCATCTGGTCCAATCTCCCTGCTCAAGTGGGGCCATCCCAGAGCTCATAGCACAGGATTCTATCCAGATGGTTTTTGAATACCTCCAGTGAGGGAGACTCCACAGCCTCTCCGGGCAACCTGTTTCAGTGCATGGTCACCTACACAGCAGAGAATTTCTTTCTCATATTAAGGTGGAATGTCCTGTCCATTAACTTTTGTCCTATTGCTCAGCACCACTGAGAAGAGCCTGACTTCACCTCAAAGTGCTTCACAGAGTCAACTGGGCGAGGTACCCTTCAGTCCTCTGTGAACGTGTCTGTAACCGAAGCACTTACTTGCATATGTACCCATTACCAGTGATCCGGATCACAACACAGGAATAACCTTCCATTTACTACTCCCTAAGGTTTTGTTGCTTTCCTTCATTATTATTAAGAACACTCAGTAACTTCACCCAAGAAGATATCTCAGCAAGCCACCACCAAGAGCAGTCCAGATGGATACGTGCATTCATTCTGTAATGTCATCTGAAATCTTCAACTGATTATCTGACTTGTTCAGCCTGTGTTGCGTTGACTTTGGAAACTGCATCTTATTAATTACTACGCCAAGAGCTAGTGAGAAGTCTAAGTATGTTATTAAAAGAGCCAACAGTTTAAATTCAAACTCCTCTTTAGCTTTTAGAAACCTGACTTCTGCCTTAAAAATACCCTAAAAATTCAAACAAAACAACCAAAACAACCTATGCTCCAAACTATACTACCAACATTTAGCAACTAACAACTGCACTTCACAGCAGCTCCAAGGAGCAACTGGCCAGAGTGATGTACACTGTGTGATCAGCAGTTAATCACATCACCTGTTCATGCTTTACAGACACTGACACATCTCAGAGATTCTCCAAATTCCACAAAAGTTGCTCAGTTTTCTAAAATGAGCTGCAAAAAAAAATAAATCAAGACTAACAGATCAAAAAAGAGCCCTGCCCAATTTGTGTATAAACAAAGCAAACGTACAGTTGATATAGGTTCTCCCAGATTTTTAAATGTTTTTACTTGAATGCTTTTTTACTATCTTCTTCAGTTACTGTTTATACAGATAAGGATTTCATTTTGTCTACAATTTAGGAACCTACGAGACAGCTTCTGCAGACAAAAATAATTATGTTTATAAAACATGCATGCTTTTTCCCTTCAACCAGTAATATTTATTGACTGCTATGCCTGTTTCACTTAAGTAAATCAAATCATGCATAATAGAAACGACACTGATAACATAAAAAGGAGCTGATCTTTGCCCCAAACACTGCCTCCTTCAATGTTAAAATTGTACTAAGTGTCCTATTTTTGCACTTAACTTTCAACACTGATCCTGATGCTGAATTATTGAGTTATGATCACAGGTAGTATAACTTCTAGGATGATTTTGTTTGCAAAAGAACTTACCATCTGGAGCATATTTTGAAGCTATTCCCAAAAAAATCCCCAGTGCAACAAAAAGTGAAAGGCTAGAAATGGCAAAGCAAATAAGAGTATTTTTATGCCTGTTGGCTTCTGCCTGTCGGCGGTGCTGCTCCACTGGTAGGGACGGAAGTCTTGTCCGGGCTTCTTGTCTGGCCGAGGTAAATTCAGCAGCAGCATGGCTCTGTGAGGGTGGTGGGGGACGGAGAGGAGCAATTCTCCCTGGGATGTACCCCGAAGACCTGTGACTACTCCCATTCTGAGGCCGGAGGAATGCAGGGGAGCTCCCCCTGGCGTCAGTGTCTTGCATGTTATAAAGTCACTAGAACACACACACACATAGGGAAAAGATAAGAGACAGGCTTTCAGAACACAGATCAAAACACATAAAAGAAAAAAAGAAATAACAATGACAGGCAACTTTAAGCCACATTTCTTAAGAAGAACAGCCACTGAAGCTGTGGCTATTTACGAAGTATCAGTCACTCAGTTGCTACTGGGTGCTTGACATGGTATAAAAGCATGGAACAATAGCACATGTATCTTCAACAAAATTAAGCTCAAAAGCATCTGGTGTGGGAACCCAGTAAAGCACAGACCATTTCTTCATAGTTCCAGTAGGTATTTTCAGAGTGTTTTCACAGTTAACTTGTAGTCTGCGATTAAGAAATAAGCTGAACAATGAGAAAGCTAGCAACCCCTGCTTCCCCACAGTTATGTAAAGAATGCCTAAATGTATTTCTTCTGCACACAGGAGCTGAACAAAATCCTCACTGTTTTCCTTCATGAAAAAGAAGCTGAAAGACACAAGTCTTCCTTCCACACTGGCAGCAGTAAAATGCATTTAAATATACAAAATACAAAATACTATTTTATGTCTATTCATGCTGACACAACTTAGTCAACACTCTTAATGAGCTGAGGCATACAGGGCCCACAAACTTTACTTACAGTAGGATTTAATTGCTAGTAAACGTGCCTCAGGAACAGTCCTATAAGAGAGCCATCTGCGTCTCATTCAGCAAACCTTGTGGTTTTCCTCACTCCTGAGGTACTTGAGTTTGGACACAAAGCCTGGAAGCAACATGTCTCCTCCATATCAATGTACCTATCACCCAGAAGTGAGCGCTGCATTTATTTCAGTTACTAGTACTGCTTCCACCTTTATTCTGAAGCACTCAAAGAGGAATGATTACCAATGCCATGACTATCTGGCCCATCCTCACCACCAGTTCTAACCCACCACACTTTTCTGCTTTAAGAGACACAAACCTGCATTTGACTGTTTTCTCAGGTTTTCCAGTCAACAGTGTTGTAGAGTACTCACAAAGCTGGCATGATTTTTTTTTCTCATTACTATTAACATTTCTTATGGATAGAACTTTTTGAGAAGGCTGCTAGAGTTTCAGTTAAGTGAAACATAACTTTTTAAACAAAATCCTGAAGGGGATTTAGGCATAAGTCATGTGTATCAAATAGCAACGTGAATCAGGAAAATAAACTACTAATAATGGAAGAGCATAAAGATCCCCTTTCTCTTCCATTAAAAAAGGGTTACTCTGAAGTGTCAGGCACGCTGATGAAGAACAAATGTGACAACTGTAATCTCATTCTGAGAAGTAGCAAAGGAGCCTTTTGTCTCTCATGGTGCAAAATCTGATACTTCACTGTTTCAAGGCAAAAGAGTTGTTACTATTGAACAGGCTGGATAATCCTTTTACGGAAGACAATGCATCTCCAGATGTATACACAATGACAATCAAGGCACTGAAACATTAACTGGAGTAGCTATCCCAAAGTGCAAAAATTATTCCAAGTCCTCCAGCAGTGTTTCTTGCACCTGTTCATTACAGCAAATTGATTTTCACCACTCTCCTTTCTGTTCTTTGAGAAACTATTTCCCAAACATAATCTTCTCTTCCCAGATTTAACTGCCCAATGTGTTATGAGCAGTGGAACAGTTTGCTTTCACCACATGTGCTTTTACACTCAACTTCTCATCTCTCAGCAGTGAAAATTCAGTCATTTCTATGTTCTAGAAGTGGTGTTAAAAGCTAAGCAGAGAAGGAGCTTTTCAACTAATTCAAAGACAGTCTAGCTGAAACAAATACTGGACTAACTTGTTGATTAAAACTTTTAAGAAATCTGATCCCACGTTAAGATTTATTTTATTTTATGATTTGAAACCCTTACTCCTTAAACTTAAAAAGTTTTCAGTTATGGCATTTATCTGTGACACCGACAAAATAACTGCAGGGTTCATTATAGCGTGACACAAGGAGTTAATGAGTTTGTTAATTACTCAGCTATATCATCTAAATCCAGATTGGCCATACAAAACTTAGTTTTACAAAATAATTTTACCTATCAAGGTCTCAAAGTACTGCCAGACTCCTAAAGAAAAAAAAAAATCATTCCTTACAACAGACATTGAAAACACTTGTGTCATATTTCAAGCATATTTTGTTTTGTACAAAGCATTCTGCTTTGTTTGCAAATCTCATTTTGGAAGCCCTAAAAGTTTTCCAGTTATCCCATTCAAGTGCAAACACAGGTCACCCCAAAGACAGGTGGAAAAGAGACTGTAGAATTGCTTTCCTGCCCATTTCAAAATAAAAATAATGAAACAAAGCCACAAGGAGATACTTATGACATGCTAGAGAATTACCATATAGTTTTCCATTGAAACAGGAGTAACCATTGCAACACTTCCTTCCCTCTTTATGTATTATTTGAAATTCTCTAGCTGAAAAAGGATCTCTTCTATCTTGTAGAGCAGCTACTGGTTTCTTTAAAAGACAAATTGATAATTGAATTCAAATTATTGATTTGTTTATTTCCACTCTGTGGAAGCCTTCAGATAGCATCACAAAAGTGCATGCATAGTAATTGGTTGTATGGCCAGTTATGCCTCACAGAATACGATTATTTGATTGCATGAATACAGTCTGTATGTCACAAATACCGCACAAATACAAATTTTTCTCTGTAAATGCATTTACAGAGTAAAATGCAGGACAAAAAACCACAAACTGTTGAACTACCAAAATATCCCATCTCCCTGCAAGTTCCCATGCACCTGAATTTCTCCATGTTTCCCTTTAACCTGTGCCTATGCTGTGGTCTCCTAAAGTAGCTCATGATCTGGGCATCTCTTCCTGATGGTACAACCTCAGACAAGAACACCATCCAATTTTACAACTGTACTGTAATATTGAGAATAATGCACTATTTTACTTTGGAGCTTGCTTTGAATTATTTTCAGTAACAGTCAAGTTCTTGAACCATATACAACCAATTACCTAAGAGTTATACAGAGCTCAATCTGTACAAATGTTATTTGTCATGCCATTCAGGCATGCTGTTGTTTCAGTATTCCCAAACTGGAATTCAGTATTTCCTTCAACAGGGTATCATGCAAGATTTTAAATCCATTATTCAACACAGCTTTTAGTTAGGGTCACACTTAAACATGTGCTTCCAGCTCATCAGTACCAGGGAAGCTTCTTATGCACAGACTCAGCTGGAATAACTCAGATGCTTCAGCCCACAAAGTATTTGTCGCCATCCATCTGCTGGATGACTGTACTACTTGCATATCACTTCTGCAAGAGTACTGCTACTCCACACAATCCAGATTTTTGTTCATGTACCCCTTCCTAAAACATAAGCAAGTAGTTCTCATACTGATATCATCAGCCAACTCAGCTTAAACCACCTAAAATAAAAACTTAAAAAATTTTGTTTTGCACAGTATCTAAGTGAAAACAGTGAATGCCTGCAAGTCTGGATCTGCCTACAGAGCATCTGAGCTGTGTAGACAGCAAACCCCAGCAGGCAGACAGCAATGAGCTGCTGAACAGGCTGCAACATCTCCAGTCTCCTCAAGAATTCCTTCACCACTTTTAACTTGTGCCACTACCACACTCATAAAAGCCCATGTTGTTCCACACTGCTAGAAACTAGAAATATATGCATTGTACAACCAAGGAATAACACCTGAACCTCCTGAGACATGACCATGTGCCGAGAAGCAAGTGCCATACTTATCCATTACTCATTTTGGGGTTGGTTTCCTGGAAAGGAATCAGATTCTTTCACCAGATAACTCAAAACATCACCTGACACCACCCAAAATGTGAGAAATATTCCAAGATATTTCACGCTTCTCTGCTGTCAAATAAAACCCATCAAACATGCTAGAAAACTCCCACACCCCTGCACCTTCTGAAAACTTTCAAGAAAGTATGCTTACTTCCTTGCAGTGCAAAGAAATTAATGTTTCACTTTAAGCATGTTTTAAGGATCATACCTCTTAAAAATAAAACAAAAGAGAAACCAGAAAAAAATCACACACTTCTGTTGATCTGGGCTATCAAATACCACCAGCTGTAGTGCTGACCTATTACCCCACTGTCTAATTTCAGAGTATATAATTTCCATTAAGGAAAAGGCTGAGGAAAGGTGGAGGAAAACAACCACCAAAAAAAAAAATTTCCCCATGCAACACAGCACCTCAATGGTTACTGCTGCTTTCCTGGTAGAGGCACTTGTCTGGTATGAAATCAAAGTGCAGTGAGAGACGCAAGAAAAGGGACAAAGATTCAGTATTAAAAAGGTCCTAAGTAGGTACAATTACTGAACAGAAAGTGATATAAACCAAACACCTAAAGTACGACATGCACATTTTTACAAGCCTTCAAGCTGGTCAACTACAATGGAAATACTAATTGAATGCTTCAAGAGCCCTGGAAGTCCCCAGTTCAATGAATCCCAACCTCACCATTAATAATAGTCCCCTATAGATACACAGGGTGCCCACATGCTTTCCTATCTGCTTCCACACTTCCCTATCTGGTTCCACATTTTCTTCTACTTCCTTATTCTGAAATTACACCTACCTATTCACTATGACCACAGACAGCAATGTTTGTAGGAACCCACTTTTCCACCTGTGTACAAAAGCTGGAAAGAATATGTGCACATTAAAACACACTAATACAGTTAAGTAATTGTTGGAAATGACAATAACTTTTACAACAGCCTGAAAAATCCCAGCTGACTTAAAAAAAACCGTATAAAAACTCTTATTGACATCTTCTAGGCACACAAGCCATTTGCTGCATGCCACCACTACTATTTTTTTACTTCATTTTTTGGCAGACAGAAAACATGCAAAATTGCATGATATGCAACCATTTGAGCCAAGGACCATGTTTCCTAAAACAAATCTTTCAAAGTACAGAATCACTCTGATACCACATATCAAGAGACAGAAGTGAAAGCATGCATTATATTTATACTGTAAGAGAAGGTCTATAGATAGAAGCAATCTTCATCAGTTGCTCCAATGAAATCTTAGAGCATACTAGTCTCTCTCCAGGTCAGAAGCAAATTTCAAAATTATAGGGAAAGTTGAACTATGTATGTTTAGGTGATACAATATACAAAACAATTAAGCTACTAGCTATGGATTAGAAAGGATGACAGGCTGAGGGGGAGAGGATGGTGAGATGATTGCTTCCCAAGGGAAGTAGACAGGTAATTTGTAGCCTCTGGAATACAAGTATGTCTGTGGGGACAAGTATGAAATTATAGCATGTCAAGCAAAACACTGTCAGATTCATGGCTTACAGTATACAGGACAGCCCTGAATTTAATTCCTAGCCTCTTGTGAAGGTGTTTGGTAGATCACCATTAGGGATAAGACTGAAAGATCAGAGGCAAAATGGGTATTTGTACAAGAAAAATGGTTCCCCACTCCAATGACAATTGGGCTTTTGTCCATCACCCACAGTTTGTGTGAATAAACTCTGTAGAGCTTGCTTGTTTTCATTTACACAACTGTCAGGAGAGTATTTGATGCAACAGATGAAATATCTAATTTTGCAGAAAGCTCATGTATAATACTTACGGATTTTTGTACTTCTGCAGAGATGTGTCTTACTGCAGAAATTGCAGGGACATGGTTTTTTTCCAAACATTGCCCTGCAAGCTTTCAAGAATTCTTAACTGACCAGAAGACACTGCTATTTTCAGTCTGCTCAAATACAACTGTAGTATTTTCAAGTCTTGCCCACTAAAACAAAGAAACACAACTGAGAAGCCACAGCAAACCACGGTCAGTGTGTCTAAAATGGTACCTGACACTTAAGAGTGAATTCTGCTTTTCTCCCTATATTTCTTTTTGATACAGTTAACCTCTATAAATGACTTATAAATTGGGGAACTCTATTATGTTTTTCATTCACTGTTAAAACAATAGCATGTTCTGCTGGAGGAAACCATGCAGAAATTACTTATTTCTTTGCATGCAAGTGAATTGATTGACGACTTAAATACAGCAGATGCAAGAGAGCACACTAGGAAATATGGCACATGGGCTGAAATAAGCAACATGAATGGAACAATTTTTACTGTTTCATACTTTCAGGAATGAAAGATTTAATAATTTGTCTACGAGAACAAGAGTGGAAATTTGCATTTTAATCACCCATCTGTTATTAGCTTGCTGCATGAGTCACAGCTTATTTCAGCCCCAAGGCTGTAATATGAGAAAAAAAAAAAGAGGTCACTAGCCTCACAGGGACATTGGAGGGGTAGTTTAGAAAACACTTTGTTCTCCTCAGCTCAGTCATGCATCTGAGTACAAGTCTACTTTTAAGTAAATTAATAGCTCCATTTAAGTCAACACCTTCATGTGAAAGTGATGCATTTGCTGCTGCGTTCACCTTAGAGAACCTGAATATGATGGTAGAAAAAAAAACCCAAACCACACAAAACAGCAAAAAAACTTAACTACTTCTCACATTGACAATAAGAAGTGGTATCTACACCTATCTGCAGTCTTGAGAAAAACACAAATCCCATCCAAACAGCCACATCTTAGGACTTCACTGCAGAAAGTTTTCTGTGTAAATGGTAATACACTTCAGAGAGGTGAAGTCCAGTTCTGGCACTACCTTGAATCACTGATGAAATAGAGTTCAGGCCTACAATCGTCCTCCAAAGAGGAGGAAAGTAATATTTTCAAATTAGAAAAGTTCTCATAAATAGATTATAAGAATTAAGATTATAAGCATATATGACAGTACAGAATATAACAGGCAATAGGGAAAAGAGTCAGATCCCATGCTTAGCTTTGTTCAACAGATACAAGCAAAAATACTCCTCAGTGTACTGACAGAACCACTCAATAATCAGAGGGTTGTCATGTTTAAATTATATTTTAAACAATAATCAGTAGCATAATATGCTCTCTTCCATATCAGCATGTGCATTTCCTTCTTCTTAGGCAAAGTTGTTAAGTTGTTGTAATTTTTTTCTCAGTCCAACTCAACCTTCAGTAAATGATATGTCACCCCTTATTCTGCTTACTTGAGGGACTGTTTTTAACTGTGCATCAACCACAAATAAAACAATGCTGCTTGAAAAGTTGAACTGTTGCAGCTGCACACCCACATTCTTTGAAGTTGTCTTTCATTTGTATGAGCCAAGGTAAAAGAGTATGCCTTAAAAAATTAAGTAAGAGCTCCAAATCACATCAATGAGAACACAGCTGTGACATCAGCACTTCTTAGCTGTTTGCACTCCCAAAGGATTCTTCATCCTGGTGGTGGATGACTAAGAGAGAGGATATATGACACAGGTCCATACAGTCAGAAGTAGCAGGAAGAATGCAAATGAGCTCATGTCTCTTCCAAGAGGAAAAAAAAAAAAAAGGCTGAGACGGAGAGGTTCCTGAGCCTGACTCAGTACTGTATGCTATGGACTTCCAAGAATTTACGTAGGTTAAGAGAGCAACAAGGCTGCAGAAAAGTCAGTATCAGTCAGAGGGTTGGTGGATAAGTAATACTGCCTCAAGTTTAGGAAGTCCTTGAGCAGTAAGCTGTTCAAGGTTGAAAGCAGTAGCATCATTATGTAGTAACCAGACGCCTTTTCCTCAGAATTGACAGACATTTGGCAATTGCCTGGATGGACATTAAGCTTGATACAATGCGGTCACTCTTCTACTATGCTTTAAGATCTCATTTAACTGTCTTCTGCCTTCACTTTTCCAGAATCACCTCTCCTCCTCTAAGGATCAAATCCCTCTCAGCTCAGCCACTGCAACTGTCTGTTGACATTGTCAGCATAAAATACACTTTAACGTGACAGCTTACATTAACACACCAGACTGATACACAGTACCTGAAACTTAAGTACAATTTTCACTTGCTGTAGGAATGGTGACATGCAGCAGAATGGCACAGCACATACCAGCTAAACCCATCAGGGCACAAAGCCTTCAAAGGAAGAGTCTTGTGAAAAACGAGTTTCTACCAATAAACTATCAAAGAATAACTTCCTGTATATCTGAATGCCAACATATTCCACGGCTCTCAGGTATCACAGGAATCACAGAACTATGTGACTCGAGAGCTTGGTGAAAAACAAACAGTGACTTAACTTACACTGAAACTTACGCTGACTTAACATGAAACTTTTGTACAATCTTATAAAATAAAAAACATGCTCTATTATTTTCCTTTTATAAAAGTCACAAATAGCATATTTGGGATATCACAAAACAGAAGTAAGTCTTCAAAGAGCAAAACAAAGACCTGTAATCCACCATTAAGTATGCCTTCTGCTGAGCTAGTGGCTACATTCTTATTTTGTCTTACTGTGGTAAATTCCATTCTAGGAAACTCCAAGAAATTTGCACCCAGCTGCTAAGTACTGCAACATCCTGCCAGGTATAGCTGGTCATCTTGCAGGACTGCACTACTCTTTTTTTCACATTTCCCTTCTTTAATCCCATGCACCAAAAAGATAGAAGAGCTGCTGACAGGTTCTCTTGCATTAAACTACTTCATACCAAAGGAATAAAATCCATTCTAAAGTATGCATTCTTTAATGCCTTCAGTATTTCATTTCAATATTGGCAAACACCTCACTTTTCTCCCTCACATATTTTATAAAGGTATAGAGTTTTCTACTCTTTCTCCATTTTCTTTCTCAGTTTTACTATTCCAAGAAAATATTTCAGTGGATTTCTACACCCATATCTACAAACAATTGCCAAAAATATCTCCATTAAATCAGTAGTGAAATCCCTTCTTGTAAAAATAAGCTGAGAATGAATCAAGTCTAAAAATCACGATTTAAATCAAGAAACTCCAATTTACAATACAGATTTTAATCATGTTTTGATGTACACATTAGATGATTCTACAAAACTGTCTTAGTAATGCTAAGCATGAACTTTATTTATACAGTTAAGACTACGCTCTTATAATTTTTTAATATACAGAAAGAGAGATTTACCAGATTTGTCTGAGGTTTTTAAATTGTTGGTTCAAGCACACAGGTGAAGAACAGTGTTGCTGCAAGCACTGTGGGACAAGTTTCCTTGAAGACATGCATGACGTAGCCCATCAGCCAAGAAGCTCCTTTAGCTGTGGGACAGGGGTGTAGCCTTACAGCTGTAGAGACTGCAGCATCAGCCCCCATCAAACAATGGGGACCAAGTTCCTTCTCCTCCCCACATTCCCCCAGCTCATGTACAAGGCAAAACGAAGACGAGATGGAGCTCCAGAAGTGTGGTCAGAGCCATCTCACAGGTAAAGAAGCAAAGGGCTACCTCCTACTCAACAGGTAAGAAACACATAACTGAGTCACCAAGTAAGGTCCCTGGTATTTCTAACGTCCATCTTTCTTTCCTCACATGGAGAAAAAATAATGACCTGCAGAACACTGCTCATTTTCTGCAAACAAGACTTTCATGGCGAGAAGCTGAACTGACTAACCTCAAAATACACAGAAAAAAGCATGCTAAAACTGTTTAATAGAACTTTTCTGAAACATGACAGACATACAATAAAGGAAGTTAACAACTGTGCTTTGTATTAAAAGCAAATTAATAAGTTATCTGTAATTAAAGAACATTTCTAGTCCAGACTATCCAAGGCATGCAGGCATTTATTTGCATCTTTGCTGATAAGAACATTGTTTTGAAGTATTTAAATCAGACTGAAAAACACCTGTCCCACTGTATTCTCTCATTCCTCAAGGAAATAAAACCTCTACCCTCCTTTTAAGTACAAGCTACTCAAACATGTATTAACTCAAATTTAAAAAAAAAAAAAGCTGTAAAATAACCAAGGTAGTCCCCTAGTTTGTGCTCTACCTATCTTTATACTCATGCCTTAGAGGAAAAACAACCTTTTTGTACCCCTACTCCATCCCCTGATATGTCAACTTGGAAGAAATGTGAGCTGTGTCACCAAAAGGTAACTCTTCCAGCCATAGGACCTGTTACAGATGGTAAACCTTTAATGGATTTCACAGAGCTTTCTGAAAACAATGGCTTTTCCACACAGGGGCCACCATCTTCTACCAGTTAGTGTCTCCACCAACCAGCAACAAGTCTGATGAACTGGCTAAAAGTTTCCAGCCAACCCTCACCAACATTTTCCCCACAAAATACCGTGAGGATGAAAGTGATAATATTCATAATTAAAAAACCCTACAGTCTGCCACTGAAAAACACCTATCCACATCTCAAAATAGCACACTCCCCAGCTACTGTTCAGATCATATGCTGAATTTTAGAAGACACTCATTTAGCACGGACCTCACAATACCCCTTGTCTTCGTCTTCTTCCCCCCCACACTCACGTTTTTCTTCTCAGATTTGATGATGGGGACATTATGAGTGCTTTACATAAAACTGTTACTCCTCTGGACACTTTGTCTAGCTCAAAGTCCCTGGTATACAGACTTCGTATGTATTAGTAGGGAGAGCGCAGGAGGCGCAGGCACAACAAACTTGATCAGGTAGATTTTACATCTGCGCAGGCAGTGCATAGGATCTATGCAGACAAAGCATGTTGAACAGCTACAGACTCCTAAGAACAAAGATGAACATCCCTTCCTCCCTACTGCTACCCATAGGCCATTTCTCATCATTTCACATTTTTTCTGTGATTCATTAAAACTTGACTAATGTCACACAAAAATACGAAGCACTGCTTTATCTTCATTTATCTTCATTTAGTCTTTGTCAAGGCCCAGGTGCTATTTTCTTTTTATAACTACTCAGGAATTTAAAATCTCTCCCCTTTTAAAGAATTCGTGCCACTACTTCACATGTAAAGCACAAACAAGGACAGCATCTTCAGCACACAGCTCTCACCTAAGCTGTGATGAAGCAAAACTGCGGGGCATTCATCACCGCACACCCTCTTTTCTTGGAAGGGCTGAGATGATGTACAACTCCCACTGTTTCTTCCGTGCCTCTGGGCAAGTAAAGCAGATACTAGTTACTAGTCACCAGGAAGGCACTCCACGATAACCCGATTATTCAGGGATACCTACCAAGTCCCAGCGCAGTCCCTGCCGCGATGCTGATTTGAGCCCAGTTGCTTCCCACTGCGATTCCAGCAGCATCCCACCGGGCGCGCCAACAAAGCCTCGGCCCAGCCAGCGCGGCCCCGCCGCACCTGCCGAGCACCCGCGGAGGGGTCGCGGGGCCCACACCTGCTGGGCACAGGCCAAGCGCCCCGGAGGCTTCCCCGGGCGGCCGCTGCCCGGCTTTCCCCGCCCCGCCGCCGCCTGCTGCTGCAGCTGCCCCCGCTCCGTCCTTCCCTCCCTTTGCTCTTCACTCTTTCCTTCCCTTCCCTCCCCTCCCGCCAGCCCCGGGAACAAAAGAGGCCAGTGCGGCAGAGCCCCGCCGGCAGGCGCGGCAGCCCAGCCCGGCCCGCACTCCGGCGGCCCGCCCGCCCCGGCAGGCCCGGCCCGTCTCGACGCTGGCGCCGACCCGGCCGGACCGGGCGCGCTCTCACCTG